>NW_017732383.1:187646-193119 GCF_001890085.2 Hipposideros armiger | reverse complement strand
AACCTGTGACTATGTTATATTGTGTTGAAGAAATAACTAAGGTTGCAGATGTAATTAAGTTTGCTTGCTGATCCCCTGACACTAAAATGGAGAATTTTCCTGGATTACCTGGGACCGATGTAGTCAAAAGGGTCCTTACTAGTGAAAGAGGGAGGCAGGAAAGTCTGTGGTAGAGAGATGCACCATCAAGAGGGCTTGACCCACCACTGCTGGCTTTGAATTTAGAAGGCAGCCACGAATCTAGGAATGTGGGCAGACTCTAGAAACTGGAAAGGTAAGAAAATGGATATGTCCCTACAGCCTCTAGAGGGAACACCGTACTGCCGACACCTTCATGTCAGTGATACTTATTTAGTGATACCTGTTTCGGACTCATGACCTGCAGGATTGTCAGGTAATAAAACTTTGGGCCTTAAACCACCAAGTGTATGGCAACTTGTTAAAGCAGTGCCAGGGAAGTCGTGCACAGTGTGAGGCACCTGCGTGCCCAAATCTGGAACTCCACAGGTAACACGTATAGTGACAGAGTGTGACAGGTGACAGGGTGGAAACAGCCAGGAATCACATCACAAATGTTCATTCTCAGACCACCCTCCCAATGAGGTGGCATTGAATGCACAGGCATTTTAAAGCATAAGTCCTCAGAGACTATTTCATCAGCTTGACAGTTGGGGTAGGAACAAACTCTTGTTGTGGAGATATAAAAAAAGGTGATGTACTTGAAATGGTTTTTGTGAACTCAAATCTTCCTCTCAAATTGATGGGGTAATTTTAATAACCTTTATAGAGTCTTAGAAAGTATATTGGCCTGAGAGACAGAAGTGGGTTCAGGTCTCAGGTTCACCCTCCGTGAACTTTCTGGAGGCTTGGCTTTCTAGTCAGTAAAATAAGGAAATAAAGGCCCATTCATCTATTCAAAAACATAATGATCAAGGCACATGTTCTTTACATACCGTGAAAGCACTGAACATGCAAAGAATTATCCTTATTAGTAACAGAAGTTATTGTGCCTTGGCCGCATTCTTGGTCACTAAGACACTATGTACAGTTCAGACTTTCTGACCATATAAGGTCAAATGTTACTCTTTTCTAATGAGCCACTGTGTCTTGGAGATCAGGCTGTCTCTGGCCTGAGGTGCTCAGGTTGTTTTTTTTTGTTTTTGTTCCTTTTTAGTTTCAGGTGTAAAAAACAATGTCATAGTTAGACATTTACACCCCTCACAAAGTGATGGCNTCTGTTCTCACCTGTTGTTCTGGCCACTCCAGAGTAAGATCTTTTATAAAGATGTGATCCACTAAGAGGGATTGTGTTGTCCTCAGGTCTCAGGGGTACGCATTTTCCTACGCTCTGGAATTTGTTTGCTGGATGCCCCTGGTCTTGTGCTTGAGGCTTGTTGCCAGTTCAGTTCTAACACAGGAACACTTCCCTCCTTCTTTCTCTGAGTTTGATTTCCCTTTGCATTTATTTGCTTCCATCAATGCAAAATACTGAAAGGTTCAAATTGATTTTCTTTCTAAAACATGAAAGGTCTACTTTTCAAACTTCAGTATTTCCTAAGGAAATATCTCTGATCAATATGTGTAAGAATTAAAGAAAAACTCCAAACTCCCCCTGCTGATTGTCAGTAACTCAGAGCAACCTGTTTACCCACTTGGGTTCTTCCCAGCAGAAACTGTTAACAATTGTAATTATCACCATTATGCAGTATGTTCAATTGTACAATCAATATAATTGCCAAATGGAAATTATACAATAAATATAATTGCTGCTTTACTCCTGTGCAGTATTTCACTGGCACTTCACATTTATTTTGTCCTTTAATTAGTAACAGGTGTAATTACACTACTGTGCTCAGAGCTGGAGCTGAATAATTGGCAAGAGTGGGAACAGGGTATGGCTATTGAAAAGGGGCCAGTGTGACTCATTCTCTGCTGGGATTGCCTGAAGATACCCCACAGCCCACTGAGCAGCCCTAAGTCAAGCTAACCTGGGGATGCTTTGGCATAAACTCTAGGGTAAGGATGCCTTGCAGTCCCTGAGACACACTACTTTGCCAGCCCTCCTTCTTGACTTCCAGTACCCTTTGTACCCATTCCTTCACTATCTACATGAATGTATTCATTCATTCATTTATTCATTCGTTCACTTACCAAGTATTTACTGAGCACTGTTTATGTACCAGGTACTATTCTGTGTGCAGAACATACTTGGTGAATGAGAGGCATGGACTTATAATCTAGTGGGCAAAAACAGAGGTTACACAAAAACAAATGAGAGATATGATATTTATAGTGATAAGTGCTAAGAAGAAAATCTACTGTAACATAATAATGTATTTTGATTGGGTGGTCAGGGCAACCTTTCCAAGATGTGATGTTTGACTTCAAATGTTGATGACAAGCAAGTTGTTCAGGGAGAGGCTATGGCAACTCAGAGGCCTTCAAGGAGAACACACTTAGGAACAAGTGTATAGTATTAAGAGAGTTAAGGGAGGGAGAGAGAGAGAGAGAGAGAGAGAGAGAGAGAGAGAGAGAGAGAGAGAGTGTAAGGTATATTGAGAGGAGGTAGATAGAAAGGACTTTAGATTTTAGAGGGTCTTTAAGTTGTAATAAGGAATTTGATATTTATTCTAAGTGCAATGGGAAGCTAGTGGAGGGTTTGGTGAGGATACAATCAATAAAATTGCCAAATGGAAATTACATTATTTATATCTTAAAAAGCCTATTCTACATGCTTTAAAAAAATAGATTGTAGAGGAACAGGAATTGAAGGAGACCAGATTGGGAAAACTCCAGGTAGGAGTTGGCGCCCAACCTAGGATGATGCTTAGGAGATGGAAAGAATGGTAGCGCCACCATCGCCTGCTGGTGGAGTTGATGCAAATGGTGAGATAAAGACTGAAATGCCTCATTGCTCTAGGCTTTGGCTTGGAACTTAGTGAGATGAGGAAGTATGAAAAAAAAAACAGATTTAAGAATAGGAAAACAAATCTTGTTCCATATAAAATGCCAGTAGATATCCAGGTAGATAATTGGATAAATACTCTGAAGGGAGCAGCTATTACTGTGGACATAAATATGAGACTCAACTGTGTTGAGAAAGAATAACTCATGGACCAGGGAAAAATAAACATCTGAGACAGAAGATGGAAGAAGTCCCTTGATTAAACTGGAAGTTTTGACAGTTAGATGTCTCATAATGAGAGAGAGTCAGCAAAGAAAATTCAGAGAGAGCTGCAAATGAGGTAGACAGAAAACTAGGAACCTCTAGATGCCATTCCATTCAAGAGAATGCATATCAAGAAGAGAGGGCTTAAGCATGTGAAATGGTACTGAAAGAGGAAGATGAAAGCAAGTGCATGGTCTTTGGATTTGACAATGTGGAGACTGTCATTGACTCTGTCAGGACAGTTTTACTGGAGTGGCCGGGATGTAAGTGTGTGTGTGGGTTGAAGAGAACCTGCAAGGTGAGGAAATGAAGACAGCATGCGTAGACAAGTTAAAGGGTGTTATGACAGAGGGCAAGACACCCAGCTCTAGGTGGAAGAGTGCAAGGCTCAAAGGAAGGCTATGGACCATTTCTGTAGGAAAATATGGAGTGTAAGAACTAGATGCTGCAAGGTGGGAGGTATATTTCTGTGGGAACAAAGTCTTTGAGTAGATGAGACACGAAACCCAGTCTCCGTGAAGGGACTGCCTCTGACAGGAACAGAGGCTCGTCTTCCCTTGTGTGTGACAGGAGGGGAAGCGAGAGTGTGGGCACAGATTCAGGAAGGTCAGTCCATGTGGCAGTGGGAGGACTGTTGCTGCCTCCTGGTAGTTCGTGATCTAAAGGAGAGAGACACATTCTGTACATCTCACATGAGTCACACAGCGGCCTGAGCAGAGAAGCAGGAGCTGTGGGAGGCCGGTGGTGGAGGCATAACCTCCAAAGCTTGACGGAGGAGGTGGCATTCGACTTGGGCCGTTAATAATGCATATAATTGTCCTGTTATTTGACTTAGATGTAAACAATGTTTAGGGCATTTTCTCCAGAACAAGTTATTTCGTTAACAAAGACACTGGTGGATCTCTTGTTTCTGGCAACCCTGTCCTTCCCCAAACACTCCATCCCTTCTCAGGCATCAATACCTTTTCAAATGCCCTGTTCTCCTTTTCAAACCCCCTATTTTCCTTCCTTTTGGCTACTTTTCCATTTCTTCCTTTTTTTTAATATTAAAAATTTTTTTTTAATTGGAGAACAGCCATGGTCATTGGTTACACACTGCTTTCATGCTACAGTGGCATAGTTGACTCTTTTATGGAGGGTGCAGCTCACAGTGGCCCATGTGGGGATCAAATGGGCAACCTTGGTGTTATCAGCACCACGCTCTAACCAACTGAGCTAACCGGTCACCCCTAATTTTTCATTATTTACCAGGCTAGGTTGAAGTGTCATCTCTTCTAGAAAGCCCTCTCAAACCATCTTCGAGCCCCCTTTTCACTTTGGGTTACATCCTTTTTGGTCTGTGGGTGAGGCAGGCAGGAGGGATCCTATTGTGTTGATGTGTTGGGATGCATTATTAGTCTGATCCACATGGTTGGAAGAGAAGGGCCCGTGGGGGGCACCACCCCAGAGCTCAGACAAGAAAGCTCTGATCTCCAGAGGACCGGACTAAAGGCTGCCAGACAGGGCATTTGTAGCTGTGGAAAGAGTCCTTGTTCTCACTTCCATGTACATGTGCACTAGCATCTAGCCTTGCCCTTTACCTTGGTCAAAGACCACCTTTTTTGCCAATGAAGAAGCAAACAGGCCATTAAGAATCACAAGCAAACCTATCGGTTTATGGGTCAGAGACCCCACTTGATTGCCTAGTATAGTAATTTGGGGTGAGACTCAGGTACTAGCTCTGAGATGGAGTTTTGTTTATGACAGTGTGGTCTCTATAGGAATGTGTAACACAGCAAGTTTCTCTTCCTCACATCGCTAAAGCATATTTGTTAAACTATAGAGGAAGGCTCAGCTCTTTATCTGAATATGGTGGCAGAATAATGTGCACCCCCCCAACTAGATGTCCATACCCTGAGCCCCAGAACCTGTGACTATGTTATATTGTGTTGAAGAAATAACTAAGGTTGCAGATGTAATTAAGTTTGCTTGCTGATCCCCTGACACTAAAATGGAGAATTTTCCTGGATTATCTGGGACCGATGTAGTCAAAAGGGTCCTTACTAGTGAAAGAGGGAGGCAGGAAAGTCTGTGGTAGAGAGATGCGCCATCAAGAGGGCTCGACCCACCACTGCTGGCTTTGAATTTAGAAGGCAGCCCCGAATCTAGGAATGTGGGCAGACTCTAGAAACTGGAAAGGTAAGAAAATGGATATGTCCCTACAGCCTCTAGAGGGAACACCGTACTGCCGACACCTTCATGTCAGTGATACTTATTTAGTGATACCTGTTTCGGACTCATGACCTGCAGGATTGTCAGGTAATA
>NW_017732383.1:180643-186691 GCF_001890085.2 Hipposideros armiger | reverse complement strand
TATATACATATAAAATTATAGTTGACATTCAGTATTATTCAGCTTCAGCTTTAGGTGTACAGTGCAGTGGTCAGGCATCTACACTGTCCACAAAGTGGTCTCCCTAATAAGACAAGTGCCCATCTTACACCTTGCAAAATCTTTACAGCATCATTGATTATATCTCCCAAACTGTGCTCAGGTTTTAAGACCATTCCAGCAGTCTTTTGTAGAATGACCATTAGGAATCGCTCTTCCATATTGAAACTGATTCCTGGGAAAGTTGTAGCCACCCCAAATCCACTTTTGTTGCTCAGAGTTCCAAACACAATTCTCTGAGCTGTTCAGTAAATAGAAATAGAAGCCAGCAGATTTTGACTGTCCAAAAATGAATCTTAGGCATTTAAGAAAATTCTGTCTATCTTGAAAAGCAGTCATGAGTCCAAGAATCAGGGTAATTCTGTATGACAGCAACCAAGATAAGAGTGACCAACTTGTCCTTGCCACCATTTCGGGAAGGCAGAAACCTCATCGCTTGTTTGCCTTCAGATTTTTGCTCAGCACCAGCCACATAGTAGATGTTCAGTGAATGAATGAATGAATGTATTGTTTCTATTGTATAAAGGAAATCTGCCCCCCTTCTTTTCAAAGAGATGTGTTAGTTGTCAAGGAATTCAGTTAGGTCAGTGAGTCAACTTAGTCTTTGAGTTTTCATTTCTGCCATCAGAGGGCTCCAGGGTAGACTAGGTATCAGGCACACAAGCCTCCTGCATAAGACCAAAAATTGTTCTTAAAAGAAGGAGAGAACATCAGATTTAGTAAAGGGCTTATAATAGCGTACAGAGCATAGTACAAGGTGTTTGCTATTTTTATTCTCCTGTGTGATCTGGTGTGAGCTTATTTATATTCTGATTGATAATTTTATTATAAATTTGTGCTGTGGATATTGACCCATATTTTTTCCCCAAAAAGTTAATGCTGTACCTATAATCAGAAGTAAAGTATATTTTCTAAATAAACAGCCCTAGATGGTAAACAGCACTAGATGGTAAAAAGGAATATGAAGGAATATGTTATATTTATCTAAGATAATTCTAGAAGGAGTAAGGCTGAACTAGAATTTAAGCAATCCTTCATAAATTTGAGAAACAAAAAATAATCTTGAGGTCTTTAGGCGATTCATGTTTTCCCTGTTAGGAAAATTTGTCTCTAATTCTTTTGTCCCCAAGTATGTAATTATTATAAACAAAATAAGCAATAACTAAACTTTTCATTGATAGAATGTCTTTGTTTAAATTGCTCTTGAAGTCTTATAATATTATTCATGATATTACATTGACATAGTCTGTTCAAAAGAGAAAACATTTAATTATAAATGTGCAAAGCATCTAAAGTTGAAAATCACTGAATATTTTGTACACAATAGCTGATGTTACCTTGTGAAAAATAAAGCCTTACATACTTGTTACATTAAAAGCCCCTGCTTCTAATCACTTAACTATCACTAAGCTATTACCTAGTAATCACTTAGCAATCACTTCATATTCATTGAAAATAGGAGAAAGGAAACTGAAAACATCACTTAAAGAGCCACACAGCTTATCTGGCAACTTTAATGATTTTTTCAGATGCAATATGGAAGAAAAAGATATATAAACACAGTTTTCCCTGTGAGACCAAACAAAGGGCAGATTTTTATCTATGCAATAGCTCCTAGGGGGAACAACCAAATAAAAGATGGTTTAGAAGTAGAGAATAGCATTTGTAATTCTTGGATGTCTTACTAGTAAGAAAACAGAAATGTCTTACACATAGGTAGCAACACTATATGTGCTATTTGGGTGGGATAAACTTGCAGCATTCAGTTCAAATAAACAAAGGATAATTAAAAACCCCTACCTTCTTATATACTCAGTCCTTATCAACCTACATTAACCTGAGGAAAGGCTATATTTTCATCTGATGTTAAAAAGAAAGTATTGGTTCATTCATTTATTCACTCATTCATTTGTCCTGTGTTCTAGTTTGAATATACAGATTATCAGTTCAGTTAGGTGTAAGGTCCTGATTCTAACTATAATGGTCTTTAAATAACTCAAGAAAAGATAAATAAAGGTATATACTAATAATTATTTAACTAATCCATTAATCCATTCACTTATTCCTTAAAGCCTAGAATAGTGTGTAATGCCAAGGTTCTCAAATCTAAACCAGAAATATGAAGCAAATTTGTAGGACTCCCTGGAACCTTTTCTCCCTAGACCCTAATTCTGGGATGTTGGTTGCAGCTCTGCTTAGCTCTCGAATGACAGGTCATTTCACTGAATATAGTTCCTAGTCAAAGTACTGGAAAGGTTAGGAAACACTTTCATATGAAAATTTATGTGAATAAATTGAACTTTTAACACACTGATTTGTGCTTGCAAATATATATCTAAGTTCCTTAAAATCAGTTCTTAAATAGAAGTAGGTTTAGGCATTTTATGTAAAACCTCGATTTTGTTATTTATTTGCACTTGCATTAATTTGTATATGGGCAGGCAACAAAGATAGTAATTTCTTACCTGGTGGGGTGACATCTGTCATGTAATATTAAGGCCATTGCATATAAAACTAGGATTTAGATGAGGGTCAGGGAACAATTAACATGTACTGCCCACAACATTACAGGTTTAGCTGTATTAATCCAGTTCTCAAAATATACTTTTTTTTTCAAAAATGTTAAAGACCAGTGCCCAGCATCTTGGTTATTGAAGATGGTGTGCATGTGCCCATGTGAAGGCAGAATAAAGAAAGGAGCCTACTCTTGTCATAGCACTTAGGATATTATTGTGGTAGTTACTTTATTCCCTAAGCCTTAGTTACCTTTTCTGCAAAATGGGGCTAGAAACTGGAAAAGGCAAAAAAATAGGCATGTCCCAAGAGCCTCCAAAAGGAACATAGTTCTGCCAACACCTTGATTTCCTTACCTGCAAAAATGTCATTAGCTCTTGTACGTGTTAGAAGTACATTAATGAACAAACCATGTAAGGTGAATGTGTGCGTTCTTAGTACTGTGCTTATACAACTCATCCTAAATACGAGAGGGAATGGGCAGTTTGGGACAAACGACTTCAGATAATTCATTTAACTCCTTATGAGAAATCAAAACCATTCTAAAGCAATATTAAAACACACACACACACACACACACACACAAACCCTTTTTGCTAAAGTACTATTATAAAATCCTGTTGTTAAACTACTTCTGGCGTTGCCGTTACTGTGGTTGGTGGTAACAATAATGCAGCGTGAGCAGCAGCAATGGCAGCAGCTCAGTCATGCTGACTCTTCTGCCAGACTGGACGTTTCATGACAGACCATTAGTCACATCTAACAACCAGTGCCTACCCAATTCTTAACACTGAGCAGATCGTCACATACTTGTTCAATGGCAACATTGATTATGCTTGTCTGTAGATAACTTTGTAATTAACAAATGGAAGAATCACAGGCAGAAAGAGGCCTGGGATAAGGCCTCTGTGAGGGGATGACTCAGTCTTCTGCTTATTTTCTCACCAGGAATGAAAGGATAGGGAAGGAGGAGGAGAGGAGTGGGGTAGATTTCTAATATTATCTGGCAAATATATCAGCTGTATGTTCTAATTCTAGTTCACAATATCCTATGAGGAAGTACAGATACAGAGGCTAAGTGACTTTCCCTAAGTGATGGGTTTAGGAATGGAATCAGGCCTGTCAGTTCCCCAAAGCCTTTCTCTTTCCTTTTCCCCTGAGGTAAAGCTGAGAACTTTGGGGGTGAAACTAACACTCAGAGTTCAGAATTGAGAGCTTCAAGGAAAGGGCTTGCAATATCCATGCCCTGTTGTCACTGAAAGAGAAAAAGGAACATAAGTTCATAGTCAATTGAGCCAAGGTCAGTTTTAATTAAACAAGAAGAGACAGGCTGAACTGTAGGGCTGTGATTCTGGGTGGAGAGACTGAACATGACAATATGTAGATATGGTTTCATTATCAGCCATTGGAGCCAGAATGGCCTAAGGAAAGACCTAGACTCTGGGGTCAGAAGACCTAGACTACTTCCCTAGAGAAAAGTAGTTTAACAAATAGGATTTTGAGAATACATTAGCCAAAAATTCTTTTGAGTTTTAATATTACTTTAGAATGGTTTTGATTTCTCATAAGGAGTTACATTATGAGTTATCTGAAATCATTCATTTCTGTCACAAATTTTCCATTCTCTCGTGGGGTGTTTTAATCAGCTCTCCAGATTTCCCAGGTCTATATTTAAGATTAAAAGAAAAAGTCTTAGTGAAATCTACTTAAGGAGATCAACTAACTTCGTATAGAATAGTGGCCACTTTGATGGGAGGCCTTCAAGTAGTGGCTACTGAGAGGGGAAAAACCTTCAATTAGGCCTGATAAAAAGCTGGCTTTTTCAGCAGGGAATTGGTAAAGGAGATGCTCTTAGAAGAAAGCGTAATCTAAGTAGGAAGCATCATGTAAGTCATCAGTCATGCTGCCCTGGGAAGGTAACTCTTATGGAAAGGAAAATATAGAACCCCTTTTAGTAGATTTTTCTGTAATATGTTTTGTCTTTCCTTAAAGTGATGCAAAGTATACTTCACATAAATTCAACATTAATTCATTTATTCTAGTGTCTAGTATATAAGACATTGTATTTTGTTCTGCTGTGGATTTAGAGAAGAGTCACAAACAGGTTCCTATATCCGTAGGGATATAAAGTTTAGAGAGGAAAAAAATTAACATACACACATCAATATAGCAGTGATGAAAAGAAAGGAAAAGGGAAGAAATAGTTCTTGAAGACCTACTATGCCATCTCTAAGATATGTATAATTGTTTTCATTTTAAAGAGGAGGAAACAGAAGCTTAGCCCAAGTTCGCACAGGTAGTGATTCAGAGATGTGACTTAAATTCAATCTGTCTCATCCCAAAGCTAGTGCTATACACATATCAACTAAGCCATTTGACTCACATAAGACAGATATTTGTAGGTAGGCTGAGGTGTCAAAGTTTTGCAGAAGAGGTAGCATTTGAGATAGTGTGGAGACAAATGGAATTCTAGTGTGGCAACTTGTTGGGTTGAGAAGCAAACAAAGGGATATGTGGATCTTTATCAGTTTTCCCCAAGTGACTAATACTTGAGATACTGAAGGCCAAAAATTCAAATGTCCAAGTTAGGACAGGGTTCATTGGCCACTTTTGAGAGAACAATTCTACCTACACCTCTTTACCACCTTCACTCAATGAACAGTTGCTGTTGAGTGAACTCACATTCTTTTATTATTTTACAAGTCATCTCACCATTACTTGGAAGCCATATTGTCTGTGTATGTCTTGATAGAGCTAAGCTGCTCCCCTGGTTAGGATGCCCTGATTCAATCCATATGTCTCACTGGTTGAATCAAGCTCAGTGGTATTTAAATGTAAAGGTATCTCTTGTGTTTTACTGAAGCCCTTTTGATAGATAAAGAAGGCATAGTCTTTTAAGAGGGATGGCTATGGATGGAGCGAACTAGAAGAAAAACACATGTCAGAAAAATTGCTGAATACTATTAGACAATATAAAATCTCATTCCTAAAAGTCCCTTAGCCCAAAACACATTTGTGATCAACGGCCTGTTCATTTTGACTGATGTGTGTTATACACATAGGGTGATGTGTTAGATTATTTGTTGAGCACATGAATGTCGAGATGAAGATATTGGATTAAAAGAGAACAATTTGATGATTTTGAACAGAGAAAATATAATTTCAGCTGTGCATTAGAAAGACCATCTGTGAGTTATATGTAAGATAGATTATAAAAAGAAGAATGAAGACAGAGACACCAGCCAGGAGGCTGTTGCAAAAGTTCAAACAAAGCTAGCAGGACTTCAGATTAAATCAGTGGAAGGGGAAAGGAAGAGCAGAAGTTAGATTCTAATGTGAATTCCATTTCCACAGAATTGGGCAGCATCTTAGAAATAGAGGGTAAGGCAGAAGGAAACATCACATGTGTTTCAGTATTTGAAATTCAACTTGGTTTGGGTTTGGATATATATATAT
>NW_017732383.1:176137-178728 GCF_001890085.2 Hipposideros armiger | reverse complement strand
GGGAATGTCTCCCCATTGTTGGCAGTCTTGTATCATTCTTCATTGCTGTCTATAACATGCCTTCACCTGTGTAATTTGTCACTTGGCATCTCTTTGTGTGAGCCATGTTATTGACAAGGACTCTGACATACATTCTCAAAGCAGTGGTATGATAACTCAAGTTCTGTCCATCTTGTGTTGCTGTGATCTGAAACATGTGACTTTTGAGGTTGCTAAAGCAGTGATGACAGTATGGGCACTTGAACAGGGTTTTGTGGTCAGTCCTGGACCTGCAGATATTATTGACTGCATCTCATTAACCAGAACACAGTCACATGGTCCCGGCATAACAGAAGTGGAGTCTTCTTGTGGACACAAAAGGGAAAGAAGTGGCACTTGTTGTGCATGGTATTATTCATGTCACACGTGGAGATGTACAGTAGACAGATGGAAATATAGACGTTACCTCAAAAGGATGATATTAAAGACATAGTTTAAGAAGCTTGGAGGATACTTAACATTATAACAAAGTCAACCATACGACATCCCCCCACCTCTCAACCAGATTTCCTTACAACCACAAAGAGCATCACCATTCTCCCGCTCAGCCAGGCTCCGACCTTCAGTCTTTTCATCTGTTCCTATATTAAATTAGAATTGGCCCAGTCCTGCAGATTTCAGTTCTGTTGTCTTCTCTGTCCCACCTGTTCCTTTTCATTTTATCTAACAGCAGCCTGGGTTAGTGAGTGAGGTGAAACTGCACATGTACATGAGGACTGTTAGAAAGATGCTCTCTAAAGAAAATTTGGCCAAAGCCGACTGTTAGGGATGTCCACAAATACGGAAGCAAGAAGAGAAGTCAGAAAGGTAGACCAAGAAGGCTCATTAACAGGTATAAGAATTAGCACAATACCATCAAAGGCAGTTCAGGAAAGAAGTTTGCAGGGAGGCATATCCAGGTGACAAATTCAGAAATGTGTGAGGGGTCCTGTAGAAAGGAAGTTTGGATATTTATGTTCATATCTTCCCCAATATTGCATTGAGGACCCAGGAATGACTGAAGGTTTCACAGCCACTCTGAAGAGGGGGATTTTCACTGCACTGAGGGTGTGTGTTCCCATCACCTTCATGTTCGCTTCCTTTCCAACCTCAGCAACTTGAACGGTTTACCTGCTATCTTCCCCAAAGACCTTTCCTTCTTGACCTTCTTCTACATCTACTTTTTCAACTCCACAAATGATTATTTTCTCTGACCTTTCTATCTTTGGATCATACCTCATTTGTGTACTTTAATCACAGTTGGGTCCTAATCATTACTCAATAATACTTTGATTCTTACTGATTCTCTGTTACAGCAGCAGATGTTGCATTCCTTATGTTCTCCAAACTCAATAAGGCTCTATTAACCACACACATCCCATTCAATGATGCTCTGCTTTTCTTCCTTCTACCCAAGACCTCTTTGCTTCTGAGTGTGTCGAAGAAAGTGGAGCCCTTCCTTGCTAAGGAATAGGTTGCTATTTGTTTTTCTCACTTCCCAAAACACCTTCACTTCTACTGTTTAATTTACATCTGACATACTCAGTGTCTCCATTATTGCTCACTCCTTTGCTTCAGGAACTAAAAACAGGTTTAGAACAAATAATTGAAATCTCCATGACCTTTTTAAAACAATAAGTTTGGCTTCTTCTTCACCAGAGTCTGATGATTCACTAAACAAATGGCCGTTCTCACTGGTTTCATAACCAGTTCTTTTCATGTTCCCCAGCTGACCCTGGAATTGCTAATAATCTGCAGAATTGGATGATGACAGGCAGGAGATATGGCTGGGGAGGGAGGCCTTGGAAACCCACAGGCAGCAGTCTGGAACTAAGCATAAATTGCAGGAATAATAGTTGTATCTCTTGAGATAAATTTCTTCTATCTCTTCTAATCTCCCAATATATGGATTATTTTTATGTATAGACTGAATCACCCTTGAGGACTATTCACTGCTTTTCGTTTTGCTTTCCCTTTGGACTGATTGAAGAAATTGCTTGCTTTCCAATGTCAGGAATCTTAGAATGTGTACCACACTATTTAGCTATGTCAGTGACCTTTACACTGAGCCACATAGCAACATATTTTTGTTCTTTTAAAATGTATCCTAGGGCCGGCTCTGTTGGTTAAGAGCTCAAGAGTACAAGCTCTGAGCAACAGCAGTTTGATTCCCAGCCCAAGCTGAGCTGCCAACAGGTGGCAGGATGGCTCAGCTAAAAATAAAAGAATAAACAAAATGTATCCTATGTTTCTTCTTCATCTGTAAATTCATTCTCATCTTTATCACCAAAATAGAAGTAGAGCACATTTTGAGCACTAATCCCATAGCACATTTTCAAGGTATGTTTGTTTCCTTACTTTGTCTAATTGAAGCCTCACACTAAACATGTGAGGTTGATAGTATTATTTCCATGTTACAGATATGGAAATGGAGGCTGGGGGAGGCTCAGATCCTTAACTGGCTGGCCCTCATGCTTTGTGGTTCCTGTTCTCAGAAAGGTGCTGAGTCCCCTGATCTGCATTTCTGCTTTCCTAATTGCTTTTTAAAATTATTATTATTTATTTGTTTGTTT
>NW_017732383.1:174368-176072 GCF_001890085.2 Hipposideros armiger | reverse complement strand
GCTGTTGTTCAGCATCTTAGCTGTGGAGGGCAGTGTCACTGGCCCTCATATGTGGGATCCGAACCGGGGCCCTCTGGTGTCCCAAGCCAGTTCTTAGCCATCGCACCACTTGGCCGGCCCGGGTTTGGATATATTTTAAGATAAAGGTAGCTTAGTGTCTTACACATAGTAATGGCAGGATATAGTCACTGGGGAAGATAAACTCATAGTCACTTCACCTGGTAGCATTGCTCAGAAACATGACTGTTTTCATATCAAAAGCATATCCATCTTTCATGGGTGACCTAGTATTAACAAAGATCATAAGAGATATAAAATATCAATAGGTAAAAATTAGTAAATTATAATATTCATAAACTAATGAATGTGCTAATATGATATATTTAGCCTTCTTTCTCCCTTTAGATACAGCACCATGGAAAATGAAATCATAAAATCAAAGGCAGGATGTTTTCTTGGTGGACAAAGCATGAGGACAATGGAAGTTGAATGGGTCCAGTGTTTAACTATAGCTGGCTTTACCAGTATGACACGCTATTGAAATCTGTCCATGAGGCCTCCGTTTTTTTTTACATTGGTCAGGATAGCCTATGTTAGGCCCTGGTAATAAGTGAGTCCAAAGTGTTAATGGTGTAAAACTAGAAATGATCTTTGTTGCTCAAGCTATGTATCCATTGCACACTGGCTGTGTCTGCTCCATGTTATATTTACTCCATGATGAGTGTGATGGAACAGCCACTGTCTAGATCATTGCTGATTGTAGTAGCAGAGGGAAAGCAACATGTTTAGCTGCAAACCAGCTCTTAAATCTGCTGCAGATGACACAGGCCACTTCAGTCCCTATTCCATTAGACAAAGCAAGTATTATGTCCTCTCCTGAGTTCAAGCAGGTGGGGATAAATGAGAACGGCCCTCTTAGGGGCACTAGAAACTTTAGCATTCTGTCATGCGGTCTATTGCGCCACGTCAGATTTGGATGACAGCCCAAGTTTTATCTATGATTTTTTTTTGCTTCTTTATTTAACTAATCCTTTGATCAGATATTTTGATTACATGTACATAAAATGCATCAGTCAGTTTACAATAAGCTCTTTTTGGAGGGAAACTATTTCTAACTCTTTAAAGTAACATTGTGTATCTCTGCTTTGATCATTCAAGTTGACTGGACAATTCAATTCTAACACAATACTGTCTTATATTTTGGAATTCACCTAACTGTGTAACCCATGTATTAACAGGAACCTTGTAGAAACTGAGGTGTGGGCAGGATATGCAAGCTGTATATTAGTTAAGACAAATATAATTATTTTGTAGTAAACTAGTTTGTAGTAAATAGCCCAGTGTCTTAATACAATGAAAGTTTATTTCTTGTTTATATTATAGTCTGATGAGGGTCTGCTGTTTTCTTTGGTGGCAAGGTATCTTCCCTTAGACACTCTAGCCACTCTCTCCCATTCTCCACCTTAGTGTGTGCCTCAGAGGCCATTCTAGTTGGATTTCATCCACTCCTTCATTGCTGTCTGTTTGTGGTTGGATTTAGCCAATGCAGGACAAAACAGAAGATGACTGAAGAATAGGAGAAGGGATTAGGTGGGAATATTTCTGCAGTGCTCTCTCTGATGGCAGCATGCTTCTTTTAAAGAGAAATTCTCCAATCAAGTAGCATGCTCCATATACCAGTCTCTCTGGTTTCTGGAACTCATT
>NW_017732383.1:104417-171408 GCF_001890085.2 Hipposideros armiger | reverse complement strand
CTTATACATAATATGGGACCAACAACATACCTACCTACAGAGTTTCTGTGAGGTTTGAATGACTATACACATGGAAAGTGGTTAGAATGGTGCCTAGCACATAGTAAATTCTCAATAAACACCATCTGACATTATTTTTTTGTAAGGAAATTGTGATTTTTAAGAATAGTATCAATTGATTTATAGCTTAAAGTTGCTTCTAGTATTTGACCACTGACTATTTGTACAACACTTTATATGTACTATCTTATTTAACTCAAACTATGAGCTCATAACAATTATTACCATTTAATAAATGAGGAAACAGGCATAAGGAGGTTATTTAATTTACTTAAGTCCCATAGATATAAATTATAGAAGAAAGATTTAAATAGGTTTGTCTGGAGAGAGGCAATATGTCTAATTAGTATATATGCGAAGACTTTCTGGTCTGATTTGAACAGTAATGAACCAAAATTGGAAGCCTTTTAAATGAAATTGGGAAAGGTATTTTAGAATTGCACCTGTATTTTATTTCTACCGTATTTAAACATTTTAAATTATATGCCTTGATAAGCCACTGGAATGACCAGCAAAATTATCATAATGAAAATAGGTCCTTGCTTTGAGTATTTACGATGAAGCGATTTATTTTCATCCTCTCACTTGAACCTCTTAGCAGAGGCTGGAGAACACAGGGGGTGTCCATACCCTTAGCTCTGCTATTTCACCATCTTGCTTTTCATCTTGTCAATTAGGTAAAAGAGAATTCAAAAAATATGTTTGAAGATCTTTGTTCTTTGGTCTTCCCTGAATAAATATCAGTAATAGGGAAAAGAAATATTGAAAACACATATGAAAAAAAAAAACTACAGGAGAGTTAATTAAGAAAGATGAGTTTCAAAAACAAAGCCTTCTAGCTTTTAACTAATTCATCCCAGAGATAAAAGCAATACAGTTTCATGCCTCATAACAATTTAATAAATATTACGAAAATATGGCAACTGCCACCACGACTCATTAGCAAGCTGTTTGTGTAGTATAAAGTTATCCAGAATTGTTTTGCGGAGTTGGTTTGTCAGTGTAATATGCACAGTAATCTCTGAAGAAAGTTGGGAACATATGGCCTGCGCTCATCAGCTCACCCCAGGGGACTGCACCAGAGCCTCTCTTCTCACAACTACATGACATTGAGAGGAGAGGTGGAGAGAAGATGTGGAAAAGAATGGATGAGAAGACAAACAGTGATTATTCAAACCATAAAATTACACTTGGAAGCACAAATCAAGAATCACAAACTTAACATCTTCAAGTAATCCGTTAAAACACAAATTGAACATTACAGCATTGGAAATTCTCAGAATATAAATTCTGAATTGTGGCGCACAGTTAAATTAATCATTTCAGCAGCAGCAGCAGTGAAATGCTGCATGTAGCATGATACTAGCCCCCATAAATAAGTCTCATGCCATTTATTTACTAAAATCAAGGTTCCTTTGAACATATTTTCAATATTTTAAATTCTGAAGTTTACATACATATTAAACCATCTCTCTCAAAATGAATATGAAATACTTTCTAATTTAATTAGACCTATCTTGTCCCAATTAAATCTGTTTGAATATAAAACTGTGGCGTTAACATCTGTCAATGATCATGTATGTATAAGTAGAATTGTATACTTTAGGGATTATGTGTATTTAATAATTGTCCCTGACCCTGGAATTGGGTGATCAGAAACTTTTTTCATACAATTATATGACCACTGAATTTTGAATAACTCGAACAGGATAAGGCCTGGCTTTTTGTTGAAGCAATAAAATGACAGGAAGTGCTTTGCATTCTCGAGCATTTTCTTAATGGAACAGTTATCTCAGGAGGACATTTTTAAGAAGATTCAATAGGTGCTCATACATTGTTTTAGGTTATTTGGAAAAGTTTTTAAGGAGGTTTTATTTTGTCAGTTTAGCATCTGTATCCGCCATTTCAATTTTCTGTAAAGTTCTTTCAGCTTCACATTTTATCATAAGTATAGATAAGGTGCAGCTCCAAACCCTCCTCCATTCAGTCAACTTTGGGTAGCCTGTAAAGTGTGACTTTATAACAATTTCATAAGTAATGTGATTAATGTAGAAAAAACAAGGATATATATTTAAGATAGATAAACATAATAAATGTATAATCCTTTCATTACTGCAGGAAGGAATAGGATTAGGATATATCTATATCCATATCAATATCAATATATCTCTATCTATCTATATCTAAAGAATATTTTCCTGAGAAAATAAATGAACTGAGAAGTAACAAGGAAAAAACTGAAATGGCTACAATATATCTAGACAAAAGAGACCAAGAAAACATTAAAATTGTCGAATATAAAGACTAAAGAAAAAGTTAATATTTCATTGATTTAGGCATCTGAGGTGTGGTCAGACTCTACTCAGTGGGTGTTTTAAGGTGAAGTTATCAAAGGCTGGTTCTCATCGCATAGAAATTATTTGAAGTTGTTTTGTGTGGAAACAGCCTGCCTCATGTGATTGCACTCCGAAGCACTCCAGCTAGAAGGTAGCTACGTGACGTGAGATTTAAATATAAAGCAAATTTAATCAGGTGCCAGGGTGCCAGGCTGCTGGATGGCTATATTAGGAGGAGGTAGCAGTGAAGGGCAGAGGGCTTAACGGAGATGGGAATCTGTGAGAGGGAGAACTTCAATCTTTGGGGCTGGGCGAGCACAGGGTGCCACAAGAAGCAACGTGTCGAGCTGAATAATTCATGATGCGGTACTAATTTTGACTCTGGAGAAAATTGCTTTCTCACTGTGCCAAAAGCTAGGCAATAAGACCAAAAATCAAAGAGCAAGCTAAATGCGTGGGGAGAAAACCCCCAAATCAACACAACGTCAAATTGACAAGCTGTTTAATGTTACAAGTATTGTCAAAACACATGAATGCACATTATAAACCTTTTCTAAAATTGAGCAGTCATATTGATGCACATATTGATTTGTATGTAATGATAAGTATTATATAATTATCTTCAAAAATACCTTCTTGGTATTAATGTAGAGAGACTTCCATTAAGACAATAAACATTTGTGTTTTTCATTGGTCCTTGGTAAAAACAAGCTATGTGTCTCAGTATAGTTAATGGAGCCATCATCACTTTGTATTTACAGAATCATATGGGTGCCAGAAATGACCTTTTGAGCTAATTAACCAAGCTGCCATAAATATGGAACTGGATAAATATTAATATTTATTGGATTCCTAAAATCCAGATGGTCTTCGTGGAATTCCAGTTTCCTTTAGTCGCTGAAATTAAAGTAAGAGTACTGCTCAAATACAATCGTATGCACTCTGTCATCTGTATATTTAATTTTTCAATGATTGGAATGAAGTTTGAAGATTTCTACAGATGAAACACTGATTCATTTTTCAGTCATTAACCAAGTTTTAAACTATAAGTTTCTGTTCAAATATAACAAAATTTAGAATTTTAGTCATGCATTGCCTTTTTCTTTAAAGAGTTCAAACTGCTACTCAGCAGGTAAATGCAGGATGTTCAGATAATGAAGTTGTTTGAGGTGAAGTCTTCTTCCTCTCTTCTCATTTTGTTTGTTTTGTTTTCTAAGGAAATGCCAGCTTCAGCTCCAGGGAGTAGAAAGGCATTCTTGGCAGAAAAATGCTTGCTGCCCCATGAGTGGCTGAATAAGAGCACATCGGACGACTCTCGTAGGTAGCCAAGAGAGCCTCCTGAGAGAGCAGGATTTCTAAAAATCCGGTTCTGGCGAAGACGAGGGCTTTTCCTTAGTGGTTAGACCTATTGTGGGGCACTGAGACACCATTCTTCAGGACTAGCTGGACATCATAGTTAACGAAGCCTGGGGGTCATCAGCAATCTGATGTAAAGCCCAGCTGCATGTGCATAGCCTTCCAAAATGCATCCAGCCATTGCTGCAGTACCTAGTGAGCCATGGTGGTTAGTTTGTCTCACTTAACATAGATTTCAGAGACGGGGCTGCAGGCTGGCTTCACAGGGCATATTTTAAGGTGCTGTAACACACCCCTAACTGAAGTGCCGTGCACTGTGCACCTTCATCAAAGACTTGAATACACCCCCTGAAGGACCTATCCTTTGGGTGACAGAGAGTGCCAGCGTTTTCAGGGTGCCTGCTGTCCACTCTTTAGGGCCCTGTCTTGGATGATTCCTGTGATGGTCAGTATACAGTGGAGGCTGTGGAGACCGGGAAGAGGCTCAGTGTATACTTCAAGGTCTCCACTTACTAGTTCTTCAACCTTGGTCAAGTCACTTCACTTTGCTTGGCTTCCATTTCCTTATATGTGAAATGATTATTGTCCTATTAGTTGCAACCATGTAAAGTTGCTGATGTTGACTGACCTACCACCGAAACAACAAATTCTTATGGTTCAAATGAATAAATACTCCTGGGTCTTGTTCTAAGGATCAGTGGGAAAGTCCTTGTATGTAAGCACACAGATGTGAATTGTTAACACCTCCTGCTGTAGTTACATTACCTACTCAACGTTTTGTGGAGACATCTGACAAGCAAACAGTAGCACTCAGTAAAAGTCAGTTCCCTCGATCGTGATCCCAAGCACTTTAATCTCAGTCACTGTTTTGAACTTAACACTTTCAAAAAGTGTTTTACAATTTAGAAAGTACTTTCACACAAATTAGCCATTTGATTTTTAAAACAAGCCAATGATAAGGAATGCATGTTGCAAAGAAGTTGGAACTTGGGCTGGACTATAGGTAGTGGGATCTTCCACATTGCCGAGACTAGGATATGGTCATTGCTCAATATCTATGTCTCAGAATTAATAAAACATTCAGCCTGTGAAGCGAAGCAGGCACATAGGCCTGTTACTTCTCAGTCTACCAATCAGAAGCGATTAGAACAGTGGTTTTCAAATAGTTTCATCATACAACCTTATCTGTAGCAATGTTATGAGTATGAAACAACATTAGAGGTGTGATTCTCTATAAATTGTCTGCGCATGACCAAGATAACATCTTGTGTACATTATAAATCATAAATAAACAAACAAGATATTTAAAATTAAACATACATATTACCAGTTCTAATATTTTCTCTTTATATCCCAAAGGATTGCACAGTCTTAGCTGCCTACATGGAGATGCCATTAACACAGATTGGTGAATTTCTATGGGTTTCATGGCTCCCAGGCCTTCTCTTGGCCCCCAGGACAGAGAAAGTTTTGGGTTTGTATTTAGGTCAGTGTAGTTTCAGAGTTTAGTGAAGCTAGGACCTGCACATGCAACTAACTGGGGAGGAAACAGGTAGGGTGAAGTCTAGAGGCTTTACTTGGAGTCAGAGATCTCACCACCCAGCACTGCGACCTTGTGCAAGGGCCAAGCTCTCTCAACCTCGCTTTCTCCACATGGGTCTATTTGGGGGTAAGACAATAATGAAATACTGTATATAAACACTTTCCAATCTATAACATATTTTAAAATATGTTATTAATATGTTTACCTTTGTTGTCTAGTCCAGCATCTTGGGCCATGTAGGTATGCAATATGTGTTTGTTGAATGAATGAAGAAATTAGTTAATGAAATAACACATTATCTTGTTGTGTCACTTAGCATGTTTTTATAAACACAAAACACCATAAAATATGTTTTCAGAGCAAGATTTTGTTTTTTTGCTTATTGGTTTTTCACTTTAAATAATGAGAATCCAGAGATAAATAGCTCAAGCTGGTTAATCTAACAGCTCAAAGCCATTGGGAAGGACCTGAGTTCTTTCCATGTTCTCAGCTGAGATTTTTCTGGACAAGTTGACACTCGCTCTGGCTGGATCTTCCCAGTATCCAAGATGCTGCCACAGTTCTAAGCAGCTATGAAGATGGCAGTGTCCGGAGGCATAACAAAAGGGAAGGTTCTTCCTTACAAACTCTGACAAAATAAATACTAATAGATGACAAAATAGTCACCGAAGTCCTTTCTTCTTAGGCTCAGCGGCAGGAATTATGGCACAGGCCTATTCTTTCCCAGCCTAGGACAAGAGCAAGGATTTTGACAGGATTTCTTTAGCTCAATAGAGGTTCAACCCTAGTGTTGGAGAAAGGGCCGGGTCTCCCATGAACCAAAGGGGTTTTGTGATCAAGAAGGAGGAGCAGCTGTGGGTATTGAAGCCACCATTTTGCTTCACTAGCCTGTGATGGCCTGACCTTTGTCCGCACAGGCGGCCCACTGTCTTTCCTGTAGTGTGGGGCCACCCAATGTGTGAGCCAGGCAGGCATTCAATCCGATTCCATCATGCTTTTTGTATGCTTGCATTTGTTTTTATTTTTGACAAAGACCTTTGTTTCACAATGATTTCTTCATAAGTTTCTTCAGATACTATTTTGAAAAGTAGGGACAGGGAAGTAAAAACGCACACTTTCTGTTTTTCCAGCTAGGACATCATATCTTCTCATTAATCTTATTAAAGTTTCGGACATTGCTCATGAACCATGCCCCTCCCCCCACTGGCAAATTTGGTTAAGTACTTATATCTAGGGAGGTCCTCCTGTATTAATGTGAAGTTAGTTAAGGACATGTACATCTCTGACACTTATTATTACAGTAGAGATTAATTTTTTCAAGTCCTGTGAAATTTTATTAAACAAAAAGCCTTTATATCTTATAATCCATGAAAAACTATGAGAAATGATTTGCTGGATTTTTGGAACAGATGCGTTTACTAATAGGTCAGGTGAGCGAAAATGAATATAAATCAAATTTGAATACAGAATTTCTCTGGTGACAGCAAACAGGACACTGTGGCTTACAGGTAATATTTTGACTTTAGAACATTTGAAATATTCAGGGTTCATTCTTCTGGTTTCATTTCACTTCTTGTATTTTTCTATTTCTTTTCTTTTCTTTTTTTTAGCATCCTCCTAAACTTCCTAACTTAGAGGTCTCTCCTCCAGCTACTCCTTTTCATCTCCAATGTAAAGTCTGCTTATTTCTGTTTCATCGGTAATGATTGGTGCTACCACTGTGATTTAATATGAGTGGATGTGTGTGTGGATGTGTGTGTATGCACATGGATTCTAAGCCAATTTTATGCAGAATCATCTTTTACTATTTTTCAAGCCATTGCCATGACAAGCCAAGTGCTCTGAATAAATTATGTCATTCATGGCTGAAAGAAGCATTTGCTTTTCACATTATATACCCCAACTTATGCCAGCCAGACTGACTTCTAGTGACAGCATCATCTGACTTATATATGGGACCTTGAAACTCCATTTTACATTTTAAAAAGGATGGTATTTCTAACATTCTGTTGCACTAATTTTTCAGGCAACATTTTTGTAGTTTTAAGAAATTTGATACTTATCTAAATTCAGTGCTTTATAAACAATTAAAATAATATTTAATCACTAGTGAAAATGTATCAATTCCTTACTGTAAACTATTAATATCTCATTTTATCTATGGATTGTGAGGAAAATCCATGGTTATTTTATTATTGTTATTATTATTATTATTATTATTATTAGTAGTAGTAGTAGTAGTAGTAGTAGTAGTTTCAGGTGTACAAAGCAACATAATAGTAAGGTGCCAGATGGACACTGGACTTATCAAGGGGATCCATGGGTAGCTTTTCATGTTTTAGGTTTCCTACTTGAGGCCAGATGATTTCTTTTAGAACCAAGGAAATGGAGCTCTTAGAAAAGGTTAAAAAACAATTATCTTGTAATTTCATATCTATTCTGGCACATACTCTGAAATATCAGTGCTGGTTTACAGATAAAATATTAGAAATTAGCAAATAACTTATATTATGCATATGCATATGTATATAAAACCTTTGGCATGTTTTGAACACTACCTAAATGTTTTAAGCACCATTATTGTCTTTTTTGGAATCACAAGTTGCATTTCAATTTAATGATTACAGATATAAAGAGCGGCATGCTTTTTTTTTATTATTCTTTTCACTAGAAAATTGATGTAAAAACTAGAGCTCAGAGACCAGATTTTCCAATTTTTGTGCAGTGTACTGCTTGACGTGAAAAGCGTTCTCATAATGTGTTTTCACAGATCATTCATATTCAGGAAATCTAAACAAAGCAGCTCTGGTGCTGATCTTAAATTAAGATAAGCTTTTCACAATTCAGCAAAAGAAATTAACAGACAAGATTTTTTCAATTAAAATTTTTCTTCATTAAATTTCTTTCCTGAAATTGTTCATCTTCCAGAAAAGAATAGGATGGGACAAAAATAAAACTTGGAAACACCAGCTTTCACTCCATGTGACAGGGTTTTGGTGCAGGTGTCTACACGGGTGGTGACCCTTGTTACCTGTGTAGTGCGGCCACATTTCTGATTGCCCCGAAGATGGTGGTTAAGGCCATAGACTCTGCATCCCGACTGCCTGGGCTCAATCAGTCTTCGCCAAATCCTAGCTCAGATGATCTGTAGTGTCATCCCTGGACCAGCAGCATGGGACCACCTGGTAACTTGTTATGCAAATTCCCAGGCCTCACTCCAGGCTTCCTAAATCAGGTCCTTTGACAGTGGGGCCCAGAATCCATGTTTTAATGTTCCCTCCAGGTGATTCAGATATGGCCTAAAGCTGGAAAAACCACTGTCCTAGCTCCGGAAGTGGGCAAATTGCTTAACGTCTTTATGCTAAACTTCCCCCAGTTGTAAATGTGTTTTAGTATAGTATTTATCTCATAGGGTTATGGTGATAATTAAAGAAAATCACATAAAGTGACTTCTGTAGAAGTACCTGGCATGTAGACTTACTATATTCTCTGAAGACGCAGAGTGCGCACGTGTTGCTTCTGTGTGCCCCAGCATCTGACCACATTTGAAAACCGCGTCTAATATCGTACTTCTTTCTTCAGTCACTGCAGAAACTAAAGTTGCAAGTACATGACACTTATGCACCTTTTAAAACGTGAAATGGTATTAAAATTTGATGTCATAATATATTTCATTACTTTTGTATTTATTAAAATGCCTATCTTAATTTACCTTTTAAATGAAATTCATTTTTCTTTCAGTACAAATTATTATTTTTTCTCCCTGGCTCTCATCCTCATTTCTTACTTTCTGCATTTTCTTTTTGGTCTACATATTTCCTTGAAAATGTGTTCAATATTCTAGCATATACTATCAAATACCCAAAGAAAAAACACTTTTGGAAAGATTGATCAGCTAAAATCAGTAAATATGAGTGAGTATCCTGTGTTTGATGTATAAGTAAGATATCACCTTTTCTCTGTTATGCAAATGGGGAGATACCTATAATATGGTAATTAATAATAATGAAATAATGTCATTTGTATATGAATTTAGATTGTGGTTCATCCATTTTTACAAGGTAAATTGTATGGTGAGCTTTTTGATATATATTTTTCCCAATTTATTCTTTTTACTGATTGCATGAAAATTCACCACAGAAATTCAGTTCAGGGTTGGAATAGGGAACTAATGTTTAAAGATATTTGTTATCCATCATGCAGAATTTTATAATTTTAGATACATGGGTAGAGAGTGTTGGGATCCAGGTCAGTCATTGAGGACAGATTCTGTGCTCCACGCTGGAAAATATAACATCTATAGCACACTCCCTTCTTAAGACAGCTTTTATCTTTGAACTCAGCACTCTTCTATACATTCCTCATTCAAGTCACCCCACAGTCTAGTGCATCCAACCTCTGTGTTTGTCTCTCACTCTTTCTCTACCTCTCTCCTCTGGTTGGTGTCCCATGGTTTCCCTGTGTGTCTTTCTGTTTTTGCATCTTAGCTTATGCTCTCTTTCTCACCTAGAAAGCCATCTTCTACCTTCCCTAACTCACTGTCATAGTCTCATGAATTTGTTGGATTTTAATCTGAGTTTGATAAAAGTGTTTTCAGTGGCTTTGTTTTGTGGACATGAGTATTAGAAATGCAGGGCTAGAAATGGAGGGTAGACAAGTGATTGATGGGCTGATTGCATGGAGGGAAGTCACAAGCTGGGCCTACATTACAAAGAATGGCTAAGAAAAGAATCCAGTCTGTGGGGCACTTAAGATAACCTACTCAAATGGAAGATCTGGGTTTGCCCATTATTAGAATTTTTCTCCAAGTGCTTAAAATGATCAAAGGAATGTTTTAGGTTATGAGAAAAATTGATAAACTCTCCTGCACACATATTAATGAAATGTGCTTCATCAAATAACATCTCATCTTGATTAATCAGTAGCGAATATGTCCTTAGTAGAATGATGTTAATTTAGACAAAGGTTTTTCATCCTCAACTTATTCAAACTTGGGGTGGGATCATTTCTGTTGGAGTGTTGGGCCGCCCTGTGTATTGTAGGCAGCATCCCTGGTCTCTATATACCAGATGCCCGTAACATGATCCCACCACACCACCCAATTGTGACAACCAAAAATGTCTCCAGACATTGTCAAATGTCTCTTGGTAGGCAGAATCATCCTGACTTGAGATTAATTTATTCAGGTTATAAACATTTTTGGTAAAGATATTCAATTTTTTAACTATTAGTCTTTATTCTGTGAACTCTTATGCTTTATTTATAAAACTGTGAAAGATGGAGCCCTTTTTTTTTGTAGTAAAGGACAGTTTATTAGAGTAAAGAAATACAGCTCTTTAAAAGAGAGGGAGCATCCGAAACTGGAGTGCCCTTGGATCCATTGTAATAACTGCTTGCAAACTGACTCTACATTAAACATCCACTAAACTTTAGCAATTTTGACCCCATTTTGTGTTTCTTTCCACATGATTATGTTTTGAGTTCTCCATATATAAATTTGTTAATTCTATTTCTTTAAATTTCCTAGATGCTTTTATCTATCACAAATAGTTTAACAAGGAAATTAGTTCTAGAACCTCAGTTGTTTTTATATTAATGGTTACAAGAGCCTAATGAATTAAAATGACTATCATTTTAATAGCACTATATGAATAAAATATATTTGCCAAATTTCACTTAAATACTGTGAATTTAAGAAACAAAAGGGGCAATATTGTATCCTGAACTGGGAGGAAAATTAGAAATACAACAGTAAGACCCATACACACACAAATTTAACTCAATAAGGATTAATAAATAGAATGACATATAAATGGATAAAGATCATAACAAAATTTCACAATGACCAAAGACATCCAAAAGATATACATAGAGAAAAATAGACATACACACCAACACATAAGTGCAAATTTAAATGAGATACTGCTAAGATAGGAGAAACAACAAGAGTGGGAAGATCTTTAGATTCTTCAGTCACTTGGTCATGCACATATGTAATGCTGGTATTAGTGAATGAATGTGTATACTCATAGGTATATATGTGTGGATGTGGATGTGGACGTGGACCCAATACTGATGGACGCTTTTGAATACTTTTTCCTGGCTCAGGATGTAGTGAAATCTGTTTCATTAAGACTCTTAAGCACACAGACCATATTTTCTGGGATGTAATAGGTGGGAAGGTTTTAGGAAGGTGAACTGAAATACAGTTGAGTGAGTTCAGCTGGTGGTAGGAGTTGATTTCTTGTATCTGCAGAACAAGACTGAAGAAAAGCTTCAGGAAACCTTCAAGTTTATATTTATGATAGATAATTAAAATCAAGGGCATTACATTAAGGAGAGTTTGAAGGAAGAAAATCCAGCGACCTTCCTTGATTAGGGGGGGTATTTAGCTGAGGGTGGCAGTTGATGATATCATGTAGGGCTTTTATAAGAAATTCACATTATCTTTAAAAATAAAAACCTCCTAAGTAACATTTATTTCTCAATACCACATGCTTAGAATATGCCATATAACCATTTCTGACTCCTAAGCTTTATTTGTTTTTAATATTTTTTCTAAGTTTTATTTTAATACTACTTTTAAAATTATAATTTTTTCAGAATCATTAGGAACACATTTAATCCATGTTTCTCTTAAATTGCTGTTTAAAAATATATAAGCCTCAATTGGGAAAAAACCCAAAGTAGAAATTTTGCTCTGGTGCTTCTGCTTTCTTCCCTATCCCACACATGGCTGGGTGACAAAATACTACCACAATGCCAAGTAAAGACGTTTTCACTTTGCAGCATCTTTAATATTTATAAAATGATTAGAGCTCTTGCTCATGGAATAGACTGGATTTAGAACTGTGGCTTTTTTTCTAAGCATATATTTTAATTTGAATTTCACTTACTGCCAAATGCACACACACACACGTGCATGCACACACACACACACACACACACACACACACACTCACACAAAACTGGCAAGACAGAGGAAGAAAAAAAATTAGGTCACAAAATGTAAAAATCAAAATGAGTCATTCCAAATTTGTGTTTTTTAAATTCTCTCAGATTTTGCCTTCTTTATTTCTCAGCATCTTTCAGATAGTGTCATCAATGTACAGCTTTCCAGCCTCCCTAGAATGCAAATTTTTATCTCAGCATATAAAATGCCTTCTACTAATTCTTCTGACCATGCAAATTAGGACTCTCTAAATCCTACCAAGGCCCATTTCCTAAATTTTAGATGCAAACAGATCAGAATTGAGGGATAATCCTGCATAAATCCTATTTGTTACAGACACATAGAAAAATGAAGGTAAGAGTGTAGAGTAAAAACAAAAGAACATAATAGATGTAGAAGAAACAAAGGCAAATGAAAATAAAGCAAGTGAGTCAATGTATAGCTATTAAATCTCTAATTAATCAAACCATGGATATCTGATGAATTATTTATTCTACCTGAGACTCAGGAATATCATGGCCATTATGTTAGGACAGAAGCCAACTGTTGAGCTGCTAAGAATTACCACTAATGCATTTTGAAATTCCCTTGTTTCTAGTCAGACAGAAAAAGAAACACAACTCTGTTCTCCATAGTTCCACCAGTGTGGACCCTTGCAAACTGATTACTCCCATCAGTGGTTTCCTACTCCCAAGCCCTCAATGTGACTACCATGCCCTGCTCTCTTCTGATGCTTTCGGCTGCCTACGTGATATTGCTCAACCTCTTCTCTTAAATGTTAACCTTTCTTGTGTCACTTTGTAGTAGTATCTAGCATTATAATGGGAAATTCTTATATTTGTGTTGGATAAATGAGTTTACATTTTGATGTCATGTTGTTTAGATATATACATTTTATGTTAAGTATTGGATTGTTAGAAAAGTCATGATGCATTTTGGCAATGAAAAACATAGAAAAAAATGTCATGACTTTTCCGACAACCCAATAGTACTTTGTTTTACCTTCATCGATATAAAACTAATCTCTGTTTTAAATACTTCAGAATTATTGGAAGATATAGTAGAAAGCAGATAAGCTCCTTCTTCATGGAACTTACAAGTTAGGTTGAACGAATAAAATAATTTCTTAAATACATCAGGAGTTAACATCAGTTGTGATAAGAACTAAGAAGTATAAGGTACTTTGGAAGCAAGGAGCGTAACTTGGATGACAGATTTAAACAAGCATTCCATGTGGTCCAAACACTTTAGCCAGTCTTCAAGGAGGGGTACAAAAGTTGTCCCAAGATTGGCTTTCCAGTACTGACAGGATCTGGGTTTTTTGGATCCCTGGGATGTTACTGTTGGAGATATGGCAGAGGCCATATCAGGCCCTGAGTATCTTGGTTTGATGGCTTTTTCAAGGGCATGCCTACAACTGAGTAAGACCAATTGACTGAGAAAGTTTTCTCTTATAGCGCTTCTTGGCTTGATTGGGTTCTCAATTAAGAATAATAAGTAATCAGATGTAAGCTCTCCATTTTCTGTCTTGCATATCCACTATTTTTTTCTTATTTTTGAATTTCTTTGTTCTTTTCTTCTACTTTCCAGGCAAGCTTCTTAACTTGGTAATCCATATCTTTAGCATTAATCCAGCTCTTCAGTTCCTCCAATGTGGATTTTTAGTATGGCTTTTCCATTGTGATCTTATTTATATTCCATGTCCCTTTTCATATTCTATTGTGTAGTTTTTTGTTGTTTCCTGTTGAGTCTATTTTGTTTTTGGCTAAGTTATGTGAAAATCATATTGCTTTTGCATTTGTAATCAAATTGAAATTTTCTTCTGAGTCTTAGAGTAGATCATTTCCACAAATACAATCTTTTTCTAAATCAGTATAAAATCTTCTTTTTGAGAATTTCAAGTATTTCTTCTAAAGATTTATTTAGTTAAGGGTTCACTAGACAACAGAACTTCAAGCAATACTTTAGTGGGAGGTGCCTCCCAAGGCAGACAAAGCAAGTTTGTCTCCTCCAGTGGGTAGAACTGCCAGACCAACCAAGAGTTGGTCACAACAGCTACAACTGAGATGCAGGAAGATTTAAGGGTCTGGAGAAAAGATGAAGTGCAGAGAACCTCAGGGTGTATGTGTATGTGTGTGTGTATGTTTTACTTTTACTTCATCAGAGTACATAATTTCTCAAAAGATAGGAAAAAAAAACAGGCTATCTGTCCATGTATATAATGATCCACACCCTAGATCTATAGTTTGGAGAAAGTTTTTCACAACTCCAGGCCAACTTTATTTCTAGCAGAATTTACTAATTCACTTTTGTTCTACTTTGGTAGAATATCGCCCTGCTTTACCACTATTTATTAGGTAGTCAGAACTGCAGATTTTGAAAATTAGAAAAGTTTTAAACACTAAATATACTACTAGAGTTTTTGCTGCCTTTTGCCCACTCAGAATGCAACAAAATAGTCCAGTAATCATCCCCAACATGCCCCCATATGCACATACTTATACCATACATGCCTCCTGCATTTCTATATATGCTGTCACCCCAACTCACACACTTTGCATGCAGACATTTCACACATTCTGTCTTGTTTTCTAGTATGTTCTTTCTCTAATAAAAATAGTCACTTGCAGAAGGGCAGGAATGGCAAGGGAAATGGACCAGAATTCCAGCACTCACAGAAAACACTACCCTAAATCTGTAGGCAACAACTGTGTGGTTTCTGGCTTGAACACAACCTGTGAGAGATACAAAGCAGCTCCCTTCCATTTTCCATAGGGCCTCTGTTTCATGACAACAGTTAGAAGGTGCTCTAGGATTCTGGAATAAGTTGATTATCCAACTTTATTTTAATGTTGTCAAGTTTTTTGTTCATTTGTTTTGTTTTTTCCTTTTTGCTGCAGTTGGGCTGCTAGGCAAGTGCAGATTTATTTTGTTTGTTTTGTTTTGCCTTGTCTTTCTTCCAAAGTCTCTGTAGAAGTGTATATTTGTTCTTTCTATTTTATTGATATTAATATCTAAAAGAAGCTAATTTTATGGCATTATTATATAATATAATATAATATAATACAATACAATATAATATAACTACATTGCTAATCAAGTTTTCAAAAAATTTTTTGTCTTTTAAATACAAAATATATATTCTTTAACTGAGGAATTGTGGCAGGATTACTACTGATTCTATAACTGAATTTGTGGTATTCCTGTTATCACAATGCATAAAAGATCCCAAAGCCATTGGTTCACTACTGGGTGCTCAGCAAACCAGGCGGAAACAGCTAACAATGGCATATGTACACACAAAATGGAGAATCACTCAAGCCCACACCCACAGAAAATGCACAGTTAGAAGGAGCCTCTGTAGGATATTCCCAAATACATGAAGGAGTGTGATGCTAAGATAATCAGTAAATAAAATTTCTCCAGATGGAAAATTTTATAGGACATCCTGATAATTTGAGCTAAGTTGTCTCTAGGATAATCAAAGAGATGAGTGAATGTATATACCACTAAAAATTTAGCTAGCAGTTATGGAAGAAAAGCATGAAGAATTGATACAAGAAGAGATAATTATTTAGTAAGTCAATTAAGAATATAGATGTGAAAAATACAGTTAAAGAATAAATTAGTGAGCTAGAAGAAAATGATATTTACACCTATATCTAATCATTTCACTTCACACCTTAAAAAAGTCTTTCTGGGTTCCCTTTGCTTTAGGATAAAAACTAAAACTCTGAGTTTGTGTAGCACCTTTAAAACTCACAGCTATAATTTCTTCATTGTCACTTTAGCCTTTTCTGCTGTCTTGCTCTCTGCGCTCTACTCACCAGCTCTTCTCCTTTCTGATGCCGATTCATCTTGCCATATTTTGACGTAGTGATACTCAGTATTTCTTGCAATACCAGCTTGTCATCTTTGCAGACAAACCTTCCACGGGAGATCAAGTCTCCCTACCGTTACATACTGTGCTAGCCTCAATACAGGGCTAACGATGCATTTATTTACAGGCCACAAGAATGTGAGCACCAAAATGGCAGAGTTTAGGCTGTTCTGTTCATTGTCACATCCTCAGCACTTACAGGAGAACCTCGATTCTGGGAGGCAGCTAGCATGTGTTTCCTTAAATATTGGTTACCGTGGTTATATGATTCTTGTCTGTCCTCGCCTAGACTAGGAGTTGCCCTGAAGGCAGCGCTGTGGTGTTTTCTTTATCCGGTTATCCTCTGTTACTAGTTCAGTGTCTAGTTCATAGAAGACCAATAACTACCTGTCCATGAATAAAATAACACTTCTTGTTTTTACAAGATATATACAACAGAATGGCTGTGTTCTTGCCTGCCCCCTCCAGTAAACTGAGTTTCCTGGTTATTATTACTCTTTTATATATCTTTGATCTTCTGCAGAACTCAACACCATCCTTTTCAATAAATGCTGGTTTAATTATTTGGTTGGATAAGCAAATGAATGATAATATCCACAATAATATTAGTAAATAAGATGTAAACTATAAAAAGCCTTCTTTATTGAAACCTGTTGGACTTAACCTTGAAATGTTGAGCTGATATCAAACAAGGAAAAGTATAAATTTAACAGAAAACATCAAAAGAAAACATTGTAAAAATCTATGTAATTATATCAATTGCCAAGGAAATACCTGATTTAAATTCAACAGCCATTTGTCATAAACATACCAAAAATAATAGGAAAGAGGTTTTTGGGTTTTTTTCATAATGCAAAACATGTGTGCTTCAATAAACATTATCTTTAATGTAGAAATACAAGAGATTTTCTAAAACAGACAGGAGTAACACAAACATACTTCACCTCACCATTGCTGCTAAAATTATTTATGTTATTAAAGAATAAAATAGTGTTGAAAATATAATAATTAGACCTCGAATCTGTAGTACACTAAAGATTTTAGAATCTTAAGATACTAAGGATGGATTAGCAGGGGAAATATTGTAAGTTGTTTACTAGCATGAAAAAGAAATGCAGCTGTTTTGGATTATTTCTAAGAAACCTAAAAAATGTGAAAATAATATAGTAAGGTAATAAGGGAAAACAGAATGGGAAAAAGTAGCAAGGAAAAACACAAAGACTAGTTACAGCTACACTGTTAAACTCTAAAATCAGTTGACTATAATTTGCAAAGAAAGCACATGAATAGTCTTAAAAATATATACTACTATTTTTGTTATTACCACTAGAAACTACATTAGAGGCCGATATATGATAGAATGGACTCAAAGCATAAATTATTTGTCACACGTGCACCTTGAATGGTAGATAATATTGTCCCTTTTTTTACCAGTAAGAAGCAGCATTTGAGGGAGAGTGTGGCTCAGCAGGAAGAGTAATACACCAAGCTAAGTCATGTGGTTTGTTTCCTAAGGGCATTTTATACTACAAAAGCATGGCCAGGAAAACACCAATAGCAATAAATACCAGCTGAGCATACACACAAGCACAGAGCATGCTTGTACACTCAGCCCTTAATCCAAATAATTAAATCTCAGTCATTGCCAATATGATGGTTGTGAGAAAGGAATGAAACATAATCCATAATAAAACAGCAAAAGTGACGTAGATAGTAGTTAGTAACACAGGAAGAAGTAGGTAAACTACCATTCACGATAACAGCCTGCCCAGATGTGGACCCTCAGGAATTTTTCAATGTCTAGGAACAGATATTCTCTAAAGAAAACTTGTTTTATTTTTTTTATTTAACATGGGTGAGGATGGTAATCAATTCTTCTACAGGGAAACTACATTTTGATTGCAATATCTGAAACTGATAGAAAAAAAAGTGTAAATGATTTTCTGAGTGTTTCAATCCTTATAAGTCATACCTATCTATATCTTTATACATTATATATGTGATTATATATATATATATATATATATATATATATATATATATATAATATTACCTATGTACAAAGCATTGGGTAAGTTTTGTAGGATTGTAGGATATTCCTTAGAATTGGGATCTTCTCCCCACATTTCCAGTTCTACAATCATTGTGTAATGTTTAAAGTAAAATGTTTGAGAGTTTGTATATATTTCTTTAGAGTTTGCCTTTTAATTCTATTTTGGTATCTTTTGTTGAAGTATGTTGAGAGTAAGTGGCATGTCCCTGTCATATGTCATTTTGTGAGCTCTATATCTCAGCTACTTCCACTTTATTAATTATCTTGTCCAGATCCAAAATTTTTGTTTGTTTACCCAACTTGACACATTTTGGTTTCTCAAGTACAATAATATTTCTAATCTTATATTTTTATCACATTCATCTATCCAAGTATAACCCAATAATTTTGAGAAAGAGAAAACTTTCAAACTTAATAGGATCAAGGAAATAAACACACTTTTCTATCATACAGTTTTTGCTGGAAGAGAAACAGTTATTCCCAGGATACTAACTGGGACCTTGTGTCTACTGTTTGAGCCCCGTCTTCCTCACCCGTAACCAATTATTCATTTGTATGGCAAGGAGTTTTGAGATTTATCACAGCTTCTAGAAACTGGGGACATTTGATCATATGTAGGGCTTCTTGCTATGCCAAACTGCATCGCAGAAACGCAGGCAGACCTATCACCACCTGTCAGAAGTATAGAATTGCAGAAAAGCCTTGTCTAGGGGAATACCCTACCACTGCTTTTGGGGTCATTGTGGGGTTTTGATTTGAATCCTACTTCCCTACTTACTAACTATAGGCCCTTTGGCAAGGTGCTAAACCTCTCTGAACTCCAGATTTTGTTTTTGTTTTAAAAGAAAAGAAGAAATTGATTTTAAAAGAAAGATAATCATAATGCCTAATTCCTAGAATTCTCATGAGTATAATTAGCAAGTCATAATTACAGCAAACATTCACTGGGCTCTTGACACACTTGAGGCAGTGTGAGTGCTGTATGTTTGAATCCTCCTTTTTATTTTTTGGTTACCATTGTGTGGAGTAGTGATTATTTTATCTCTATTTGTAGGTAGGAAATTGAGGTGCAAAATGCTCACATAATTTGTACAAAGTCCCACAGTTAGTTTCTTTCGGATTCCAGTCCTCATTTATTGCACCCTGAGTTTCTCCTTTTCCAAGATGGGGTTCACACCCTATTCAGTTATTAGCTATTATTAATATCTATAAATGTGAGCTATGCTTATTACTATTATTAGGAAAACTTTGAAACACATTTTTCCAGACTCTCAAGTGCCAAACATGGGACTAAGTCTCCTTCCAGGATAGGAGAATTTTGTTTTATTTTCTATAAAAGTGCTATTAACATGTGGCTTGCATTTTTGTGAATCCACAAAGGGCCAGATGTTGGAGGTACCTATGGATCTTCCTTATCTGTCTCTTTTGTCACCTATCCTCCCATGGTTCAGACATGAGAATGTCATCTTTCCTTGTTCCACTTCACAAATTCTACCCTCTGCATTCTCTGCCTGGGCTTTCAGTTTCTTAGCAAGTACGAGAGTGCCTCAGTCCATCATGACTGCTGTGTTTCCTTTTTAGCCAAATACTGGATCTTGAGTTAATGACTTTACATTTGGAGCCATCCATTCTGTCATGGCTGCTCTCTGCTTTCTCTGTCATTATGGAGACAGGCTGCAGGAATACTTCCTAAGCACCTGCCAACTCACCCACCCTTGTCTTCAGGACTGTGTCATTATATTTTTTATTGCATCACTTACAGATTTTGAACTTGATGCTTGCTTATTGAATCTAATTATTCTTTGTTCATCACAATTCTGATTTCAACTGCTAGCTCTAACCTGAGGTGCTGTTTCTTTTGCCGTTTTCCTGGACAGTCTGTGCCTATACCAATATAGATGTAAATGTTACAATTATTATACCAGTGAAACCTTGAAATCAATCATAAATGACAGTTGTAATTGAGATTGCAGTGAGCAGTAACTGAAGTTCTTATAAGGTTTGTAAGGAATGCTTCAATACTGGATTTGATTAAGGAAAAATGCTTAAAGAGTTTTCCATTCTCATCTCGATCTTCTTTTACCTTACATGTAATTTCATCCCATGACAAAGAAGATACATGAAATTGTGTTTGAGATAGTACACTAATGTTTCCTTCTGAATATTGCTTTTTTTATTGTTTTGATTAGAAGCACTCAATAAGTGATGTTTATTGACTCTGGGAATGATTTTTATAATGAAAGGGGATGTCAAAGTGGAGAAGATTCAATAAAAGTTTCTTAAATAAATACTCCTCTTGAATATAAGAAACATGGTTTTGGCAGATCACCTTGTAAGAAATGTTACTCCAAAATAGACTATTGGGCCTTCTACTCTTTCTACTTCTCTTTATCTTTCTGGGACAACTCACTATGTCCCCTTATTAATTCCTGCCCTGATATTAGGGGCAGACTTTATTTTTCATTTCAGTTCATGGGCTTGCAGCTTAATTAAGTTATCCTTTTGTCTGTCAGCTCCCAAATTCCACTCATTATTTCTGGTTTGGGGCTAGAGATCACATGTCTAAGAGGAGATCTGGTAATGGTCCCTGATGACCCAGAGGTACCCTGGAGGGTATGCCAATGAGATTACCATTAGGGCCTTCCCCACATAACTACAATAAAGGCAGACCCCATAGCACTACAAAGAGAATGAGAATATTTCTAATTCATCAGTGCATAGAAAAAGGATTTAAAAAAATAATGTTTTAACACAAAATAAAATGCAATATAACTAAGTAATTCATAAGATAGTAAAATTATGTATACATATTTGAATTTAGTGTGTACTTAATTGAACACAGGTGCAAATTTGGAGTTTTTTTTGTGAACGTGAGGTACAGATTAAATGGCCATTGTGTTGTACCCCAACCCAATATCATGAATTTTCCAGGGTAGGGAAATAACTAAATAGAGTGAGCCTATTCTTAGTGGAAAGAAATATTAACCTAGAAGGAAGAACACATGAATTTTCCTTCAAAAATGATATTAATTTTCTGTGTAGCCATAAATAAATCACATAATTTACCTAAACTTCATTTTCCTATTTTTTCCCGTGGTTAGTATTGCTTACCAGATTACATATAATTGGATTATCCTGAAGTGCAAACTAATTTATAGATATAAAATTTTTGAAATGTAGTAGACTTCTGAATTTAAAATGGTAAAAATAGTACATACAGCCCATTTTCCTCACTTAAATTAACTTAAATTAACCAGAAGTAGACTCAATCTTTAGTGAATCTAACCCTCAGTCAAATATGTGAGGAAAGACTCCAGATCCTAGTATACAGTTTTGAAAATAAATGAAAACCCTTCTGAGTAAACAATTTCGTATTGGGAACAATAGAACAAGTGGGAGCATTCCTGGAACTCAGTGGACATTGTAGAACAGTTGAGGACTGGAGGCTGTCAGGACACACTGAGACCTCCTTGCTTCACAGGAAGGAGTCAGGTGGTTGACCAGGCTGAAGGAGAAACCCCTTGGGGAGCAGTCCTGAGCCATTCCTCTCTCCTGGCTAGAGAGAAGTGGAGGATAAACTTAAACTTAGAAACCCATTTTAATGCATTTCATGGTCAACCAGGGATGATTGTTTTTGTACTGGATCCCACTCTGGCCCCTTCTGATATTAATTAAAGATCATCATCATATTCAAAGAGAAACTTCCTGCCTGATCTTGGAAGACTCACCCTATTTAAAGGTGGTGAATAAAGGAACCATTGCAGAGTAAATACAAAGTAGAATGGGATAGAAAACAGATGAAAAACATTTAGCAGAGAAATTTTACCACAGAGAAAATGAAACTAATGGCCAAATATATTGCCAAAATTAAACAACATACTTTAATAAAGCAAAAACCTCTTTAAAATAAAGTCTCAAAACAGAGATTTAGGAAACAGAAGTTCAGGAAAAGCACAGCAGAAAAACAGTAAGAGATGACACATGAGCAGATAAATCAGAGAAAATAGAAAAGAATATTAAAACTAACGTAGAAATGCAAGTTACATTGGAAATAACTCAAAGGCAGAATAGAAACTGCTGAAATATAAATAACATTCAGATTTACAAAAACAAAACAAAAATAAATTAAGATGAACAATAAGTTAAAATGGTTATACAATTAGAAGAAAGTGATTTATCTGGAAGATAAAATAAGAAAAAAGAGTTTCAGTGTACCTAAATGGTGTTCCTGATAAGGAAAAATTAACATATGGTGAAAAAATATAGTTATTTTTCCAGATATGAAGACATTTGAGATGAAACATTTTTACTTGAATCTATTATTTGAAAGACAGTACTCTGGAAGAACTGGCACAAAATGATCAGCATCAATATTGTAATTGTCTTGACTTGTAGAATAAACGGGATCCCTTTGGGAAGCTGGAAGAAGTCCCATACAAGGAGTGTGCTCAGAATTCTCCTTAGCAATATTCTCGATCAGGAAAAAAACAGATCAATGCCTCCCGTGGTTTTAGGCAAAAACAGTGTGTCCCATCTTGCTAAACCTAGCCAACATATTTTTCAAAGTAAAGGCAGCTCACAAACATTTTCTACTACGTAATAACATAGGGAATCTATTCTTTAGATTTGTTTCAAGTATGCTGCCAATAAAAATGAATGGAGGAACTGTGGCAAAAGTACTGGTGATAAACGTTAAATACTTAAAAAATATAACTCAAGGAATGGGAATGTTGCAGATGGTAATACATAAAAATGATTGATTTGACACAATTTGGAAGGGAAGGTGAAAGACAGGGTAGGTATGGTGAGTTCCTCTCAGAGCTGAGTGCAAACAAACTGCCATTTAAAGATGATATGTAAAATGATATATGCAGAGACATTCAAAAATATAAGAGAATGTATTAAAACCGTGAGTGTAATATAAACAACTAAAATTGAACAGTGCAGAAAGGGAAGAGATTGGGAAGAAAGTGAAAGAATATATATTTCAATGTTAAAATAAAAGAAAGGTTAATACAAACCAGATAAATAATTATAGGATTGCTGTCTGGTCAAGATGGTGGAGTAGGTAAACACTCTACTTGCCCCTTCTCACAGCCACATCAAAATTACAACTAAACTACAAAACAGCTATCATTGAGAATCACCTGAAGTCTAGCTGACCTGAATTCTTACCTCTAAGGACATAGAAGAAGCCACCTTGAGACTGGTAGGAGGGGCAGAGGCACAGAATAAGCTGGTCCCACACCCACATGTGACCATGTCATCCACTCAGGAAGTCCCACTGGAAACACGGTGACTACCTTCAATTCCTCTGTGACCCCTCCCTTCCTGTGCAGCATCACCTACTCACCCACACCTATATACACTTTTTAACCCACGCACAAAACTTGTTGGTTCTTCCTCTAACATAAACCTCAAATTTGGCAACTGCTTTCCATGCCCACTGCCACCACCTGTACCAAGCAAACCGCCATCATATTACCTCTGGTCTGTTGCACTTGTTCCTCTCCAGAATATTCCCCAACTTACACTCTCTCCCCTCTACAAACCATTCTTCAAGGGCAACTTGATTAATCTTCATGAAATAAAACACATCACCCCCGGCTCAAAACCATTCCCACTGACTTCTGGCTCTATTCCGGAGGAAGCACCCAAGCCTATCAAGGTCCAGCTTCCCGCTCCACATAAAGTGGTGTCTTCTCTTGTTTTCCCAATGTAATTTTTCACTCTTATTTCTCTTCCCCACCCCCGCTGCCCCACTATGCTCATACCCTTTAGTTTTTTAAACTGTTTCTGGAACAGTGTTTCTGGTCTGCATTTAAAGGACATTTAATTAAATGAATGTCTCCATGGAAAACTTTTCTTTTTCCACTCTGTCTAAATTAATCCCTCCCCATGGGATTCTCCATCTTAGTAGCTTGTTTAATTCCTTTAAAGCAGCTAAACATAGGCTGCAGTTATGTTTACTTGTGATCTCGTTTCGTGTCCCGTCTCCTGGACTATAAAGTCTCGGAGGGGAGGGACAATGCGGGGGCTTCCTCTTACCTCAGCTCCTCACACAGTGTGGTACCATTGTAGGCTCTCAAGGGTGGGCACACAGTAGGTACCCAATACATAATTGTTGAATTGGTGGTTTAAGTTCAATTTGGTGTAAAACTTTTCTTAAAAGTCAATCATGAACAGAACAAGAAAAAAGAAAATGGGGAAAGAGGAAAGAAGACAGAAATACCTCATCCAGAACATGGAAGGCATTCTTAAAGTTTACTGGGATTTGGGCTTCTGTTAGTGGGTCCAGCTCACCAAATTCTTTCAACTGAGGTAGGTCAAGAGAGGCAAGAGAGATCTGAGCAGGCTGATGCTGACTGGGCAGTCAGCACTGCACTCCTGGCCCTCTCACCCATGGTGGTGTCACCCTGCCATGCAGTGGGTCTCTGCACACAACTCCCATCCTTTGACCTTCCCTGCCATGTTGCTCTGTAATTGGAATCTGTTTCTATTTTCTATGCTGGCAGAAACCCTTAGGAGAAGGACTTTACTTTAGTCTCACCTTCTAGCAATTCCTTCCAGGAGGGTTTTGTCTGACATTTCCTAATTTGACTCAGTTTCTTCATTACATTTTCAGCAAATTGAGGGAAGATAATTCTGCTACATTTTGGGAGCCATGTGAGACTCGGGCAGGGGTACGCAAACAATCGTCTGCAGGCAAATCTAGCCCATCACTTGTTTTTGTAAATAAAATTTTATTGGAACAAAACCATCCCCATTCATTTACATATTGTCTGTGGCTGTTTTCCGGCTATCACGCAACATTGAGCAGATGTTGCTGAGATTGCATGGTTCACAAAGCTGAAAATATTTACTGTCTGTCCCTGTATAGGAAATATTGCTAATTCCTGCACCAGGATATAATCTCCTCTATTCTGAGCCTTAGATGTAGTTTTAGAATAGTTTGACTGCTTTTTAATGTCTCCCTTTATACATTAATATTAATTTGAGGGGAAATCAGATTTTGTTTATATAGGTATGTCCCACTTTTCAGAAGTTCGTGTTACACCACATCAATTTTACAAAAGACCTGCATCAGTCCCTGTTTTCACTAACTGAAAGAAATCCGTAATTTGCTATGATTTGATAGGTTATTTTCTGGGTCTGGGAACGCTCAAACATTTTTTATGCAAACGAGTGGTCGTTGATTCTTCCCTTTATGCCACTTCGGCTTCCCAAAGCTGTCATAGGAATGCTCCACTTTCAGATAGCTGGGGAAACCGGCACCTTCCAGTATCACCTAGTTCACCCCTTTATGTTCCAGGCATTTACTTAATCAATAAATAAAGCTTTCTGTGACCTTTCCATCCCAAGTACTCTCCTGCTGCCCTCAGTGCCCATGGCGTTTGCCTCACAGAGCACTTTATCTCCCATGGCGCTCCAGCTCACCTGTTGCTTTATGTCCTGTAGCTCTCAGCGTTTTGACCTTGTGTGTGAATCATGTGTGTGCATGGCTAATCTGGTCAACTGGCATGGCACTGTGGAAAGAAAATTGTATTTTGAGCATGACAGATTGCTAGGCTCTGCGCTGCATAGTAGTAGGGACCCTGCCTCTTTTGCCGACTGGAAACTCGCCCAGCGCTCGCTATTTATAATGCGTGAATGAGGCTGAATTGCGCCTGTGTAGTAATGAGGACTTACGCCCTGTTGGTGACAATAGAACTGGGTTAAAAAACAAGCATTATTCAGCACACTCCTACCCCACCCCCCAAAAGAAAACCACACACATACTTCATTTTCACTCATTCCAGATCGCCACTATTTCTAATCAAAAACTTAAAGGTAGATTTTGGGCACTGTGCTTCATACTCATAGGTTTGAATCCCACCTCTATCATTTACCAAGTAACTTTGAACAAGATACAAAATTGGATAACTGATTTTGTCATCTTTCAAGTGCAACTAATCACAGCCACCTTTCAGAGCTGTAGTAGGAAGCCAGCAGGTATCATCTGGAAGGAGCCCGCACAGCCCCAGCTCACCCTGAGTGGTCGGGAGACCAGTTGCTGCCCTAGGGCCTGTGACTTCCATACCAAACCTAATAAGGGCTGTCCTGCTTCCCAGCATGGGCCCCACTAACTATACATAGTCTCCTGGAGTGCGGTAGCAGCATTATCTGCAGTAAATATCCTGCTTTGTGTGATTCCTCAGCCCCTGCTTTGGTCTTTCCCACCATACAGTATTGCATTACAAGCTGCCACATTGATGAAGCAAAACTCTGAGTCATTATTGCTAGTTCCTCCATCTAGTCCATCAGCAAACCTTCCTAAATATATCTTTCATCTGTCCATTTCTCAATAGGTTCACAATCATCTGTTTAGCTCAAACCATTATTTTCCTTTCCTTAGTTTAGTAGAAAAACTTTCTTATGGGTCTCCTATCCCTTCCAAGTGAAAACCAGATGATCTTGTAAACACACATATCAGATGTCTTTTTACAAATTCCTAATGGTTTCCCATGATTCTCATGAAATCACATCTCCATGCCAGTGTCCACAGAACCCTCATGTGATGCTTCAAACTTCATCGTACCTCCTGGAGTTTGTCACAGTACACACAGGGCTCAAGGCCCCTTGGACCAATGTCAGTGATTTTGAAGGGCAAACTACTTGCCTCAGCACCTTTGCACATTCGGTTCCCTCTTCCTCGCTTTGAACAGGCCACTTTTTATATCTATCAGGTGTCAGTTAAATTTTTACTATCACAGACCTCTGTGAGAACCCTGTGCTTCCTGTTATTGATTTCCTTATACTCTGTTTTTTTTCTGCTTAATCTTATCACAATTTATAATTCTGTAAGAGTATATATATTGAGTATTCTGTTTTTCTTTGATGCAATGACTTTAGGTGGCTTTACCTCTCCCTAGTATGTTTTCGTCACAGTATAAATGGCTGGCTGAAATTCTGACCTGTAAATTGAAATATATCTTCACCAAGAAGGTGTGAATATGCCAATGATTTACAAAATGAGCGGAAGTCCTTACATGACTTTCACTCTAAGAAGATAGGTCCCTTTCAAGATGACACTTTTCTCAAATCTTAGAAGACAAAATTAATACACTTGGTTGCTTTGCCCTTTGGTATTTTAATTTTCCAAGAGCTCGAAGAATTCTCTTCAAGGCTGAGTACACAGCAAAGTGTAATAAAAGTATTCTTGGTTCCAGATTTTAATTGCTAAGGAACATTTTGAGATCTTTCAGCAATCTCAACAATGTATTCTCTGTAATCTTAAATATGAAGATACTGATTTTAAAATACTGGAAGTAATCTTAAAGCTAAGATTCTACTTTAGCTGCATAGCTTGGAATGACTTAATAAAGAACAAGGGATTTGATTTTAATCAGAATTATAAAATGTTTAAAAAGCCTGGCTCTTTTCACAACTCATGTATTCCCTTTGTAGTGTTGTTTTCCCATTTTTAGAGTTGAGCAAAAGAAACTTGAATTCTGACTAAATTCTAAGTATCACTAAGGACACTGACACCCCTATAAAATAGGCATATATGAATACCTTTAAAAATACTTTAAAAAAGTCCTTATTGAGTAGGTAACATATTAAGTATTGTACATGAAGTAACAAGTACTTTCCCAATTTTGCCAGTGAGGGAAGAGTCTTACAGAGCAGTACCTTGTTCAAAGTCACACCAATAGTAAATGGCTATTAACATTTGGACTCAAGTTCCTTACACTTCAAAGCAATATTCTTTTCATTGCTGATATCCTTAGGACTTTTTGCATCACCTAGTCCTTATTCTGTCTCTTCCACACCCACTATTTAGCAAAAATTGAAGTAAGACACAGGTAAACTATTAGATAGAATAATGTAACCTAGGACTAATGAGCCAAATAAAGTGACATATGACAAAGGAAATGTATTCCTAGATATATATACCCCAAAGAAATTGTCACATAACTATATGAAAATATATGTTACCTGCAGTGTTATCTATAATAGCAGGGAGATGGATGAAAAGTAGCTTTCGGAAAGCTACTTTAGCCATTTTATTCCCATTTCCCATTCCTTTTCCCCTGCCTTTTACTTTACCCATTTTATCCCCATTTCCAATTCTTCTTCCCCTGCCAGTTTTTGAGGCAACCATTCTATTTTATATAATATATACAAGGTCAGATAATTAAGTTCGTGAACTCATCCTAGAAAAAGTGCTGAATATCACTACAGCCACTTTTGAAGCACTCCCCTTGGGAAGCTCTGCACCGATGCCAGCGCCAGTTCACCCTTCAAAGCAATTTTGGAACTCTTTTTTCTGCAATGGCTATCAGAACTATCGTCATGTATGTCCTGAATGTCATCAGAATGTCTTCCTTTCAATATTTCTTTTATCTTTGGGTAAAGAAAGAAGTCATTGGGGGCCAAATCAGGTGAGTAGGGAAGGTGTTCCAATACAGTTATTTGTTTACTGGCAAAAAACTCCCTCACAGACAGTGCAGTGTAAGCTGGTGCATTGTCGTGATGTAAGAGCCATGAATTGTTGGCGAAAAATTCAGGTCGTCTAACTTTTTCACGCAGCCTTTTCAGCACTTCCAAATAGTGAACTTGGTTAACTGTTTGTCCAGTTGGTACAAATTCAAAGTGAATCATCCCTCTGATATCAAAAAAGGTTAGCAACATTATTGCAAGAAATTCATGAACTTAATTGTCTGACCGTGTATATTTTCATTTGTTGTATATTCTTGCAAAATTATTATTTTGTATATGTGTATTTTCTATTAATGTCATTTCTTGCTTTTTTTTTTTGACTAACTAAATACTCTGTTTTTGAAGGTTCCTCCATGTCGTTACATGAGCATTTAATGTGCTGCCTCTCATTATTGCATGATGCATCCTTGGTGTGCATTCACCTCATTGTACTTCACCTTCCTCCCAGTAACAGAAAGCTACTTTTCATCCTACTCCCTGCTATCATAGATAACACTGTAGGTAACATACATATTTTCATATAATTATGCAATATTTCTTTGGGATATATATCTAGGAGTACATTTCCTCTGTCATACAGCATATGTCACTTAATTTGGCTCATTAGTCCTAGGTTACATGATCCTATCTAATAGTTTTCCTGTGTCTTACACCAACCTTTGCTAAATTCGTTGGTCTGCAATGATACTTCATTGTTGTTTTAATTTATCTCATTACTAATAAATTTAACCATCTCTTTGTTTACGGTTTAGTAAATTCCCTGTTCATATTGTTGCCTATTTTTCTGTTTTGGATGTTCCCTTTTTCTTGTTGATTTGTAAGAGTTTCTTGTTTGTCAGTCTTAAATACTGTAAATATCTCCGCACATTTTGTCATCTAAGGATTTTTTCAGCTTTTTATTTTTTATTTTTTGGTGCTTTTGCTTTAAGTCTTTTGCTTTCCCCAATTCACAATGATATCTTACTGTTGTTTCATAGTTTTTCATCTTATATTTAGATTTTTCATTCACCTTTGTATTAGCTTAGTTCTAGTTTTATTTTTGCCATAGAGTAAACCAGTATTTCTAACACCATCTATTAAGCAATGGAATATATAGCATATTTTCACATTTATTCCTGAAAATAACTTATTTTTACATCTGCAGAAAGAAAAACACGACTCTTTAATATCAAAATGCCTTTCCCACAGTGGAAATTCAGTAATTTTTTTTTGTGTCTGTGAATGAATGCAGATCACATGTTACATCTGTTTTGGATTTAATCAAACATATTATTGGTATGTGTGTGTTTGTAAAGGCACATTTCCTTTTGTTCTTCCTGCCATAGCCTGGAGTTCTCAAGGGAGCTGACATGGGATATTAAGTCAACTATTTCAAAACACTCTTCTTTGTTCCCAGTAATAACATATAGCCATCAATGTAATGTCTCATGATTATGCCAGTTTAAATGGGAAACTAAAATTAAAAAAAAATTCATTGATTAAAAATTATTAGTTTGAACTGGTAAATTATATGTATTTAAAATAAATAGTAATCATCCACAGGCCTTTATTTCATCTCCAAACACAAAGATGAGAATGTAGATTTAAGATTAGGATGAAATGAGGGTTTTATAACAGGGTTACTTGTTTTTAATAGGCTTATTTTTCTCTAAATGATGATGGCTTACGTTGGAAGTTTTGAAGTGTGAACTATAACTGAAAGGAAGATGAAAAGTTGGAAATGTGTTCCTTTTTCTATTAGGGGAAAAAGACTTTAGTTACTCAGATGTCAGCAGAGATCTCTCATGCCATTTCAGGGGATAACCTAGTGGAGAAAAATGGATGCTAGTGAAGCACTTACCTGATTATGTAGTTTATTCAAGAATAAGTAAGCCATTTACTTTGTCTGCATGTTCGATAAATTTGGATTTCAGTCAAATGGAATGGCATTAGATCTTCCTTTATTAATGTTGATACAAGTGTGTTCAGAGAGGGCTTCTATCAGTTATTGCTAATAATATACTTATTGGTTGAGTTTTCTTCTTCCTCGTTTGCTCAATGCTTAGTTTTGTAAAGATCATCTGATATTTGACATTATGACATAGGCAAGTATATTCATTCAATTTCATAATGAAATTTTCTAAGACTTTTAAAGAACCTCATTACAGTGTTTCATTCTTATAACCTTCTTCAGCAAGTGGTGGAAAAGGAAATTGGAAAAGGAAATTTTTTTTAAGGATATGCACATTTTTGTAGATAACATTCTTTGAATTTTAGGTAGAAAATTAGAGATCTGCTGATTCTCAGCTAGAATAATTCAAAGTTGTTGTAAATATTATATCAGTGTCAGAAATGATCTACTCCAAAGGGTGGGGGCAAAAACTTGTACAAATATATATTGTATTTGAATTATGGATGAAGTCCAAATTATAAAATCATTTAAAAATATTCCTGGAAAATATAAATTCCTTGTCATAATTGAGATATAGTGGGGACAGTAATATATGAGAGTTTGACACATAGAAGATCAAATCCCAGTTCTGACATTTCCTGTTATGAGACCTTGGTCAAATTACAACTCTAAGCTTGTGGCCTTATTGGTAAAATGTCCATATTTGACAGTAAACAAGGGGATGTGTTCCCCATTCCAGTTCCCAGATTCTTATATTAACAACTAAGTTGAACTTTAACCATAAAGAAGACAAATTGTTTATTTTAGCTGGTTTAGCACTTAATATGTTTTTAATTGTCTGCTTATGACTAATGGCAAAGGGGAAAGCCTGTATATTCTTCAGAGAAGTGAAATAATTTGCCTTTATTTACATTGATCTTGTAATCTTTGTTCTTTTGTGCTGGTTGTTAATTATGTCAGTGTCAAACTAATTATCTTAAGTAATGAAAGTTAAATTCCCTCCATGATTTAAAATAGAAGAATGGAATATTTTGTAAGCATCACAGAATGGTTGTTATTTTGGAGATACATCATAAAGTCTTCACGATATACAGTACATATTTGTGAATTGCCATCTGTATAAAAATCCCCCCCCTTGGTATTTTGCTGAATGGAATTTAAGGATTTCTCTAAGCAGGCTGCTTTCAAACAGGTTAGAGATCACCAACTTGAAATTTACTTAATGTATATTCAGAGTACAGACTGGTTGATAAAGTTTATATTTGCATGTTTCTTCAAAGAAACAAGAAAAAGAAAGTTTATTTTTTCCATTAAGAAAAATAATTTTGTCTGGAAAAAACTGTATATCATGAATTGTGTTCTCTTACATAATTGTTTCAAATGATTTCTAACAGTGAAATAGGAAAAACTTGCACCCACACAATGCAGGTAATATTTTAGGGAAGACACAGGGAAATAAAAAACCTGTGGATTCCAGAAATATTTACTGAGCACTCAACGTGGACCAGAAACATTAGGAACTAAGAACATTTTCATGAATAGAACAGAAAATAATTGCCCCTATGGAAAGCTTTTATTTTATTTTATTTTAAGCAAATTTTCAGTGTTAAGTGAATTACTATGAATATAAGATGACTCATTTATAAAATAAAATAACAAGAAAAAATGTTATTGATATGTACAAGTTCCTTCTAAAGGGTGTAGTAGATCCTGAAGGTCTCATTCTGCTAAGAACCTGAGAAGATTTGTATATTCAAATTTGGGAATAGATCTGGAAAGAATTGATTATTTCTATAATGAAACATAACCTAGGAGTTCCCATGGAGATTAGGTGGAAAAAGAGGGTGCTGGTGTGAGTGAGAGCAAAAGTGACAGTGGACACAAGAAAGTGAAATAAATATCTTTTTCAGATACTGAGTTTCTACGCATCTCAGCCCGGGGACCCATCCGCCAACCACCTAGCTGCTTCTGCCTCATTTGAAATTTCTGAGTTACTAGAAAGGGGCTCAATTGCCAAATGCAGTCTATTCCTCACTGATATTTGCTCCCTGAGTTTGTATCTATGTCTGACCCTTTTTAACAGAAAATGCTATAGACCTGTCAATAGCACTGAATTTGCTTGATCCTCAAGAAGAACAAACAAAAACCCACAACAAAACTTAAAACAGAAGAGAACATGTGAATGTTTTTTTTCTTCTAAAAATTTTCTTTGCCAACCAGGATAGAGGGGTTTTACTGGTTACACATTTCTTTTGTTCAGCTTTTGCCTCACATGTGAGAGACCTTCTTTAAAGTTAAAGTGATATGTTGGCAGAACATGAAATCAAACCAGATGTAAAACTATGATACTGTGAAAAATAATGCAGGCTTCCAATAAAATAAAAATATTGGTCACGGGTTCATCACTGATAACTAGAAATGTGTCTAAAATAGTAGAAAGAGAAAGAGAAAATGAAAAAGACATAATCAAAGAAATAATAAAAGAAAATTTCCACAAAATGTATAGCTAACTGCTCCAGCACAATTAAAAAAAATAAAGACATATCTAAGATAAATTATTAGGAAAATTCATAATATAAATATTAAAATCATAAAATCCTCTAGAAGTAAAATGAAATTACATCCTAATGAAAAACACTCAGGGTGATTTTAGACTTCTCAACAGAGACACTGGAAATTAAAAGAAATTGTAACAATGCATTCAAGTTATTTTTCTAAATATATATTTTTATTTTTTTAATTTCATGTTACAGTTGACTTACAATATTATATTAGTTTCAGGTATACAACATAGTAAAAGGGTATTTATATAACTTATGAAGTGATTACCCCAATAAGCCTAGTACCCATATGACACCATACAGGGTTATTACAATATTGATGCCTGTATTCCTTATGCTGTACTTTACATCTCTGTGACTATATTTATAACTGGCAGTTTGTGCTTCCTTAATTCCTTCACCTTTTTCACCCATCTCCCAACCCTCTGCCATCTGGCTACCATCAATTTGTTTTCTGTATCTATGAGTTTCTGTTTTCTTTGTTCATATTTTTGTTTTAATATTGTACACATAAGTGAAATCATGTGGTATTTATATTTTTCTGTATGACTTATTTTACTCAGCATAATACCTTCTAGGTTCATCCATGTTGTTACTAATGGCAAAATTTTATACTTTTTAATAAGTAATATTTCATGGTATATATGTACCACACCTTCTTTATCCATTCCTCTACTGATATAGACAATTAGCATGCTTCCATATCTTGGCTATTGTAAATAATGCTGTAGTGAACATAGGGGTATATACATCTTTTTGAATTAGTCTTTTGGATTTCTTTGGTAAATACCTAGAAGTGGAATTGCTGGGTTATGAGATGGTTCTATTATTAATTATTTGAGTAATCTTCATATTAATTTCCATAGTGGCTGCACCATTTTACAATCCCACCAATATTGTTGCATTCAAATCCAGAAGGAAAATAACTTTTCTAGTGGGAATTGTCACTGTTATGTAAGGGTAAAGGTGAATGAGTTACTCTGATTTCCCTGTAGATTTTTAAAGTGTAGCTCTTGGCTCAGGCAACTAACATAAGTTTTTTACTTTAAAGAAGCTGCTAAATAAGCTGAAATTGTGAATAAAATGTATATATCTTTTCTTGTGTATACAATAGCTGTGCCATTATATGGAGAAAATGAGAATTGCTATGAGAAGTTGAATAATATTTTTCAAAGATAACATTTAGTAGGAGAATTTTTAATTCCAAGTAAAGGCCTGCCTGGAAATGCACATTAGGGTGGTGATTTTTCCCCTTTCTTTAAATGTTAACTGTGGTGCTATATTTTTTCTGAATTTGCTGGGTGAGGTTAATAGATAAAAAATAAGGTATTCGAATACTTGCCTATGAAGGTCTGATGAAGCAAACTTAGAATCCTTTGGACTTCTCATCATCTGGCTGTTTACCTAAAAGCATAGAAAGACCCGATTGTGAGTTTCTTCCTTTGTCTTATAATGCTTTCTCATGGCTTCCACATCCACAATAACATTCATGCTGATAAATTGGCAGGGAACCTAATTATGCCTTTTTATCTGAAGCTTAGATAACCTCAAAGCTCTTTAAGATGATTATTATTTTCAACTATCTGTTAAATTCTTCAGTGAATTTATGAGAGCTATAGCATCAACTGTGTAGCTTGTGGGAGAGAGCTAGAGTGTAAACACACGGGCAGTGAGTACAGTGAGCCCAGGACTAGAAGTCTGGAGGCCCAGGTTGTGCACTGGCATTGCCTTTATCCCTTTGGAGTGCCTTTGCCTAATGGGAAAAATAAAGACACTGGAGTAGATGGTTCTCAATGTGCAAACTCATTTTACATTTATTTAATGTTATGACTATTCTCCCATACTTTGATTCCCAAGGATTTTGATTTGGTAGGGGTCTGTTATGTATAGCGATGTAAAGGGTTTATAGGTTTTTTAAATTATTATCATTTGTACTTTCAGGTGTACAAAACAACACAGTGATTAGACATTTACACCCCTCACAAAGTGATAACATCAACAAGCCTACTACCCATCTGACACGGTACATAGCTATTATAGTAGCATTGGGTATATTCCCTATGCTGTACTTTACATCCCGTGAATACACACACACACACACACACACACACACACACACACACACACACACTGTGGGTGCCAAAAAATTGTATACAAGTGGACACTTTGGCCAACGTTGCTCAAGCAGTAGTTCGCAGTAATCAGAAGTGTCTGGATGTTGATGGTAACCACTTTGAGTACCTTTTGTAATTGCAGAAGTCAAACGTGACTTGTATTCACCTTTTGTTATCAGTATATATTGAGCATTACAATTTTAATACAGTTTTCCTTTCTTAAAGTATGTATACATTTTTTGGCACTATGTGTGTATGTGTGTGTGTGTGTGTGTGTGTGTGTGTGTGTGTGTGTATACTTACTTGAGAGTCAATGTTATTTTATATTAGTTTCTGGTATACAGCACAGTGGTTAATCATTTATATAATTTATGAAGTGGTCCCCTTGATAAGTCTAGTATCGACTTGACACCATACATTGTCTTTACAACATTATATTCCCATGACTAATTTGTTACTACCAATTTGTACTTCCTAATTCCTTTACCTTTCTCACCCACCCCACCATGCCCCTTGCATCTGCAAACCATCAGTTTGTTCTCTGTATCTATGAGTCTATTTCTATTTTGTTTGCTCATTTATTCTGTTCTTTAGATTCCACATATAAGTGAGATCATATGGCATTTGTCTTTCTCAGTCTGACTTATTTGCTTAGCATGATATCCTCTAGGCCCATCCGTGTTATTGCAAATGGTAAGATGTTATTCTTTTTTTATGGCAGAATAATATTCCATTGTATATACACATATGTATCAGTTTCATTATCCAATCATCTATTGATAAGCATTCTGGATATTTCCATATCTTGGCTACTTTGAATAGCACTGCAGTAAACATAGGTGTGCATATATCTTTTCAAATTAGTGTTTTGCATTTCTTTGGATAAATACCCAGGAGTGGATTTGTTGGGTCATAAAGTAGTTCTATTTTTAATTTTTTCAGGAGCCTCCATACTGTTTTCCATAATGGCTGTACCAATTTGCTATCTCACCAACAGTGCACCAGGGTTCCTGTTTCTTCACATCCTTGACAACACTTGTTGTATGTTCATTTATTGATGACAGCCATTCTTACAGGTGTAAGGTGGTATCTCATTGTGGGTTTTATTTGCATTTCTCTATTGATTAGTAATGTTGAACATTTTTTCCTCTCTATTGCTCATTTGTGTATCCTCTGTGGGGAAATGTCTATTCAGTTCTGCACATTTTTTATCAGATTTTTTTTTTGGTGTTGAGTTGTTTCAGTTTTTTTATGAATTTTGGATATTAGCCCCTTATCAGATGCTTCATTTACAAATATCTTCTTCCATTCAGTAGGATGTCTTTTTGTTTTGTTAATGTTTTTTTTGCTGTGCAAAAAATTTTAATTTGATGTGATCTCATTTGTTTATTTTTTTCTATTGTTTCCCTTACCCGAGGAGATATATCAGTAAAAATATTACTAAAGGTTTTGTCTGAGAGTTTACTTCCTATATTTTCTTCTAGGAATTTTATAGTTTCAGGTCTTACATTTAAGTCTGTAATCCATTTTGAGTTTATTCTAGTACAGAGTATAAAAAGGTGGTCCAATTTTATTTTTATTTTGCGTGTATCTGTCCAATTTTCCCAGCACCACTTATTGAATAGGTGTCTTTATTCCAATGTAAATTCTTGCTTCCTTTGGCATAGATTAAATGACCATGTAGGCAAGGATTTATATCTGGAGTCTCTATTCTATTCCATTAATCTATGTGTCTGTTTTTATGCCAATACCATGCGGTTTTGATTACTATGGCCTTGTAGTATTTGATAGCAGGTAGCATGATACCTCCAGCTTTGTTCTTCTTTCTCAAGGTTGCCATGACTATTCAGGGTCTTTTATAGTTCCATGTAAATTTTAGGATTATTTGTTTTAGTTCTGTGAAAAATGTGCCATTGGTGTTTTTTGCTTTTTAATTAAAATTTATTCAGGTGACAATGGTTAGTAAAATTACATAGATTTCAAGGGTACCCCGTTTGGGTGTTCTGCTTGTGAGACTAATCGGGTAGTGCTGTGGTGTGGTCTGAAGTTGGCTACTGGGTGTGTTCTTTCTGATGTCTCTTGGGATGGGCTCCCATGCAGGCTAATTTCATCCTTACCTGTGGCTAGCCATGGGCTACCTGGTAGGAACTACAAAGATATATGCAGCTGGTTGTTGTCTGCGCTGTACCTGGAGGTGTGTGGGCCTGGCCTTGCTGTAAACTGAGGTCAGGTACTACCAGTATTGGGCCTGAGGCAGCTTAGCAAAAGTCCCAGGATCCCCCTAGCCCTGTTTCCACCTGCCAGCTGCCTGTAATGCTCAGCTGACTGAAAAAGCCTCTTTAGGTATGCGGGCTGGGCTGGTTGACCAGGTGTTGAAAGTGTCCCTGGCAATGCAACACTAGCTGAGTGAGATCCCAGGGATTTATGGGATGTGAGTGGAGGTTTCTACTAAGTTAATGCAGATTGAGTTCTTGCACCAGTGCCTCTCCTGTGATCGCCTCACAAAATGCCCTGAAAACACTGCAGCCAGCCACCACTTACCTGGGGCCTGCAGATCTGTGAGCAGCCCAAGAGAGGCTGCAGCATCAGATGTGGCTCACTGTCTGCCACCTAAAGTTCCCTGGGCCACTGCAGACCTGCTGCTGGTATAAAACGCTTCCCCAGCTTGTGGGATAGGACCAACCTCCCAAGTGCCAAGGTTGCCTCTGGCGATGCAGCACTAGCTGGGTGGGGCAGGGTTCCAGGGAGTCCCCAAGGTGGTGTGCACCTGTGGATTTTATCAGACCAATACAGTCTCAGATTTGACCCTTTGGGGGAGGGTTCAACATAGGAAAGGTACTCCCTCCTGTAGTCTACATGTGAGGTGGGCTTCACACAGGGACAATGGCAGCTGTCACTTCTGCCCTCACCTTGAAGCCACAACACTCAGTCTTTCCCAGTATGTCTCTGGCATCTGTCAAGTTGCCACCCCTCCACTAGAGCCCAGGTGAATGTTTGCAAGAGAGCGAGTCTGTGTGCGGTTCCTTTAAGAGAACATTTTGGATTGTAGCCTTCTTCCATCTTGCTGGCATGGGCAGACAGAGTCCTTGCTGCTTTTTGCTGCCATATATTATGGGGACTACCCTTCTGGTCACAGGACCGTGGGACTAGGACATTTCCCTCTTCAGTGGAGGCCTGTGCCACTGAGGTGTCACTCCTGGTTCAACTACTACCTGTGGGTTTGGGTCAGCCCGTTTCATGTCTCCACCCCTCCTACCAGTCTCAATGTGGCCTCTTCTTTATATCCTTAGTTATAGGGATTCTATTCAGCTAGTCTTCAGATGATTCTTGAGGTTGATTGTTCTATAGTTTAGTTGTAATTTTAATGTGATCCTGGGAGGCAGCAGGCAGGAGAGACAAAGGGAAAATTCCACATACTTGGAATTAAATTTTGGATCTACTTATTAGGAGCTGTATGGTCTGGGCTTGATCATTCTGTTTTAATGAGATTTAGCTTCCATGACTATAAAAAGGGAACATGGTATTTAGCTTTCTATATATATACTGGGTTGTCGGAAAAGCCATGACGTATTTTTTCTATGTTTTTTTGTTGCAAAAATGCATCATGGGCTGGTCAGTGGCGCGTTGGTTAAGTGTTGGCTTGGGATGCCAGCTCTGAGCAGCAGGGCCCCGGTTAGGATCCCACATAAGGTGAGTAACGCTGCACCCTCTACAGCTAAGATGGTGAACGAAAGCTTGACCTGGAGCTGGGCTGCTGTGAGTCATGTAGGCTGCAGTGGAGCTGCAGTGGGCTCCCACAAGCTACCATGAGCCACCGGCAGCTGATCTGAGCTGCCAAGAGCTGCCGTGAGGAGCTGTCCAGTGACCGGCGACCAATCTGCCTCAGCCGGGAAGAGTGCAATGATAATACAAACATGGGCCAGTGAAGCGATGCTTTCCATAACTAGATTGCAGAACAAAAGGCCAGCAACTTGTCTGTTCCCCATCCCCGATTTCCCAACGCTGATCCCCTCCCCCAATTCCCCAATAAAATCTTAAAAAGAAAAAATGCTTCATGACTTTTCTGACAACCATATATATATTTAAATTGCTGGTAGTATGTGTAATGATCCTGACATAACAAAAATATTCAATTAATGACAGCTGTTATTTGTGTCATGCTTTGTAATTTAAGAACTAGAGCATGGATTTAACCACATAGGGAATCTTATTTTGAGAAGATAAAGAATTAGTAAATCTGAACACTATTGAAAATCATTAATAAAATTCTCCTTTTATCAACTAGTTATTTCAGCATACTGTGATATGCCTTACTCTCATGGAAACTTAGAATATATTTATCTATTCTGATTCATATTTTGAAGAATCTGCAAGTACCAGAGAGGGATCATCATATCAGCTTGGTTTTGCCCAGGCTCCTTTTTTGGTTCAATAAAAATTATGAAACACTGGGGTATTTATTCCTGTGGAAAACATAATGTGAACAATAACTTTACAATAGTCCTCATGGTAGTGAATTTTTTTAGGTTGGTGGCATTATAGCCTTCAATTTTTACCTATAACCACTATTTTGTTGAGTCTGCATTTATAATTTGAAAGTCATTTCCTTTGGTAATTGGTTAATTTTAAAAGGAAAGTACTTGACCCAATAGCCACCTTCCTTTTCTAAGACAGTGATATTGGCCCATTCCCACACTGGCCTATTTTTCTCTCACATACTGCACAGCTTCTAATTTGCCCCATTGTGTGCCTTAGTAATCATTCAGGCTGTGACATGCATTGCTTGAGGGTGTTACAACATGTTTTTGAATTTATTTTCTCCTGGAAGCACTGTGTGATTAATAATTTAGCTGAATAACTATTTATTAAAGAAAGAACATGAGGGATGAAAAGGGTAAACAAACTTTTTTCTTGGAGATAGATAACAAGAGCACCTACTCTTTTGGAGAACAATATAATTATTGCTTCCCTGGTTATTAATGAAAGCTGAGATATGTTTTGGTATGAAAACATGAACATAAATCTCAATAATTGACATCTGACCAAAAGTGGGGGTTAAGTATCTTCAAGAGGTCAAACATAGTTATAGCAGAAAAATAACAATGAAACAAAATTTATCCTAGTCTGATCATGGAATGGTGTGTTTTGTGTTTACTGAGAAGGGGAGGAACTGATATTTGCAAGGAGTTTTAGAAGAGCAAGGGGTGCAGAATCAGAGGGTCTGTGAATGCCAACCCTGCCTACTACCTGTGTTACCTGAGCAGGATACTGTATCTCTCAGCCTCGTTCTCCTCATCTGTAGTAAAGAACCACATCCCTTACTTTGGGTACCTCAGAAGACTGTTATAAGGTATACTGAAATTACATCCAGGAAAGCCTGTTGTGAACTATAATGGACTAGGAAATGTCAGAAACCATGATAACGCAGTTTTCCATTCAGCTGCAGTGCCAGCTGCTGGACATTAAGAAGAGGCTCAGGATGATGTGATGTTGCCCTCAGAAATAAAGGGAAACATCCTTGATGACATTGTTCTCCCCAGCAAATCTGCTCTTCCAAATGTGCTCAATTCAATGAACATGTTTTGGGATCTGCCTTGTGTGTTATACCCCATGAAGTGTTGTCCAAATGTAGTTTTGGGTCCAAGTTACTTCACAATCTCCAAGCTTCCAAAATCTGATATTTAGCACAACTACAGAGAGAGAAACATTAGAATCAAGGGAACTATCACTCTAAGAAGGGAACACATAAAACTTGATTATACTTGAAACAAACCTTCAGTTGAATCCTGGGACATTTAGACCAGAATGTAAATGCTGGTCTCTGTGAAGCTTACTATTTGGATATTTATAGTGATTTATAATGATTAGATTCAAAACTGTCCATTCATGTGTATCCAGATACTTAAACGGAGCTCAAATAATCTGAATGTGTTTTTTCCCCATCACTACTCACTGCTGATTTTCACTGTGCCAGACTTCTCCGCGAATATTCTTCACCTTGAATAATAAGAGAAACAACAATAATAGCAATAGTGACAATAGCAAAGCTCCCATTTATTCAGCTCTGTCAGTGTTTCCCTTTTACCGTGAAAATGTTAGCTGTATTATCTCTATCTAATGGGTCTTCTTCTGTATTATTCATTCACTCCTAGTGCACTGCAATCTACTTTTCAACCTGTGCATTAAAAATGCTGACTCAAAAGGCACCAGTGGGGCCGGCTGAGTGGCTCAGTTGGTTAAGAGCTTGCTCAAGAGTGTGAGCTCTGAGCAACAGGATCACTGGTTCGATTCCCGGCCCGATCTGATCTGTCGCTGAGCTGCCAACAGGTGGCAGGATGGCTCAGCTAAAAAAAAAAAAGGCTCCAGTGGCCCCATTATAAGGATATTCACTAGCTGTTTTAGAATTCTAGTCTGCTTTCGTCACTCTGGACTCTGTCTCTAGAACAGCTTCTCTCTTTTGGGACTCCTGTATGCCTTGGTGTTTGTAACCTCCACAAACTTTCTGAGAGCTGCTTTGTGTTTTTCTCTATCTACTTCTGCCCTACCTATAAATTCACCCCTTTCATCCCCTCTGCAATTTCTTCATTTTCTGGCTCTCATCATTTCTCACAAAGATGTTGAGCTGGTTTCTCTGCAAGGGAACAGGCTGCAGAGGTTAAGAAGGAGGCTGGTGCCACACCTGTCTCTGTCCTTCTAAGCAGGGTGACGGTGTGCTCATAAGGGCCATTTTAGCTTTCTCATTGGGAAAGTGGGGATAATACAGGCACACCTCATTTTATTGTACTTCACTTATTGTGCCTCACATATGTTCCTTTTTCTTTTTTCTTTTTTTTTTAAATTGAAGGTAAAACCTACCAGCAAAAAAATTATGATTTGCTTTATTGCAGTTGCCTAGAAGCAAACCTACACTATCACCAAGGTATGCCTGTAATAATACCCATTTTATAAGGTATTGTAGAGGGATCAATATGTTACTATGTGTAAAAATGATTAAAACAATTTCTGGCCCATGATAAGTGATATCTAAGTAGTGCAATTATTGTTGTGCTAATATTAGTTGTTCCTGTTACGATTTTAAATGGTTCCCCTGTCGTTGGATCCCTTGCTTCTAGTATGTTCTGCACAGAGCAACAAAATTATCCTAAAACAAAGCTTAGTTAATGCTATTAAGCTGTTTTATTTTTATATTTATAGTCCATACTGCCTAACAGTTTTAATCAGCTTCAGTCTATTTTTCAAGGCCCTCCCACCAGTTCTGGTTAGTCTTTCTAGTCTTAATTAACTGCTATAACTCTCCAAATAATATTCAGTACTGATGTCTCCTTTCCCCACTAGTTTCCTTGTTTTCCAGAATCATGCTTTCCTTCTATCTCCATGCCTCTCAAATCCTACCTGCAGTTCACAAGATTCAGAACAAAGGCTACCAGTCCCTTGATGCCTTTTGTAATCCTAGATCAAGATCAAGTCTATCCTAGCTGAAGCCGTTAAGCAGAGCTCTTTATTTTTAGGCCTCTTTTGGCTCTATACCTGTATCTCTGATATTTGAGTTACTCGTATACATGTTGTTATTTTTCCTCATAGATTATAAGCTCCTTGGGGAAGAGATTTTGCCTGTGTGTAGCCTTCTGGCTGCTAGCACAGGAAAATACACCCAGTAAGAAGGTGTTCAATGGAGGGCTATTGAATTAATTTTGATTTCAACATCAGAATGGAGTGGATGGTTACCGCCCATCTATTTGCTGAGCAGACTCATTTGCATAGGCCACTGGCCCTGTTGGCTTTGATGGATGGGGGGAACTTATGGAGAGTCTCTTTTTTCCTCATCTTTTGGATTTTAGAGGCTGTTAGTAAACTGAAAAGTACAGTGCTTGGCTCATGGTAATAAATATTTGGCTCATTGTTGAGGGAAAAATAAAATGAATAGTAAACATTTGTTGAATGTGAAAGAAAAAGTCAATAATGAATGGCACACACCCTGTCCCACCAGACTGCCAAAAGTGTAAACAATTGTAAGGGAACTTTTTCCAGAGGAAAAACACACACTCACATTCACTTTTGAATGGTGTAGAAGACAAAAATTGAGCCTCATGTTGCGAGGCATGTTTATATTTACTAAGTACACTGGGTGATGCTGTCAAAACACTGGATTTTGCTATACATTCTCAGATCTTTTCAAAATCAGCTTTGTTTCTGGATTTTGCTTGGCTTAGGTTAAGATTTAAATAAATTTACCTTGCCCCTTATTCATTTTTTGTCAGTGTGGTAACAATATGAGCAATGCAATTGTACTAAGAAACAGTTGCTGCAGGAGTGAATGAGACCCCAGAAGCCCAATATACGGTGAATGTGAGCTGGTGTGGAAACTCCGCAGAGGTGAGCCTGGAGGATGCTCCCAGGTCCCCTGCCAGAATAGGGCAGCAGATATGTCTTCTCCAGAAGTTCTAGGCTGTGTTCTCACCTGAGCAACCCCTGGAACCACACAGTGATGGAAATAAAGCCTCTGTCCATGAGATGGAATCATCTTGTGACTCCAGATCCTTTAGTGCATTACAGAGGCAACTCCAGAAATGCATATTTCTGAGTTGCAAAACTTATTAGCAAGAAAGGGACAATTAAGATATGTTATAAGAATTATGGATTAATATATTAATGTTAAGGGTCTCCTTTTTTTTGGCTCTCCTTTCATTATTTGCCTGAATTTTCTTGGGGTATATTTAGGAATATGGGGAAAATATCATAACTTTTTAGCTTTCAGTGTGTTCATCTGAAAGTACATGTAGCTCTACTGGGTGAGATGAAATGGGGCCAAGCATATTAAGTCAGGCAGTCTCTGTGCATCCAGCTAAACGTTAAGAAAGTGTTTGCAGTAAAAATGTTATTCAGGGTAATATCTGCAAATTTACTCCTTACATTTATTTCCTTCTAGGAATTTAATGGTTTCAGGTCTTACATTTAAGTCTTTAATCCATTTTGAATTTGTTCTCGTATATGGCATAAGGAGGTGGTCCAGTTTTATTTTTTTGCATGTGTCAGTCCAGTTTGTTTGAGACTGTAATCAATAATGTTGTCAAGATTTTGTAGGGTGTCAGATGGTCACATGTCTTATTAGGGAGACCAATTCATGGGCGGTGTAGATGCCTGACCACTGCACTATACACCTGAAGCCAAAGCTGAATAATATTGTATGTCAACTATAATTTTATGTATATATATATATATATATATATATATATATATATAGTAATGGGATATGGAGTACAGCATAGGGAATAGAGTCAATGGAATTGTAATAGATATATATGATGTCAGAGGGACAATAGATTGGGGGAAGGAGGGTGTCACTTTGTGAGAGGTGAAATGTCTAACTATTGCATTGCTTTGTACACCTGAAACTAATAAAAACAAAAAGTGTTTGCATTCCAGGCAGAAGACAGAGTAGAAATAATGAGTATGTGTGTAGCTCGAAAGCTCCATTGGACAGCCTACAGGCTGTTGTTGACCCACAGTCTTGTATTTTGATTTGAAAAGCTTGATGCATGAGTTTTTAAGAACAACAGAATTCTAGTCACTATGTTGTATAAACTGAGAGGCTTTGCACAGAAATCCATCACACATCCATAGTTTCAGCATGTCTTGAAATATCTGAAAAGCTGACAACACTGGGCCTGTGTTGCTAGGAAAACCTGGAGAAAGCTGAATGGCTGCGGAGGTTAGAGTATTCACCGGCTACCCCAGACCTTCCACTTAGAGGTGCCTCCCACCTCTGTGGGTCCCAGCTGGTCCGCAAGCTTGTGCATTGGCTCCACTGAAGGCAGCTTCCCTTTGTGTTTATCTCTTGGGAGGGATGATACTGAGCCTCTCCTCCCCTCCCCCTACTGACTCCACCTAATTGGGAAAGGAGCACAGGTCCTGCTTCCTAAGGAAGCTGCTCTGACAATCCACCATCCTGCAGAACAACAGGGAGCCCCACCCCTGCAGAGTCCCCGCAGACCCGGAAGGGCACTTGCACCCAGTGCTGACCTCAGTGGGGATGGTCATGGTCTGATTTCCTTGCAGCCCTGCATGGCTTCACCTCTGCACCCTGGCTTGTTTGTGCTGTTTCTCCTTTCCCACCATAGTCTTGCCACCTGCTGTGGCCTGGAGGGCAAGGAAGTGGCAGATCCTGCTCCGGTGCTGCTCTGGTCGGCCCAGCAGAGAAAACTTTGATTTTCCCCAAGTAGAAATTGATCGGTATGGAATTTAAAGATTTTCAAAGGTGTCTTTGTTAAAGTTGAGACGGGGCAAGGAGGGATCTTCATAAAAAGCACCCTGCTGTCAGCAGGGTTAAGGAGGCAGGTCAGAGCAGCCCTGACACTAAAGTAAGGCCAGTTAACTCTAGCCACTGTAGACTGGGTACTTTCTGGCAGTACAGCCTCCATATGAGGGAAGGCTTTCCTGACTGCAATCCCTATGGCAGAGGCAAGGAGGACTGGCTCCCAAAATTGCCCCTGAGCCATGGGGCAGTGGGGAGGTGGGTGCTATCTTCTGCCCTCCATGCTGCCCTGCACTGGCTTGCAGCCTCTCCCTGGAGGGCACTGCTCCACACAGCCTACCCCGTGAGGCACTGCAGACACAGAAGCAGGACTGACACACTCCTGGGGGCCCTCAACTGGCTGAGGGCAAATGGAGATTCAGACATTCAAGGCCCTGTTTCTTCATCCACGTAACAAGTGGATTAGAAGAGAAAATCACTGACTCCTTCTTGCTGAAAAAGTTATATGAAGCAATGAAGGAAGACAAAGGATGTCAACACAAACATTGGTCACTGGCGACCAGGCATCTTACCTTGTGCTCCTTTTAGTAATAAAAAAAAATATCCAATGCTTATATAACCTCCATCATGGGCCAAATACTGTTCCAAGAACTTATATTGAATTGGTTAATTTTTGCAAAATCTCTATGAGGTGGGTACTGTTATTAACTTCATTTATAGATGAGAAAACAGAAGCAGTTGAAGGGTTAAGTTCCATGCTAGGTATTTTCCATGCATACTCCCATTTGTTTCTCATAAATACCTCTGTACAGGGAATATGTTTAGCGCCATAAAACAAATGGGGACACTGAGATTCAGAAACTTTACAATGTGTGTCTGTGATTATATTGCTGCTATTGATAAAATGAGCACTTATATTCCATTTTTCTGTGTCCAAAGCATGGTGGCATAGAATGTCTGATTGCTTAAGGTATGGGATTCCAGATTCCTCCTTAACACTTGTCTATGAGCCCTCAGTTATTCCATTCAAGTTTCCTGGAATGGAAGAAGTAATAAGTACCAAATAGTAACAATAATCCTAGGGCAGTTGGTCCAGAGTAATGCCTCTGACTCCACCTGCCTTGTGGAGATTCATAACTGGCTTTGCCACCTTCTCCTGATTTCACTCAACACCCAACTCCTGGATGCTCCCCCTTATTTGTTAAAGACCAGAACCTGGAAAGCTCCAAGCCCTCCTCTCTACTGCACTACGCTTACTAGTATAAGGGACGTCAGCATCCCCTGAGCTACTCATCCGGCATCCGCATCTCTCAGTCCCTTCACCCCATCTCCTGTTCATCTGACTGACTCATTTCACTCTTCATCACCACATCTTGTAACTTGCTATCACCAACAACTACATCACATGTAATGTTATGTGTTAAAATGCTCACTCTCTCTTGTGAGCTGGCTGCTTCAGCTATCTACAATATCCTTTTATCTCACCAAACTCACCATTTCCCCCAATACTTAGTTTCCTATGAACTGCATGTTTCTCTCTCCTGCTTGGATCCCATGACCCTAATGTCAGTTATTCTTTTCCTATTCCATGCCCACACTCAATTCTAGATTAGCCTTTATGAGCTTTCTCTATGTTGACAACCAAAAAGATGGAGGTAATTACAGGATTGGGAAGATAGGTTGTATTGTTTAATACATATTTTAATATATTATTTGTAATTATTTATGTAATATATTATTAATAATATATTTATATTTTAATACTACATATGTATTTATTCATATTATCATCTATACTTGAGCTCCCAGCATGGTCTTTTAATCTCATTACATTTTTCTATCGAGTTTTTACCCTATGACATAAGTAGCTCTTTAATCCTAGCAATTCTTTTCATTCTCACTTCAAACACTCAAGACTAAGCTACCACAATCTTACTTGAATGCTGAAATATTTTCCTAGTTGGTTTCCCTGAACTTAGTCTTGCCCCATTTCTTCTTCATTCTCTGCACAGAAGTCAGAGTAATATGTTTAGATCATATATTCTATCATTCCATTTCCCTGCTTTAAAATATTTTGTGATATTCCAGAGCTCATAAAATATAATGAAAAATTCTTATCTTACTCAGCCTACAAGTCTTGCTTGATTTTTGCTGTGTCTCAATTGCTCCATTCTGACACAGGAATTCACTCTCATTAAATTCTACCTTCATGAACTTATTTCAGCTTTGTAAACATCCCAAGCTTCTTTCCATCTCTGGACATTTTGCACATTTTTCTCTTCTCTTCTCTTTGGAAACTATCTCCAATTCATTACCTATCACTCCTTTAAGATCTCCGCTTAAATATCACATTTGCAATGCATCATGAACCTTCGCTTCTTCCCTCTTCATTGTGGCTAAGTGCCCCTGTCATTCACTGTCACGATACCAGCATCATGTACTTTTCCTTTAAAGGATCAATTGTTGTTAGATTAAATATTCATTAATGACTTACATATTTAAATTCTATATCTGACAGTATATTGTAAGGTTCAGAAAGGAAGGTTCCAGATCTGCTTACTCGCTACTGTAATCCAGGTTTTGTGTGATGCCGGTAATATGGGACATATTTGATAAACAGTTTAACTTAATTCTACCATAAACTATATTTGAGACCCTGAATCTGGTACCTCAACCTCTCAGAGACTTATTTGTCTATGTGACACAACAGGAGTGTTTCTTAGAGGACTGGCATGAGCTTTGGATGTGATTATCGGTGCAAAATACACCTGGGCAATTCTAAAATGTATGTGAACAACATAGCTGAAGACCCAGGAGCCACAAGCACATCGAGCTCCCCGATCTGTTTCTCATACCATCCTCCAGTACAAGGAACCAGGTCTCCTCAGAGAAATAGCAGATTCTAGAGCTAAGGCAGGGAATACACAAGCTGAGCCTGGAGCATCTTGTAGTGCCAGAAATCAAGGAAGTACTAAAAATGTCGTAAGACAAACTCCAATTGCCAAAGCTGGAAAACTTTGTATGGCAAAATAAAGTAGTATGGGTTTATAACCCAAACTGTCAAATAAATGTCCATGTAATATAAATAAATTATTGAATAATATGAAAGTGAGGAGGAAGAGACAAATCTTGCAAAAGAATCCATAATATTATGTACCTGTTCTGCCCTCAGGATGCAGGAGCATAACCCCTCACTCCCGGGATGTGGGCTGCACTTAGTGACTCCCAAGTACATATGGAAATAGGAGAAATTTTTACAGTAGACAATGAATGAATTCATGGAAGAAAAACTAGACAAACACTATCTCAGCCAGATGCTAAAGGTCCACATCAACATTCATAAATCACATTGCTATTATGTACCCTCCACAGGATGGGATGAAAACAGTATTTTACCTCTATGGTCTTCCTTCCCAAAGTCCATCAGCCCAGTCTAATCATGAAAAAAATGTCAGATAAATTCCAATAGCGGGACATCCTAGAAAAGACCTGACCAGTATGACTTAACATTGTGAAAGACACTAAAGATAAGGAAAACCTGAGAAGCTGCCACAGCCAAAGGGATCCTGAGGAGACATGACAGCTAAATGTAGTGTGGTGTCCTGGATGGGGTCCTGGAACAGGAAAAGGACAGTGGGTCAAAACTAAGGAAGTAGTCTGAATAAACTGAAGACTCGAGCTAATAATGATGTATTGATGCTAGTTCATTCATTGTGGCCAATGTACCGTAATAATGTAAGATGTAATAGAATCACATCTTATGTGATACAGGAAATAATACAGAAAACTGGATATGAGCATAAGGGAGCTCTCACTATCTCCTCAACTTTTCTGTAAATCCAAAACGTTTTGGAAAATAGTCTTTAAAAAGTACTTTGCTGTCCTCATGGTTATCATCATCACCATCATTAATGTCTTCATCATCACATAGTTGCTGTAGTATTAAAAGGATTCAGATGCACCTGTCTGCTTTCTTTTCCCCACATCGATGTTGGGTTTTTGTTTGTTTCTTTGTTTGTTTTAATTGCTGAAACTCTGAAGCTTCTAAAAGCTTATCTAATATATTGTGTGTGCTGAGTGAAATTTGCTTCTCAACATATACTGGTTACTAAAGATTTCTGATCTCACCTTCCCTTCATACCATAATTTTGTGAAAGTTTAATGAAATGATGTTATATTAAATATTTTATATATGACAAAATGCTCCACAGATTCAGGTCAGAATTCATCTATTATTTGCCTTTCCCTTAAGGTATCATGCTGGATGCTCTCAAGCATCTATGACTTCACAGATTTTCATCTCCCTCTCAGCATTTAGGGAGGCACTTTTCTGCTCTCCCTCTTTTTAAGTCTCTATCTTCACTCTCACGGTCACTACCACTTCCTCTGTCTCTTCTTGTGGGATGGATATGAGAAGAAAGTTCTGATTTCTTTTTCTAATATTGAGAGCAGGTGAATATCAATTTCCCCTATTTGTATTTCTAACTTTGCAAAATAAGTATATTCTCTGGATTCATAAGGAATGTGGGAGATCAGGGAAGAGATTGTGTTTGGAGTCTGTTCAGCAATGGAAGAGGAAGGGCCAAGAATCCCAGTAGGATCAATTGCTGAATTCTTACAGTGAAAGAAGCAGAGAACATTTTGTCTCTATCTCCAGCAAAAGGCATGTCTGTCTACGCTCTAGGAAATGACTTTCTGCAAACGATGGCCAGATAAATCTGAGGTCCTGGTCCGTAAATTGCTATTTCTCTCCGTTGACAATGTATAGACGACACAGTTTATAACTAGTACTACTTCTCATACCAGTGTCTTTTGTTTTGCAGCATAGAATTTAGCTCTGATGGTTGGCCCAATTGCAAGATAGATTGAAATTCTCAAAAGGAGCTAGAACTCTCAATTATATGTGAAATTTTCTGATTTTTAAAATGCTCTGAATGCCAAAAAGTACTCTTGAGAGACCGACTCAGTCTAAAGGCAATCACCTACCTTCCTGGCAGATTAGGATTGTAGTGAGAGGAAAATGGAAGGGAGTGGGAGAGGGAGGGAGAATGAAGAAAAATGTCTTTTGTTTCTTTCAAGAATCCAGCTGTCAAAAGACCAGACTGCATTAATGTCCCAAGGGGTTATTATACCTTTCATAAAAAACCTTCAATTTAGGTTAATTGAGTGAGTAAAGGGATACATATTAAACAATTTTAATGGCTTTTTTAGGAATGATTAGAAGCATTTATAAATATTGAGGAAAAAGTCAATCAGAATTCTTATTTTCCTATGAAGTCTATGTAACAAAATAAAATCACTGTGTTTTCTGCAACTCACCATGCAAATCAGAGTATTAAATGGAATGGATGTTTTGGAGTTAGATAAATCCAGGTTGAAACTCCAGCCCTATTACCTGCTAACTACATGATCTTACAGACATGGTTAATTCCCTGCACCTCAGTTTTTATAGTTTGCATGAGTTTTGGGATAAAAACAGGCCCTCCCTTGGATATCTTTCTTTCCCAAGTTGTGCGTAAGACACAGCCTTTAATTAGTAATGTCTGTCTTCTTCAGAGTTTTGTTATTTAATAGTTGTCCAGATGTGGCAGTGCTCTGGGTGCTGTACTGGAAGAAAATGCTGCAGTTTCAAATGATTCCAACATAGTTTATTTACAATCTCAATTATATTGCTCATGGATGGAAAATAGAATGCTCTGAGGAAATAGATGATGATGATAGGTATGCTCAATTGTGGCTTATCATTTTAGAGCGTCCTCTGTTTTTTAGGTGACTCATAATTGTGATTTGACACTTCTAAATTTGATACTTTTATTTTTTATATTAGATCCATCATTTTGCTGTGAGAGCTTGAAAGAGATATGATATATAAATTGAATTTGTGCATGTGATATACTAAGTATGTGTTTGTGGAATCAGAAATATGAATTTACCAATTAAGTAGACATCCATAATGTATCTATCACATGGACTTTCATTACACAGACTAAATCAGAATCATTACAAGCAAGACCAGGGTAGCAGGGTAGGTGGTGAAGTAACCTGTGTGATATTAAGTACTTTGCCAAATGATGTCAAATTTTGTGCATGTTACATTTGAGGAAAAGGACCCATTGAGTGACTGCCTTCACAGAGGCTGTGTGTCAGGATTATGTTTACCTATTGCCTTATTTAACACTTACAACAAACTAGGAGAAGACTATTCTCTTCTTCACAATTTACATGAGCAAATGGAAGATGGGGTGTGTGAAATGTCATTGTCAAGGCCACACAGCTCCTTTGTGATAGATCCAGGATTTAAAACTGGGTGTATTCACATCAATGATGATATCAATCTTCTCTTGGGAGACTAATACATACTTCATTTTACTTAGAATTTGGGGAATTAGAAACAAAAGCAGCTGTGGATTAGAAATTGAGAATTGTGAAAATTTTGCCTGAAAATGGTATCCCCAGGAAACTAATTATAAAATGGAAGATGAAAGCTGGGGGATGGGCCTGGTGATCTCTCACTGATTATTCTAGAGCTCAAGCCTATTCCATGGTTTTATGGGATTACTGCTGCCCAGGATGAAAGGAAGCCTCAGGTCACCATGGGTTATTTTCACCATGGGTTAATTTCAGCCAAAGGAATCGTCTGCTGTTGAAGAAAAATCCCAATGTTTGATTTTACACATTTGCTCTCTTTGTTACTTAATTTTACTTTCCATATAAAATTGGAAATCAGTCTATCTCAGGATGTCTGTGTTCCTGGAGGTATATGCTACTTTGTGCTGCCAAAATACTTACCAAAAGTTAGAATAAATCAGTAGTGTTGGGGCAGGGTCATTGACAGAAGGAACTTCTGGTTTACTTCTAAGTTCCTGGTTTCTTCTTCTAAGAAGACCCAGAAACACCCGATGCCCAGTCTGTGCAGAGTAAGCTTAAATTCAGGACTCTGATGGAAATTTAAGAATTATACTCTTTTTTTAATTAATTACAAAGTAGTCATTGTTGTGAAGCATGGTAATAGACAAACATAGAAAAAGGAATAAGTACAAAAATCAGCATAAAGTAGCAGTAAAATAACTGAGAGACTGGGATTACCAACACTAGCTCACTATTGAAGTCACTCAGGCTACAGCAAAATGTTTCTGTTGCTACAGTGCCACACCTTCTCTTTCTCATCCCACAAATACACGTTTGTTCCCGAGTCTGAGAAGATGCCTATCAGTACTGATTCATAAACTCATTTCTGTTCTTTTTAGTTATAACAAAAAGATACATATCTTTTTAGCCATATTTTACATATTCAACCCTCTCTCCTCCCCTACACACCACTGTCTTGGGGCAGAGGACTCAGTAATTCACTCTCTCTGTAATGTCATTTCGAAATGTCACTGAGGTGAGAATTAGCATACAGCTCCCTGGCTTTGCTAGAACATGAGAATGGGATAATAGACACATGAAAACCATTTACAATGTCAAGAGCAGCTAGAGATGCGAACAGAGTGTTATTAGAGTAGAGTTAGGATGAATTCAAATCTTTCTTGGAGCACAAGGAAGGGATTCTTCGAAGTGACGTGTCACTGGATTGAGCAGAGGCCTGAGACAGTAAATTCTTTCACCTGTTCAGGAAATCTAAAGAGGCAGTGTAATTATATCTTGAAATAGATGCTGAGAAATAATATTGCAAAGATAGATTGGGTTATGATAATGAATAGAAGCCCAAGCATTTTGCTATTTATATTCTAAGCAATGGTATTTGTAGTGGAGATATGTCAGGATCAGATTTCTGGTTTTGAGATCACTATGGAAGTAGAGTGAGGAAAGACAAGAAAGGTAGCGACTGGTGGCAGAAGGACCATTTAGGTTTCTTCACTTTATCAAATGGCTTTAGATAGATAGTAGATATAAAAGAAATAGCTTCGATGGAGTTGGGGGAAACATGAAATGGCTGGTATAAACTTAATAAAATATATAAACTATATATTTATGTGCTATGTGACATTATTCAGTATTTATGTGCTGATGGAGTTCTCAGAACTAGATAAGTGGAGAGGGCTAGAATTACCAAAATCAAGTGGAGGTATGAGTTGACTATAAAAGGTGGGAGAAGGGAACAGCATAAATTCTGTCATAGGCAAGGATTGCCCAGTGGGTTGCAGAAGAGAGATACTGCTGATTTGCCCAAGGTTTCTGCTGTGGTTTGGGACCATAAAATTCACACCCACCCTCACAACAATGGTTGCATCCAGTGAAAAGACAGTTTGTCTGACGCTTGGCATCTGGAGTATTCCAGCTGTAGCTCTTGTTTAATCCACTTGTAAGTACTCTGATTTTGTTTTCACAATCTCCTCTCAGCTCCTGTATTCAGGAGTTAATTCCATCTGAGTAAATGTAACATTGGTTACTGTAGCTCTGCTCCCATGCCTCAGTGTTGCCCCCAGACAGGCTGTTCAGCAACATGCCTGTCAGCCCTGCATAGCACCCCTGTGAACTTGACACTTGGCCATGTCTCACAGTTAGGACTCCATGGACCCTCTGCACTCTCAGCTGGGACCAGAACATAGGGGCTCTTTGTAGAGGGAGATGTGTTTTGAAAGGAATGAGGGGTGTACTTCATGTTAGAGGAAGGTAATGGTGAAATCATTAAATGCTTGTAACTAAGAGACAAACAGAAGCAGTTATATTTGTTTTTAAGAAATATGGAGTCATGAGTCATGGGTTGGGAATATTTTGATAAAAGGGATACTAAAGCGAGATTCATCTCGCTGAAGTGTCTGAGATGGTTTCTAGAAGGATAAGCCTGGGGATTTATCAAAGCAACTAAGAAGCTTTTGCACTAGCACTGACAGGAGGTGGCTGTAAATCAGTGGGGGTTGTTTGGAAGGGAAAGACAGTCAAACAGAAGACAAATCAGAAGGAAAAACACGGGCACACAAGAGAGATGTTGTCACAGTGACACTGAGGCTCCACCAGTTACGGGACGGGCAGGAACAGGTGGACCCGGGTGGCATTTTTGTCCCTGAATTCACAAAATCTGTATACTCTGACTGAGATTTGGGCATTTTAAAACCTGTTATTTCAAGTACTGCATTGAACATTTTTATCCTCCAAATCATTTTCTTCCAATGTGCTAAGATTATAGCCTGTAGCTAATGGTTTTCTCTCTCAGTTAGGCTCCTAACATTTATAAGCATTAATTTTGTTGAACTGATACAGTAAAAATGTTCAAAATAACATTTGGCAGAGCATTTTAGTCTGACCACTCAAATATAACCCATAATCTTTCCTTCTTATATTACATATACACACCCATACACATGCGTACATACTTATATCTGTTTTCCAGGCTTTACCTTTTTATCTAGAATTGTAGAAATTTCTTCTGTAAATAGTCAAGGTATATAATTTTACTTTCCCTCCTTCAAGAGAAGTCACATGGCCCATATATTGAAACAAGAAATTTAAAGATCAATATTACCCACAAGTCAAATACAGGTAATACCAAAGAGTTTGCTGAATAAAGGTAACCCAGCTATAGTAAGTATTGTTGTTTTCAAAGTGGAGGTTATGTTCAAACTCCTTTGAGGTTAAAGTTGACTGAGTGTGCTGATGATTTGCATGTAAGGAGTAAGAGAATAAAAGTGACAAAGTTGACTTAGAGGTTCCCCCAACCCCTTCACCTGGACAACTGGTTGAATCATTTTCCCAGATGTGATGCCTTTAGATGTCTGCTAGTCAACCAGAATGGGATTTTACACAGGCATTGGATACATAAGCCTGGAACTCAGGGAGAAGTAGGAACTGGAGAAAAGAGATTAAGAGCCTCAGAAGAGACATGCTTTTTCAATATTTTTTTTGTTTGTTTTCAATTACAGTTGACATTCAATAATATTATTTTCAAGTGCACAGAATAATGGTTAGACATTTATATACTTACAAAGTGATCCCCCAATAAGTCTTGCACCCACCTGACACCATGTATAGTTATTACCATATTACTGACTATATTCCCTATGCTGTATTTTATATCCCCATGACTATTTTGTAACTGTCGATGTGTACTTCTTAATCCTTTCACTTTTTTCACCCAGCCCACCAAACTCCCTCCCATCTGATAACTGTCAGTTTGTTCTCTGTGTCTGTGAATTGCTTCTCTCTTGCTTGTCCATGTATTTTGATTTTTAGATTCTACATATAAGTGTAATCATATGTTATTTGTCTTTGTCTTTTCAACAATTTCATTTAGCTAAGTACTCCCTAGGTCAATCTATGTCATTGCTAATCATAAGACTTCATTATCTTATGGCCTATTAATATTCCATTGCATATATGTACCACCTCTTCTTTATCCATTCATCTTTTAATTGGAGATTTTAAACTTATGTTTAAAGTAATTATTGATAGGCATGTAGTTATTGGCATTTTATTAATTATTTTCCAGTTGTTTTGTATTTCATCTCTGTTCCTTTCTTATTCTCTTGCTCTCTTCTCTTGTATGTTGATGACTTTTTGTAGTGTGTTTTGATTCTTTTTTTTAATTTCTTGTATATCTCTTGTTGATTATTGGTTTGTGGTTACTACGTGCTTCCTATATAGAAAGCTGTGTTTATAGCAGTTTATTTTAAGTTAATGGTTGCTTAAGTTCGAACAGTCTACAATCACTACCATATTTTTAAATAATTTTATTGGGGAATTGGAGGAGGGGAACAGCGTTGGGGAATTGGGGAAGGGGAACAGACAAGTTGCTGTCCTTTTGTTCTTCAGTCTAGTTGTGGAGAGCATCGCTTCACTGGCCCATGTTGGTATTATCATTGTGCTCTTCCTGGGTGAGGCAGATTGGTCGCCAGCCACTGGATGGTCACTCACAGCGGCTCTTGGCAGCTCACACCAGCTGTCAGCCACTTAGGGCAGCTTATGGCAGCCCACTGCAGCCTACGCTGTTGCCAGCGACTCACGGCAGCCCAGCTCCAGGTCGAGCTGTTGTTCACCATCTTAGGTAAAGGGTACAGCATCACTGGCCCTCATGTGGGATCCGAACCGGGGCCCAGCTACTCAGAGCTGGCATCCCAAGCCAACTCTTAACCAACGTGCCACTTGGCTGGCCCAATCACTACCATTTTTATGCATTCCCTCTACATTTATGTTTTTGTCATTATTTTTTACTTATTTTTTGTGTGTGTTTGTGTGTATTCCTTAATTTACTGTTGTAATTACACAAGATCTTTCTACTTTTGCCCTTTAAACTTTGTACTAGCTTTAGTGTTGGTTGATTCATTGCTTTTATTCTGTTTCCTTTGTCACTGAGAATTTTTTCTTTATGATATTTTCTTATTCATATTTTTTATTTTTATTTTCTTCTTCTTTTTAAATAAGACCCCTTAACATGTCTCATAATAGTGGTTTGGTGGTGATGAACTCCTTCAGCTTTTTCTTGTCTGGGAAGCTCTTTATCTCTTCTTAGATTTTAAATGATAGTCTTACTTGGTAGAGTAGTCTTGGTTGTAAGCCCTTACTTCTCATCACTGAATATTTTCTGCCACTTTCTTCTGGCTTTCAAGTTTCTGTTGAGAAATTCAACTGACAGTCTTATGGGAGCTCCCTTGTAGGTAAATAACTGCTTTTCTCTTGATGCTTTTACGATTCTCTCTTTGTCTTTAACTTTTGGCATTTTAATTATGTGTCTTGGTGTGGGTCTCTTTGGGTTCATCTTTTGGGACTCTCTGCATTTTCTGGGCTTCTATGTCTATTTCCTTCACCAGATTAGGGGAGTTTTCGGCCATTATTTCTTCAAATAGGTTCTCAATCCCTTGGTCTCTCTCTTCCTCTTCTGGTACCACAATGATGCAAACATTGTTTCACTTGATGTTGTCCCAGCAGTCCTTTAAACTGTCCTCATTTTTTTCGATTCTTTTTTCTTTTTGCTACTCTGGTTGGGTGTTTTTTGCTACCTTGTCTTCCAAATCTCATATTTGATCCTCTGCTTCATCTAATCTGCTGTTGATTTCATCTAATGTATTCATTTTAATTATTGTATTCTTTATTTCTGATTAGCTCTTTTTTATGTTTTTTATCTTTGTTGAAGTTCTCACTAAGATCACCTATTCTTCTAAGTTCATTGAACATCCTTCTAATTAGTGTTTTGAACTATGCATCTTTTAAATTGCTTGCCTCCATTTTGTTTAGTTCTTTTTCTGCAGTTTTCTCCTGTTTTTTCATTTGGGACATTTTTCTTTGTCTCTTCACGTTGGCTGCTTCCTTGTTTTTGTTTCTATGTATTAAGTAGATCTTCTCCATCTCCCATTCTTGGCAGAGTGGCCTTATGTAGTAGGTGTCCTGTGGGGTCCAGAGGCTCAGTCTCCCTGGTCACCTGAGCTGGATTCACTAAGGACATCCCTTGTGTGGTTGTGTGTGCCCTCCTGTTATAGTTGAGCCATGATTGCTGTTGGCATAGCAGTGGGTGAGATTAACCCTCAGGTTGACTGGCTGTGAGGACTGGCTGTGACTACAGCAGCTAAACTCTTGTGTGGGGGCTCACCCCAAAGACAAGACTTGCATTAGTAGGGTTCTGGTACTTGCATAGTCCACCCTTTGGGTGCATCCTTTGTGGTGTTAATTGGGTGCTGTTCTGGTGTTATTAGAAGCTTCCATCGGATGTGTTGGTTCTGGGGCCTCTTGGGGGGAGCTCCAGTGAAGACCAAGATCAACTGCTGCCTGTGTCAGGCCCTGGTTGGAGGGCCTAACCACCTGGTATGAGCTGCAAAGTGATCTGTGGTTGGTGGGCTTGGAGGTACCTGTGAGTGGTTATGCTACAAATGGAGGCTGGTTGCCAACAGTGCCAGGTTTGAGACTGCTCAAACAAGAGGTGCAGGGCATGCCAAGACCAACTGCTGTTTGTTTGGGGTTTGTGGACCTTTGAGAGAATAGATTTGACCTAGGACACTTGGGCTTCCTGCCAGGATTGAAGAAAATAGACGGTCTAATGGGACTGGGCCTATTTGTCTCTTAGTTGTGGTAGTACAAACCAGGGGGAAGGGGGACGAGGAAGGGAGGTGTCATATGTTCTAACATAACCCTACTGGGGTAATGTTCTCTTAGTCAGTTTTTAAAGGTGAGTCAGAGATTATTGGAGGATGGGTGGGCAGAAATTTATCTTAACAGAAGCTTGTTGATACATGGGCATCAACCTGTGTAATGCCCTTGTACAAAATTTGGGAGTGGGCGCATCCCAATCCAGGAGTAGGACTGCAGCAAAGAAAGTTGGCAGAGGCCAGTACCCTGGCTGGAACAGACCCTTGCAGGTATCATGTGTGGACTGGGGCTCCCTGAAAGGTGAACACTGTATTCAAGCAGCCTCCTTGATTTTCATCCTGCTCTAGCTGCTATTTCTAAGCCTCTGCAGACACATTCTTCATAGCTGAGAAAAGCCACAGATGGAATGACTATTACTGGTGCTTGTCAATTCAGAAATAAACCATGATTTGTCCAGCATTTCAGTCTTCACCACTGACGTGTTAGTTTAATTTAATTAGTTCTGTGCTGGATGAGGTCATTAAATTTGTATCCTAATGGGAACCTATTTGTCAGCTGTGTACAGTGGGGGGCGTGTGGGGTGACCTGCATCATCTCTGGACAGAAGGTGAGTTCTCTGGCGACAGCCTCTGTGGGCAGCAGATCCTCCTGCAGAAAGTCATTTGAGATTATACACACTGAAGGGACACCTGTCTCAGGAATTCTTTTTAAAATGTAATATTAGATTGGCTCTGGGCTCTGAGAAAAGGGTAAAAAGTGTTTTACTTATAAAATGCAATATTTGGAGCAAAGGTGTATTATGATAGCCAAAACTGTGACACAGTTATTAGTCACTTCTATTTTGTTTGTTTGTTAATGGCTCTTCCACATGGAAGAATTTTGAAGAAATTCTTCCCACTACTCACTGCTTTTTTTCCTGAGCTCATGGAATGGAGAATGGAAAGTGGAAACGAAACCACACCTGTTTCCCTCCTGGGGTAAACCCCCATTCAAACTCTGTAGTGTCACTTATGACATGCTATTATTATACAGTGGCACTATTATCACTCTCATTTTTCAGATGAGGAAACTGAGGCTTCAAGAAACCTGAGGATTCAAGCTACAACATACCTTGCTCGAGTCATACATATTGTATTTAGCACATACGGAGTCAGAACCCAATGTGGCTGACCTGAATCTTCCGTTTCCTTCACACACTGCATCAAGAATAGTTTTTCTCACCCTGGTAAAATCTATGTCCCTTAAATCTCAAAACCACCCTTACCCCACATCTCAACATTCTGAAAGACTCATCTTCTCTTACAAAGTAACCCATTTGAAAATCACAGTGCTCTCTTCTTTTGTTTTCATTATTCCTCCCTTTAATAGATTTTTTTGTCACACTTCCTTTCCTGGATTCTGATTGTGTTGTTAAAACAATAGGTCCCAAGACTTCCTGAGCAAATGTAAAATTATGTTGCAAGATTGAGTCAGTTCTAATCTCATACTATACGTTCCCCTTTCTCTCATTTTAGAATCATTGACCTAAAGACTCTGGAAAGATGAGGTGCTTCGTTATGTTTTCTTTGCTGTCTAGCAAAGCTAGACTACTGGAACCAAGGACTGATTTTAGTGTTTCTTTTGGGTGGTGGGATGAGGGGTGATAAATGACTATTCTGTAATCCACACCTTCTTGGAGGAAGAGGATCGATGTCATTTTCACGGGTGACTGCATTGCATTTCTTGTGAATGGCGCCCCCATAGTGGTACAATCGCAGCTTTTTTGCAGATTTACCCATCTCTCTGTGCCCTGCTGTCACCGTCCCCTTATTAATTCTTAGCCTTCACTGCTAAACTTCTCCTAAATGTTGTCTGTATTTGCCATTAACACTTCCTTCAATGCACTTCCATGACAATCTTTTAAAAAAATTCTCTCCCTCTACATTTTTTTTGGATACTATTTTCTCTAAGAAATTCAATGAATAAATTTACAAGTTCAGTAATCCTTTTTTAGTTTTACTCTGGTGCTAGTCATTGTTTGATTAGCTCTTTCTGGAAATGATCTTCTCCCTTAATTTTTCAGCTTCACTTTAGCCTACAATAGGAGGTCATTATCTGAAAGCCTGGCAGAATCTAAGCTTGCATGATGACCACCGATTCTTCCTAATGGCTTCATCTTTCCAGTTTTGGATCCTCTTTATTTCTAGTCCTATAAGTGAAAAGAACCTTAATGATCATTCCACCATTGGACCTTTTCTGGAAAAGGCTTTGGAGCGTTCATCCGCTTCTGAGATTTTAGCAAATGCACTGTGTGAATACACAGCTGATCTTTATCTCCAGCCTCGTGCTCTCCCAAGTTCAGGCCTTTCATTTCACACTTACTGACCCCTGATGACCTTCAACTGGAAAGGCCTCAGGTGCCCTAGGTTGAACAGGGGTGGTAGCAAGCTCACTATCTCTTCTCAAAACAGAGTTTCTACTCTGAACAACTCTTCAGTTTATTTAAAGTCTGTCTGCCTTCTTCATCATCCAGACATTATGTCTCAGATTAAATCAGCTGCAATATATATATATATATATATATATATAGTGGAGATCATTTTGTAATTTATTATGCAATGTTCTGTGTTAATTATATCCCAATAAAAAATAAGAAAACAAAAGAAGAAAATATGCATGGCGGCTTAGTGCGGTGCTTCTCAGACTTCAGTGAGATCCAGATCACTGTGTGAAAGCACATATTGCTTGGACCCCACTCTCAGAGTTTCTAATTTAGCAAGTTGGGTGGAGCCTGAGAATTTGCATTTCTCATAAGGTCCCGGCTTATGCTGATGCTGCTGGCCCAAAGGATTGGTTTAGTGCAAGAATGTGTAGCCAGGTTGAGTTACACTTAAGTCCTCTCTCAATCACATACTTAGTGCACGAATCCCGGAGAATTTATCTAAAGTCTCCATGTTCCACATTCCTACTATGTAAAGTAGAGATAATTAAAATATCTACTCCATAGAATTGTTGTGAAAACTAAAAGAGTTCATTTAAGTAACAAGCCCAAACCAGTTTCTGGCAGACTCTTAAAAACTGTTAGCTGTAACTGCACAACTTTACTCTTCTTCCCTTTCCTCACTCTCTATGACTGGTCCCTTTCTCTGTCCTAAGGAGTCTGGACTCGGAACACATCCATTTTCTTATCATTATCGCCATGGCTGGGGTCAAGTGTGTAATCACATCGTCATTCTCCTGACTAATCATCACCACTTACCTGGCTGGGACTGTCTGTTTCCCCATCCCTGCCTCACCAAACTCCATCCTGTTGGCAGGTTACACCTTAACCTCTTTGCAATCACCATTATAAATAGGCCACTTTGTTGCTCAGAAAGCATGGTTTGAGTATATTAACAGGGCATTTAGGGCCTTCCTTGGCACCTTGACTTTCCATCCATTCCACTCACTAGTTGACACACAGCAATTATGGTACAAAGCCTGTTTTTCTAAAGACACCTCTTTGCTTTCCTAATTCTCTGCTTTCTTCTATAATATGTATTTCTGATATATCCTTTCCCTCATTACCACAAAGCAGAATCCAATTCTTTCTTCAACAGTTGATTAGCTTTTGTTTCCACATTCAGAGGTAGAGAAAATTGGGTTTATTCCTTATAACGATGCTGACTGATTTGATGGTAGCATCTTAGAGAGATTACGAGGTCCCTGAGACCAAGACATACCTGGGTTCAGCAGGAAATAATCCCATGATTAGTGAGCGATGTCTGCCACGGGCCCAGGTTGAGTGCATGGAAGCATCTGCAACAAGTATTATTATGTCCCCTGCTGTGCAGTATGTTTCCCACTGCAGATCTTCAGTACACTTTGCCAAAATGCACAAATACATGGACATACTCTGAGTTATCAATTTAAGTTTTATTCTGATTATTACAGCAAATTTTCCCTTCTTCCTTCCACGTTGAAAACCAACGCTTACCTCAGAGAATAATATCACCAGGCAGAGAATCAGAACAAGAGTGAAGGCAAGCCTTCCCCATGCTGGTTTGAGAAAATAATGTCTGAATCAGGGAAAATGTTTTGGGGGCTGCAAGCTTGTGGGCGTGTCCTTGAATTTTGAGGCCTAAAGGGACAGATGAAAGGCTGAGGGAGAATTGTCTCATGTGACCAAGAAAAACACAGCGTTCTTGAAGATGCCTATTCAGAGTTCAGCATGGGGAACATGGTTTAATATGTGCAAGGTAGATAAGTGATACTTCAACTCCTGCTCCGCCTCCTACTACCTGTGCAATTTGGGAAGCTAATTAACATTTTTCAGCTTCAACTCTATATTTTTTTAAAAAAAACAGGGATCACAATGGTACTTCTGAGGACTGTTGTAGAAATCAAAGAAAAATGTATATAAAGAAGATTGCTTGGCTCAATAAATGGTAGCTGTTCTTATGAATATTGTATGGAAAAAGCAATCAAGAAAATCCCTTTCAAGCTATTAAAAATGCTTTGCTTCTTATCCCTTATCTCTATCCTCACTGCTGCTTATAAGCATATAAAACGATAAAATGACCCCTTGGCTAAATGTTATATCACACCACAACCACTAACTAATTAACGCTAATTGATTGGAGTCATATACAGCAATACTGCCGATTCTCTGTGGTTCCCCACCAACTAGCAGGAACTGATGCTGTGAAGATAGAAGCTTGGTGCTTCTGTTATATTTACTGTATCACATTTATAAGAGGAGCCGTGGGGATGTTATTTAGAACTTCATACCTTTCTCTGGACATTTATTCTCTTAGATTAATACAGTTTGTATTTCAGGTGTTTCGGAGTATTTTATAACTTTCCTGACAATGTTGTTAAATGCCTTGAAATACATGTTGTTCAGACATACAGCCATTTATTCATTCAGTAAGTATTTGGGATGTTTCCTGGGGCCAAGGTCTGTTCTAGACACTAGAGCTACAACAGCGTACAAAAGAGGTACACCCATTATTCTTGTGGAGATTATCTTTGGGAGACAGAAGTTAGACAGTCAACAAGTGAGAAGGCAAACACACAGCCATGCTGTACATTTCAATGTTGGTCTTTTCTATAAAGAAAATAAGGTGATAGAGTAGAGGTGACCAGGGTCAGGTATGACGCACTATGTTTGAATTGTGGGGAAAGCCGTGACCACATTTGAACTGATACTTGAATGATGATAACGAGTAAGCCAGGCACACACATGGGTTCCAGGTCCCATAAGCAGAGAGAAAAGAGCAAGTGATTCAACTCAGACGAGGACAGAAAGAAGGGCCCGGCATGGGTGCCAAGCGCTTGGAAGAATGTTAAAAATAGACGCTGATGTGGCTCGCAGGGCAATCATGGAGGGGCTGGAGATGGGGTAAGGATGTGAAATTTATTTGCTGCAATGGGCAGCCACAGGAGCATTATAAAAATGCTAGGAATTAAACGATTTTATTTTGTAGTCGCGCGTGAACATTGGAGCCATTGAGGCTTGTAGATTTAACTGTACAAGGAATTTGGTGGTTTCAAATATGTTGATAAAGAGGGTAATTACTTGTGATTTATCTTTTTTCTAGAATCAAATTTTTTTGTTGTTTAAAAAAACAAAACACAGGATTTACCTTATTCTACTTTTTTTGGTCCTGAATTCACAAACCTTTGTGTTGGCTTTTTTTTTTGGTATTCTATTTTATTTTATGAATTATTTTTATTGAATTCATTTGGGTGACATTGGTTAATTAAATTATATAGGTTTCAAGTGTACACTTCTGTAATATATCACCTATATATCACACTGTGTGTTCACTGCCCAAAGTCAAATCTCCTTCCATCCCATATATTTGACCCCCTTTCCCCTCTTCTCCCTCTCCCCTCCCTCCATGTATACCTTCACATGTTCCCCTTATCCTGACAGACACTTTCAGTGTGGCTGTGATCTGCTACATTATTCTTACTTTCTCTTCCTCAAAGCTATACTGTGCCCTCTGTGTATTTCTGTCTTTTATGACTCTTAGAAAAAATTAACATAGAGTTTTTGATAAATAGCTTCTGCTGCCTTTGGGTTACCTTGGTTTTCCTTTAGAACGTCTGCTATGATCTTAAAACTGTCAGCCTCTTTAAGGTCATGAGTCAGTTCAAGTGCTTGGGAAGAGCAGTATAAGCTTCTTCATTTATCACCTGATTGAAGAGTCTAATGATTTCACCTTTGCCTGTTGTCCCCCAATCTTTAAGTTGGAGTTGTCTTTTAATTTATCTCATAGACTCTGAAATTCCGTTTTATTTTAAATAGGTGTTTCCAACTCTTGAGCAATGTTCCATCCTTCATTGTATTACTTGTATCTGTGTATTTTTCAGCAATTGTATATTACTCTTCATTGTTCTAAATTGTTACACCTTTATGTTGACCTTTTGAATCCATCTATACACATGACACACAATTATTGCTCTCTGTTTGGCTGCTTAGTCCTGGCATATTTTCTCCCAGCTGGAAAAATTCTTCTATAGAGTACACATTAATGTTGATTCCACAATGCCGAAAAACTATAAGAATGATGTTTTATACATACCTTCTGCTTTCCTTCACAAAGCTTAGTTAAATTATTCAATACTTTTAATGGGTAAATTAATTTTATGTGCTTAAAATTTTGAAAACATATTTTTAAATTTTTAAATGAATGTGGTTCACTTTTTTTGTTGTTGTTGTTAACCTGAGCCATCCTGCTACCTGTTGGCAGCTCAGTGGCTGCTCAGCTCGGGCTGAGAATTGAACCGCTGTTGCTCAGAGCTCAAACTCTTGAGCGAGCTCTTACCCAACTGAGCCACTCGGCCGGCCCGAATGTGATTCACTTTTATTAATTACAAACCACAGAGGTTTAATGGGCCTTTAAAATTGCATTCATTTGAAGAAAATGTACCAAATAATATTTTGAATGAGCTTATGAAATCTCTAACATACATATAGCATATATAAAACCTATTTAAACATTTTTAATATGTTCATATTATGTGGTTTCTTTTACAAAATACTGTTTTTCATATAAATTCACTGGGTGAACTTTGCAAGAATAATAATGATTAAGGAAAGCATTGAAATAGGAGGCAATCCAAACGTAGAAGGAACTCAGGCCATAAAAATCATAGGCGGAGAAAGATGCCAAAGCTATTCTTTGCTTTGAAAGAATAGTAGCGATTCCCTCTCATTCCGTCATCCCTTTAGATTAAAACATGTTGGTGATAAAAATGAGCCAGACATACCCTGAGACACTCCTTTCTCATTTCCCATAAATATCACTCACCCCCATATGATTGAGGTAAAAATAATTTAAATCGAAGGCTCTAGCCAGAAGAATAAAGTTATAAGTTATTGAAACTTCCTTGTAAACCAAAATATCCATTTGTGACTGCCGTGTGGCTTTTCACCTCTTATGGTGACAATGATTTCAGAGAGGATTGAAGAGAAGAAAGACTATTTCTCAGAAATTTCATGGTAATTTTAAAATCATACACACACAGAGAGACACATACACACACACATATATAATTTTCTGAAATGTCATAGAATATAAAATAACTTTCAAGAGTCATGAAAAGAAAACTGACAAATTGTCTGCAATTGTGTGTTCAAAAATTTTCGTGTAGCAAAAGAAAGTGGAAGAGTGTGTAAAAAAGTCTCTTCCTAAGATCATAGAAGCCTCTTTCACTGAATGTTCGAGGCTGTCTGCAACACTGAGAAAACTAAAACAAAACCCACAACTTTTTTCCTAGTGTGAATTCCCACTTTAAGGGAAGAATTAGCTATCAGATTTAGACTTAGCTTATACTGATGACTTTTCTTCTTAAATTTTAGCTTTAAGTACTTCATTTAGTAACAAACATGAATGAAAATGAGTGTTATATATTTTTGTTTGATTTCTTTCACTAGGGCAAGAATATGAATACTATGAGAGAGTATAGGTTAAAAAGAGACTAATTTTAAAAAAATAAGAAATATTCCATTTATTTAGAAATACTTTCTAAAGGAATATTCTAGTATAAAGTCCTTACACTTATAGATAACTAAAACCAAGTCAAACCTGGTAATTAATAAAAATGTTAAAAGCTAAAATATTAAATTATTTAGGTGGGTTTATTTTATTTTTTGTCAGCCTTAACAGTAACATTTAATAGATCATTTGATTTTCCCATCAATCTTATGTTGCAATTTTTATTAATTACTCATTTGATCAGATAAGACAAGGATAAATCTCTTGCCCAAAGCACCTGATTAGAAAGAATGGGAGCTCTTTTGAAAGCCAAGTCTGCCTAATTCCAGACCCTATGGTTTGCACAGAGTAGCCTCTGCTGCCTCTCTTTGAACTTCAGTCTAGTTTTCTTGTACTCCAGTCTAGTTCCCTCTGTGAAATAGTTTCTCTGGCTCCATCTAGAGCAGTGGGTCTCAACCTTCCTAATGACGCGACCCCTTAATACAGTTCCTCATGTTGTGGTGACCCCCAACCATAAAATTATTTTC
>NW_017732383.1:85547-104042 GCF_001890085.2 Hipposideros armiger | reverse complement strand
GGTTCCTAAGACCATCGAAAATTTTCCGATGGTCTTAGGCGACCCCTGTGAAAGGGTCATTCGACCCCCAAAGGGGTCGAGAACCGCTGATCTAGAGTATAATAATATTTCTGTATGATTGGCGTTTCATTCTCTTTTAAAGCTTTTAACAGACTCAGATGGAAAACCTCCACTTTATCTAACTCATATCTCATCTCAGTGTGTCTGAACATTTTCAGTTGTCTCCTTTATCAAAATTCAAGTGATATTTGAACAACCACCTGCCAGACAATATGAGGCTGGGTAGACCAGATGATTTTTAGTGTCCCTTCCAGCTCTATTAATGTTTGAAAGCAAATATATTTTGATATGTTCTATTTTTAAAATATTATTTTATTTAAATAAACATGTGGCTTACTCATATGGTTAAAAAAATTAAATAATTCAAACGTTAAAAATAAAGTTTCAATATGCCTCTACAATTCCGAATCCAACACTCCAGAAATAACTATCATGAAAGCTTCTTTTTATGGTTTAAAATCTACTAATGAACATCTATTCTTTAATTTATCAACATTATTCAATGTAGGTTACATGTGTGCTCAATCTACCATCTTCTGTTGGAAGTCATTGGTTTCTTTCATACTGAAATTTCCCCAGAATTGACATGTGCATAGGGTTAGGAAACTTCAAAAGTTTATCTTAGAATGCAACTGCACAGAACCGAAATTGTAGCAGAAGACAGTATCTATATGGTCTTTATTTTCTTTGTATGATATTGAAATACAAATTTTCTGGGATGGTCAGGCACCAACATGACCTGAGAAGTTGAACTCTGTTTTTTCATGAGAGTCTAGCTTTCTTTAAGGCAAAAGACTGGTGAAAGATACTCAGGGTTGGGTTAGTGTGACTTTCAGCAGAAAGAGATGGTGGCAGTCAGTATCTCCTGGGTCTGGGAGATACCTTTTCCACATGTTGGTTAGGGAATTATTTTTAAACATAAATGCTATCTCTTGTAAGTATATTTATTTACCAAGCCTTTCATGTATGTCCACTAGAAAGGCCAGCTTTCAAGAATCTCAAAAGATATAATTGTATTAAGCTCATTATATATGAAGACAAAAGTGAATTTAGGAGATAAAATATAAAGTGTGCTAGAATTGATTATATTTTTACTTTGAACGTAGGTACGACATCCAAATATAACTCATCCTTTCAGCAATGCTATGAATCACGTACGACCTGGAAGAGAAAATGATCCCCTTGTATGTGGTGTTATTAAGGCTCACAGATATTTGCAAAAGGAAGTAAAGAGATAAAACAGTCCTCCAAGAACTGGATATGTTTATGTATACTGTCATAGAACTCACTTTTGAGTAATATAATAACTTTTTTATTTAATGGAAACAATAAGTGTATTTTATGCATTCAGAATTCATTTTCCAAAATATATATCAGGACAAAATATTATTTAAACATAATGGGCATAAATAAGTAACTAGCTGCAATTCACTTATAAATCCATTAACTCAGGTAGTAATATAAACAGGGAATGCATTAAACATAGCTCTGCAAGAATGGACACTTTTGTTTAAATGTCAGTGTATTTTGCATTTAATTTAAATGAAATGTCACTGTATAGTATTTGAATAAACTGATTCTAAAATGTATTTCTTATTCTCAATTAGAAATTTGTTCATGAAAAATACTAAATACTGAAGGGAAATGAATTTTTGTGTTGCCGTAGGTTATCATATATATGTGGCTAATGTTTTTATAAATACCATCCTCTAGGAAGGTGTAAAGGAGCTCACCAGAACATTTTAATGTGATTTTGCTTTGCACTGTCACAAACAATAATTCAGGATTATACTAAATAACAACAAAAAACCCCTATCAAATCAGTGTTTTAACTTTTTGCAGTAGGGTTCAAAACACCTAACTTATAAACAAGCAAATACCATATTTGTATTCTGACTGCATAGATGATGCAATATAACTTGTACAGTATAGTTTTATGAGTTGGCTTGGTAGACAGGTATATAAATATTATTCTGTGAGATTAAGAACATAAAAGAATGACATACTGATCTTTATATCTGCAATGCTTAGCACATAATTAACTCTCAAAACAAACTTTGTATGTGTATAGCATAGAGCAGCAGTTCTCAACCTTCCTAATGCCGCGAACCCTTAATACAGTTCCTCATGTTGTGGTGACCTCCAACCATAAAATTATTTTCGTTGCTACTCTATAACTGTAATTTTGCTACTGTTATGAATCATAATGTAAATATCTTTTTGTTTTCTGATGGTCTTAGGCGACCCCTGTGAAAGGGTCAATTGACCCCCAAAGGGGTCGCGACCCACAGGTTGAGAACTGCTGGATATAGAGTATTGTTTTGAAACCCTTAAAACATGTCAGTTAAGGAAAATAGTGTGTTTCCTTTTTTTAGCATTAGGCTAAACTTTTAAAATATTTTTTGAAGTGTCATGCACTTTCAAAATGACAAAAACAATAATTCATTTCATTCTTATTAAAAATTCCTCTCCCTCATTAGTGAAGATAATGTCACTGTACAATTTAGTTGATTTAAATTTCAAATGCTTCATAGTAGATATTTGTTTTCAGTTTCTTGCATGTTCAGCTTCTTCATTCAAATTGTTCATTAATAGGCATTTCTTTACAAGAATATGTGTTAGTATCATGTCCTTTTGAATCCTTCAACCTAGAGATGCCTTTAAGTGATTGATAGATGCTTTTTTGAATTTTTTTTAAATAAGTGGAAAAATGTAGATTCTTGGATAGGAAATCATTAGCCTAGAAGACTCCATTTATATTTCTCACTAAAACGGTGCCCTAGCATGATTGCATCCTTGGTTAAGGCCACGCAGTTCAGATAATTCTCTTCTAGAATAGGGCTTTTAACTTGAAGAATGATAAAAGCTGCACCATGGTTTCAATCATGCTTAGTTTACCTATAGATAATTCAATGATCACAAAGAATCTCTACTTTGGGATTAGATCATAATAATTGTTTTCTTCTCACTAGGGAATGTGGTAAAATTCAAGAACTTTTAGTGGCTAGAGTAACCTTCATTACTTGGTTCTATATGCCCATACTCCATTCCCATCACCCTAGATCTAGGGCTCAGACTCTCCCCTAAAGGCAGTTGCCTCCTATCGTTCCATGCTGGTCTGCTATATCATGGTATTCATGTTGCACCGACCTTGCAGGAAGCTCTCAGGATTTTTGTCTAAAAGTTTAATTTTTTTTTTAAGATTTTTATTGGATAATTAAAGCATAGTGATTAATCACAAAAACAATATGTAATTATATATTGTGAAATATTTATAATTCATGAAATGTCATTTTACCTCCAATACTGCCGCTTTCAACACAGCAGCTGCTTTCTACACAGTAGCTGCTCTCTACACATGTGTGACTGGTCCACATAAGTACATTATGGCACCAACCCTGTCACATACACCTCTATTTGTACGGGGTGTACGTGATGGCGTTGGCGCAATGATGTCATCATGCTGGGTACTCGTATGTGGGCATATCTGCATGTGGGCGGACCCCGCCTGGAGACAGATAGAGGAGCGGTGTCTCGGTTCCTAAGACCATCGAAAATTTTCCGATGGTCTTAGGCGACCCCTGTGAAAGGGTCATTCGACCCCCAAAGGGGTCGAGAACCGCTGATCTAGNCAGGTTGAGCTGTTGTTCAGCATCTTAGCTGTAGAGGGCAGTGTCACTGGCCTTCATATGTGGGATCCGAACTGGGGCCCTCTGGCATCCCAAGCGAGTTCTTAACCATCGCGCCACTCGGCCGGCCCTAAAAGTTTAATTTTTAAATATGTAGTTTTTATGCTTTAGCTGGATTCTGGCCATAGTGAGTAGTTAGAAGATTATCTTCCCCATGAGAATTTCGGGAAGTGGCATTGTGTCCTTTTAAGGGAAGCAGTGGGAGAAGCATATTGGTTTACTCCTCAGCCTCTGGATGGCTTTGGAGGAACAAATACAGTGATAGACACAAAGCCACAAAGTGTGGTTTCTTGCCATGTTACTTTAGTCTTCAGTAAACTTCAAATATGACTACGTGCCTTTGAAGACCAAGAAGGAAAGGTTGAAATTACAGTAGCAGACCTAAGTGTCTGGAAGAACGGGGCAGAAATTGATAAAGGTCTTAGCGATGGACCGTAACTTGTCCATATTTGGAAATGAGGATTTGCACTAGTTATCTAAATTTCTGAGGCACTGAACAGTTCCAAGTGATTGAACCATTCTCGGTTTCTCTATTCTGACCGTGTGCCTTGATGGAAGCATGCAACATGAGGCTGGAAGAAAAAGCAGGTGCACTGATGAATTCCCTGTCGATGTACAAATCTTGCTTAGATTCATTTCTGCTTCTGTAGCGGGTGGTGATGAATGGCATAGTATGGCTTTAGAGAGAAAGGTTAGGTGGGAGTCCCAGTGGTATCTGTGGACTAGACCCTGATGACTCTTCCACCCTTTCTTCCCTTTTCCCTCTCTTCCATTGAAAATGCCTTTAGCAGGACCCTTTGTACCACTAATGTCAGAAAGCTTTCTCTCAGAGATCCGTGCAAGCTGAATTGACGTAAGTAGAATGAGTGAGCAATTTTATGCTGGGTTGGTTAACACACTGGTTTGAGAACCGATGCTGGCCCTGTGTGCAATAATAAACAGGTCTTTCAGTGACTGGTAGGAAATGGTACTTAGTTCTTGGTTTGGATCCTCTTTTTTTTCTGGCCGAGTCCCATGTCTCTGACTGGATCCATTGCTGTCTATTCCACACATAGCCTGGCAGTTTGACATAGGGTCTCTCATGGCTAAAAAAACCTGTAAGGAGCTCTGACCATCTCTGTTTGGAGTTATGCTCTTTAAGACTTGACAAGTTATGAATTATATTTAGATATGCACCTAAAAATACTTCCACCAGGACATCTTACTTGCCCTTAGATGTGTTGGGTGTCTGCTTTGGTCTCCTTACAGAATGCCCTGTTCTCCTACTACTGTTTATAGCACACATTATTATAGTCAGTATTTAAAGGTTTGTCTTTCTCCTGAGAGTGTCAACTGTGTGGAGATAGAAGCCATACCTGGCATATTTATTGCTGATCTCAACCTAACTCAATGTCCAGCAGAAGGTCTCATAAATAGTCATTTCCCAATGAATGAATGAATGAACGAATAATTGAATGAATGAATTTTTTTCTGGAGAGATCATTGGCAAATAAAGCCCTTAGGCAGCAGTGCACATGCTGGTCATTTGGCTCAAACTGCACTAAAGAAAATATCCCCTGGTCTTGGAAGACAACTCTTGTTTTGGTGCCAAGTCTCCAAGTTTTTCATCAGTGTCAGCACCTGCTGAAAAGAATCATCAGCTAAAACTACTTCTGACTTGTTTACAATTCTTTTTTAAAGTTTACCTGGAAAGAAACCGTAAAGAAACTCATCTGATTCTTTTCCCCAAATCCACATAGACAAAGAGGCATTTATCTAAATAATGTTTTGGCTTCACACATCAATAAACACTTCATGGAGATTAAACTGACTGAAAACCTTTTATACTTGTCAACTGATTTCAGTTGGCTGTGTTGATTTTCTTTATAAAGAATAAAAACAAAGTAAACTTGTTCTGCATTAATACGTTTGGGGATGGGTAAATGATTTTCCTTAAATCACATTTTCCTGACAATGAACATGTAGTAAAAGATTATTAAAACTGATCTTACAATGCTGTGTGTGTACCTCAGACAGGGACGGGACTGTCTCCATCAGTGAGTGCCATGTGCTCGTGTGACTGATGAATTATAATTAACCTTGGCAACATGTTTTACAACTTAACTAGATCAATTGAGATTAGTTATCCTGAGAGACAGTAATCTCTTCTACCCTCAGCTTACTGCAAAAAGTAATGGCCTTTCCCTGGAAGAGTTCTTAAAATATAGTAAACAGATACTTTGCTATTGAATCTACTTCTTAAAGTAAATGAGAGTCAGTGGGATTGAAATAACTAAAAACAGAGAAGTCTCCAGGCGGATCTAACTTCAGTTTCCTCAGGAGCTGTGTGGGGCCTGGGGGCCATGCTGATTACCTGCCAAGGAAAGAACCTACTTATAACAGGTAAGGACAAGGGGAGGAGAGGGAGAGAGGCAGCACCACAGAACTTATCTTTCCCCTATGCATTCGGAGGAAAAAGCTGAGAAAAGGATCTTTACTTCCTAATGTTAATGAAGGTGGTGCCGTGTATATCAGCACTGAACTTTATAGAATGATCCTAAGTAAGGCAAGAAATACAGATCAGGGAAGCAGTTAAGTTCCCTTTGGCTCAGCTTGTCAAGTGACAGTTTCTTCTGGGTGCCACCTTTGACAGTTTGATGCCATCTAGTGCCTGGAACATCCCCACCTGGAAGACTTTGTCCCAAATGTTTCCTCATTGCACCCAGCAACATACACTGTAACATGTCAAAGATGACCTTCTGTTCCTGGATTGTGCAAAGCATGAAGAAATGCGGTAGACAATGACCAAAAAGCACCACACTGAAAGTCTCGCAGCCACCTAACCACAGCCTTTGTGCTTCTAACGGTGGTCGTCAGCATTTTGGATGCTCGGCAAAGCATCCTTTTAGCAAGGTCTTTCATCAACCTTCAGACTAGACAGTAATAAAGAAGGTTCTATACTTACCCATTCCGCATATCTTCTGCTTCCGATAAGGCTCCCCATCAGGCAATCATTCATCTCTGTTAGCAAGGAGCACTCTAATCTCTCCCGTGCATGAGGCATGGGCAATTAGCTGAAAGGAAGTTGTAGCTTTTACTACCCTGAAATGACAATCCATCCTCACCGGCACCGGCCACCCAGAACAGACGATGCCTGTTTCCCAGGGGTGGGGTGGGGGTGAGGGGGGCTTAGGACTCAGAAACAGAAGCACTAAAAATAATTAGTATTATCTCATAATTGTAGCCAGATAAAATAGATCTTATTTTTATTCAGTTTTCTCTTATATGTAAGATGGCTCTTACATGAAAATTTTTTGAGATAGTAAGCTATGAAAAGAATTGAGTCAAATTGCTGCTTTTATGAACTAGATGATTTGGAGTGGTGTGTTCTTACCACATTACAGATAGGGACAGGAGAAGCTGCATGTTGGCCCCATGAAGAGTGGTGTCCAGACTGTGTTCAAGTGCTGTAGCTCACGGCCTCGAGAGCCGAGTGCATCATAGGTAATGGACCTAGAAACAGAGCAACGGAACTAGAAATGGGAGATGGCCCTTACTCACGCCCACTTCACTTTTACTTTCCAGATTGAATTCCCTTCAACATTTTCATTGGAGAAAGGGTCATATGGCTTATCACTTTTTTAACCATTTGCATTATTATAGTATAGGCTCCTGAGCTAGTCTCCATCTGGGAGGAACCAGATGGAGGTATTATGATTGCTGAATAGTGTGGAGGAGGAAAAATGGGATTTAGCCCCATGGAGGAGATTTATAGGAACTTACTAGGACCACAGGAATCCCTGTTGTGATTAAGAGAGAAAATACTCAGAGAAGGCCTGAGATTCCAGGTATGATGCGTTAGCCAGGCAGAAACAACAGAGGAATTTCGGTGTAAAATTGAGTTGCAGTGCTCGGTGAGGGTAGAGAGAGATGTGGGGTGGGTTGGAGCGGACTACAAGTGCACTTATTACCACCACTGTCCCTAACTCAACATGCAGTTTGCAGGAAGGAGTTAGGTCACTTGAGCAGGTCCTGGAACTGGGTCCTGAAAGTGACTCTAAACTCCATCTTCTGCCAAGAGCATATGGACGGGGCAGGAGCTGCTCTTCCTGATGTGACCAGATGTGAAAGTCAGGGGAGGGCAGAGGATGGACAGAGTCTCCTGGGCACAGGGCACTAGGTTCCTTTTTTTCTCTGTATTGTTTTCTTGTATAGTTTTTGTTTTCATATTAGCTGCTGGAAATTGTAGTGATAGGTTTAAAGTGGGCATGGCTGCTCCGGAGGTCACATTAGTTGGTTGACTTAGCCCTTCAGGCAGCGAAGCCTAAAGGTAACGAAGCTTTTAGGTAACGAGCAGGGTGGGCGCCTTTTCTCCCTTATCCCCAGTGCTCTGTTCCAAACCTGTGCTTGTGGCTCTGGTCTCAAACTGAAACGCCCATATTGGACAAGTAGGAACATCAGTGACTGAGGCAGCACGCTCAGGACTGCGATGCCCAGTCTAATGAAATTGGCCCAGTGTTATTATAGCCATTTTCCCCCAGAAGTGAATATATACCAGGCAGATGACTGGATTGTTAAAGGAATTTTTAACTTTGTAACATTACAACTATTTTTTTTTTTAATGGAGCATGCAGCTGGCCTGGGAGCCACCAATTCGCCTGCTGTGGTGTAAGTGATTGGGAGCCAGTGAAAGTTGTGGATTCATGTTTAGAAACGTCATTTCCTTGTCATTGGCCCAGAGCCACTCATGGTCAGTCCCCTGGAAGCCCAGATGCTACATAGGATTTGGGGCAGCAGAACTGAAAAGCCATGTCACACACAGGTTAAGAGGACAGCTCAGAGCTAGGCAGCCTGAGCTTGAATCCCAGCCGCTATTCAGCAGCCGTGTAATTTCCTGCAAGTTGCTTCATGATTCTAGCCTCGACATCCTCGTGTATAAATGGAGAAAATACAGGTTGTTGTGGTGATTGGATCAGTTAAGGTATCTGTCAAGGTATCTGTCCTTGCCACTAGGAGCAAGGGAACAAGGCGGGACATGGTGGGCCCTGAATGACAGTCTGTGGAGCAGCCGTGTTTGGGCCCCTGGGATGGGTTTCCACCAGCATTTCCATAGACTTCTTGATTCCAAGGGTAGGACCCAGGTCTGAGTTTGCAACATGCTTCCAGGTGCCTCTGCTGCATCCCCGGATGTGGAGCCACTTGGAGAGCAGAGGGCGCTTAGTCTTTGGGCTCCGATTCCAGTTCTCGTTTTTCTTAGCTGTGTTGCTGTGAATTGTTGTCTTACCCCATCACACCTCAATTTCTTTGTTTTACAAAGGCTCACAGTGCCCCATGCTCTGTGAGGATCGAACATCTCCAGCACAGCTTATGCAAATAATGTACCCCGTAACCGTGACGTCTCCTGCCCTCTCAGTCTCAACCTAGCAAAAGGCTCACCACTAAAATCTGGGAAATACTCCTCAGGAAAGAGAAAGAAAGAACATGGAATTGCAAGGGTGAAGGTTGTGTTCTTTGTGTGCTTAGTTCTGGAGTGGGATTAAATGACTTCAGGAGTTGATTTCCTGTGTTGGTCTCTGGGGACTGTGTCTGTTCTGTAGGGCCATCAGGAGTACATCTATGACTTCTCTTATTTCTTTGCACAGATATAATTGAGCAGCCGGAATTCAGGCTACATTATATTTTGAGAAAATTAATAATCATATTAACATGTGATGCTTTCTGGCAGAACATAAAGTCAAGCTTTCATTGGAAAATAGCTACTATAGCTCAGCAATTTAAGTTTTCATATACAACCCCAATTCATTTTTGCCAAAAATAGTTCAATCTATTAATAGTCAGTTAGGAACAAAGATGTGGGAGAAGGAAATCTGGAGCTGTTTCTGTGGTATGCAACATTGGAAGAGCGAATAGGGAAACACACAGGACAGCATGCTTTCAATAATGGGGATGAGATCATACCTGCTATTATTATGCTAAGTATACCGATGCTTGTGAATTCCTCATGCCAACACCTGTGGTGTGCCCCTTGCCCTGGATCTGGAAGGTGTCATGTCAGCCAGCCTCAGACTGGGTGATGGGAATCATTGGCTGTGCCTTGCCTTAGGGCTGATCACAAGGCGTTGTCTTGGTGTATCTCGCAGTCTCACTTCACAGTCCTAAGACCCTTTAGCCTTGAGACTGTTGTTTCATCTTTGAATTTTTGACAACCCAGTGTGTGCAAAGGTTTATAATATGGCTTAGGAAAAGGTTTGTGAATGAGGGCAAAATGAAACTGGGTTTATGATTTGGCTTTTCAGTGGTTTATGGTTTACTCACAGATTGCATAGCAGAAAAAAACAAGAGATGGGTGTGTGAGCAACAGGATAAGGGGAGAGTGAGAGTGAGAGTGGAGGCGGAGGGGGGGGGAGAAACCATTGCCATTCCTAGCATGGATTTTCATTATGAATTGTTTCAATACAAAATGCATGCTCAGGACCTTGAATCAACTGGTGCTCACTATGCCACCTGATGATGGTGACAGATGAACCCACTTCAGAATGGGGGCCAACATGTGCGTATCAAGGAGCTGCAGAGATGACAATGAAAAGGTGTGTGACAAGTGATGAATGGTCAGACGCCCATGCCAGTGAGCCCCTTGCACCAGAGATGGATAGTATAATTGTTTCTGAGTTGAATTCATACTACAGATACTATAAACAATTTAGTTTAATCCCATGGAAACATGGGCTGTCATAGATTTAAATTCAGAATAGGCCATGGTTCTATATAGAATGTTGTGGAGATGCTTGTTTCGCACAGGCAGAGGAGTGACCAGGAAGGATACTGACATCATCCCCTGATTTAGACTGCCTATCCTTTTGCCCTGCAGAGTGGGTACTTTATGATCAAGCAGTGGTGTTTTTCAGACTGGGCATTCATATTGAACCTATTTTCAGTTTAATCTGTTTCTTTGAAAGGTTGACATTTCTACATAAAAATATTTCCATTTCTTCTATATTTCCTTAATAACTCATTCTAATTTTTCATTTATTTATGTTTTTCTTTTCTTTATTTTTTTCCATCTGGTTTTTATATACCAATTTAATTTTAATACCTTTAAAATATATGGCATTAAAAATTCAGGGTTTGTGAGTGGGTGATACTTCTTTTCTTTTCTTTCTATATTTTTCTTTCTTTTTTTAAAAAAAATATTCTCTCGCCACTCCGTCTTAGGACCTACCAACCTCTTCAAAGAGGCGCATGCTCAGTAAGCTTGACAATTGTGTTTCATGTGAGTTTCACCCTGAAACCAGGTCTTCTCTCCATTTAATTCCTAGGTATTGATCGTTTCCCAGTTCTGTAATGTATGCATTTTTCTTTGATCATTGGTGCTTGCAGGTAGACAGGACAACGCATTATGTATAAAACCCATTTGGCTTTAAATTAACAGTTTAGCCCTGGCTGAACAATCCCCAGAAGACCATATTTCAGAAAAATAGATTATGGCTACACTCCTGTTTCTAACTTTTATTTGTGTGGTTGCTTGCTGCCATCCCTTTGTTCTGAAAAGGTCTTAGGGAAGTTGCTCCCTTCCGGTAGGCCTGGAATAGCCAGTGTTTAGTCCTCCGCAAAAAACAGATGTGGCCTCTGAAATGTTCCAGTCTCACATTCAGTCACTGGATTCTGCTGTAGGAGAAAGACAGCTGCTTAGAGCCACAAAGTTAGTAAAATAGCACCTGGGTCTGGGGGTGGGAACTGGAATTGCCAAGTTGTTAAAAGATTAAGGAGGTCTTCTGACTAATAGACAAGGAGGAATTAATAAATTCTGACACTTTCATTCCTGTGTAAGTCCCACTTCTTCATCTGGCCTGTTTTCTAAAGATGGCACTACCCATTAACCAAACTCATGATAAGAACGTACAGTTTATCTTCGCAGGAGACTTTTAAGGTGTCTATTTTATTTTCTTGCAACCAATTCCTTGGGATACAGTAGCCTAATTAATAAAATGATGAACTTTATAATCCACTAGATGGCATTATCTCAAGATGGACAGATACTATCCCAAGTGATAGATACTACAATATTTAATAGGAGTAGCCAGAGCAAAGATTGTATCAATAATGTTGTGCCTTAAAAGTCTAGTGCTTGGCCTGGACACATGCAAAGACTGGTAGCCAGAGGGAAGGTAGGGAGGGCAGTTTCAGTCATTGGCGCTCATGCGCTGCTGTCTTCTCACCACTATGTTTCTGCTCAAAGCAGTCAGTATGTCCGCCTTCAAATCCCAGCCTTTCCGGTGACGTCCCACCAAATCACCTTCTTTTCACCTAGCTTTCCAGCCACAGGACACAGCTGCCCCACCTTCAGAATGGGGTTTCTTAATTCCAACAAATTCCTATGTTTATTTACACGGAAGGAGCAATACTGCTCTTGTTAGAGGAATTTTAGGAAGATCCCTGAGGTTTTCAAGAGTGGAACAGATATCAAGTGCTGGTTTTTTGGTTGTAGACACTCCTAATTTCTAAAATAGGATGGCTATGCAGGGTGGAGGTTTCTGTTCTGTGTTTTTTCTACACACAGATTCCTAATGCCACCAGTGTGTTCAGAGTTTTATAGCTCTATAGCCTTCATATTCCTAATGTGGGGGTGGGGTGGGAGGGTAAGTGTCTAAGAAATTGTGCCTGAAACTCAGAAGTTTTGTTTTCAAAATGATTTGGCAAAGGGACTTATCCTGATAGACCTCAGTTTGGGATAATTTCAAAGGAAAGTAATGAAAAAGGCATCAGTTATATAAGGGTAGTTGCATTTAGTGTTTCGTGGTGGTGGTAGAAGTGGTGAAACACTCCTAGTCCTTCCAACAAATACCGGGGGTGCCAAAAAAATGTATACAAGTGGACACTTTGGTAAACGTTGCTCAAGCAGTAGTTTGCTGTAATCAGAAGTGTCTGGACACTGATGGCACCACTTTGAGCACCTCTTGTAATTGCAGAAGTCAAATGTAACTTGTATTCATCTTTTGTTATCAGTATATATTGAGTAATAAAGTTTCGATACAGCTTTCCTTTCTTAAAATGTGTATACTTTTTTTTGGCACCCTCTGTATTTATTGAGTGCCAACCACATGCCAGGCACTGTTCCAGATAATGTGGATAAAACTGTACAAAAGAAATTCTTTGCACTCTGGAGCCCGTGTTCCAGTGGAATGGGGCTGTCCCAGGGGTGTTGACTCTGATTCAGTAGTTTACAGCCATACCCAGACCTTTCATTGTTCAGGTGTTTCCCATTCCCTCTGATGGATGACACACTAGACGTGCTGGCATTTCTGTCCACGTGGTGCTATGAAATACACAGTTGTGAGGTGGGCCCTGAGGACGTTGTCATAGTCCTATGACCTCATCAGCCTGGAACTCCATATTTAGTCATTAGCATTAATGACGCATTGTCATAACTGGGCTAGGACACCCTGGGCAGTGATTCACGTGCAGTTTTCTTTAGAAAAAGTGCTGCTACTTATGCCCAGGAGGATGTGTTTCCAGGAGCAGTGGACCCTCCTGTACTTCTTAGCTTCTCTGTGGTCTGAGGTGCTGGGAAGGTGGGGCAGTGGCTCTTTCTCCAACTCTGTGTTTATCAAGTTGGCCTTTGGCTGTTTCGCTTTCTGACTCTACTTTCCACTCTATCAGCACCAGAGACCAAGAGAGCAGGGAAGATGGGTGAGGAAAGGGTGAGTTGCAAACCTGTCCCTGTGTCTCGTTCCTCCTCTGACCAAGAAAATCCTCTCCTTTTTTTCTCCAGCTGCAAGATGTATCAGAGGTCAATAGCTCACTAGTTATCTTGTGATCTGTTTAGGAAAAGAAACAACTGTTTGCACCACAAGTAGAACACGCATTTAACCAACAAGAACATAAGTTCCAATATCTGTGAATGATTTATTGAAGACAAAAAATAGTAATAGAGTAGATTCAAGGTTATCCTTGTAATAACGTGATTCCCCTTTGCATTCAAATTTGGTTTCTTGAGTTGGGATAAAAGTTTTAATTTACTAGAATTGCAATACCACAGGCTGTGTTCATGGGAATTTGTTACATTTGAAAATAATGTTAGTTTCCTTCAGCTTTTCACTTTTTTGTCATAAAATTTCATATGCTATATGTACTTCTGTGTCTTTTTGGCTTTTCGGCACATGTGAAAAAACCAAATGAAAAACATTTTTGCATCAATATAATATTTTTATCCAGACTTCTCAAAATAATAATTCCCCAGTAAATGAAGACATATATTTGCAAAATGGAAAGTTCATTTAGTAATTCCAAAAGCAATAATGGCTTTGATAACCACTACTCTACTTGGCGTCTGCCTCCAAGCATTGTTAGAATAGCAAGCATCACCCAATTCCCTTTGGCTCTGTTTCCTTTGAAGATTCTATTTATGCCTGTCTAATTTTGACTGTATTTTGACATTTTCAAATAAGTGATGACATCTGTTGAATAAATAATCACTCCGAATGGATTTGCCTCAGTTATCACTCTGGTTTTAATCCCCTTGACTGCAGGTTCACCTTTCCTCACTGCTGCCAGCCAGGTCACCTGCCTTCTTGCTACCACATGACCCTCACAAAGGGCTTTAGAGTTTCCCTTTGCCTTCAGAAGGGTCCTATGCCCCCGTCTTGTTAACATCCCCCCTAGTCGTTCTATTATTGCATTTCTATTGCCTGCATGATTTTCTTCTGAAATCTGCACTCAGCATTTTTAAGAGAGCAGTATTTGAATGGAGCACATTTTCACTGCTCTGATTAATGGCTAGCAGTCACATTGAAACCAGCTTACTACAATTATTTTACATAATTATTATTTTTTGCTGTTAAATTCATATTAAACTTCGACAGCATCAGTTTTTAGATTCAGTGTTTTGTATTGCATTTTGGTGGAACTTCATGCTTTGGTGAACATATGAGGAATATCTTCTTTAGCCTGAGAACTGTTAACATTTCTTTGAGGAATTAGATATTTCTATGGGCATTGTGAATTATATGATTAGGTTTTCTCCTTCTCTTGGGCTGGTGAAATTTTAAAGCTATATTTGGGCCATGCTGTAACAATGTGTGGGTCATTATGACATGCTTTTTCAGGGTGACCAACTGTTTTTCCTTCGTTTCTTATCCCGCCTTTAATTTATATATCTTACTAAATAAAGCTTATGAGTCTTTAGAAACTGCCTTAAATTTATGTTGGGATAAAATTAAATGAATGTATCTTGATGCATATCTGCTTCAGCCTCTTAATGTGCTATAATTACATGAGTCTGTCCTGGAAGCACATTGTAAAATTAGACAAACCTCTTCTATTTCTGGAATTTCTCTAGGCCTCCTATAAACTTACCTTTATCAAGTGGAGTTTGGCAAACTTGCTTTTTACTCTTTCTCATTTGACTCTTTTCTTTTCTTAGCCCTCTGGTGATGGTTCTACCATGCTTTTGGTCTTTGGCATCCTCCCAGAATACGTTTTGCTTCAGTTCTCACCAAGGATAAGAATTATCTAGCCGCCATGCTCCCCCTCAGCTCTGTGAGATTCATCCAAAAAGAGGAATGGCATCAAGACCCCAGATGTGTCTTCTAATTTAATTTTAGCCTCAGTCTCCTCTAATGGAAATCATTGTTTGGCCATTTCACCCCCTACTACACTCAGTTCATATTTCAAACCCTCTTCAAAATGGCCAATTTATTTAACCATGAGTAAAATTAAGCGTGGATTGATAAAAGATGGATAAAGCTTTTTTTTTAATAGAAAATATTGTGTGTCCTTTCTAGGGCCATTTCTAGAGGAACTAGGGAATATTTGACATTTTTATATTTATTGCTAATAAATTTAGCAATCATATTGCTCTATTCATGGAGTACGTATATATTTGTAAGTTTGAATACTACACATACATGTGTACACCACATTCATATTGTGTTGTAAGACTTCTCAGTCATTCTCTAGGAAATATTCTCTCTGGCTTGTCATTTATAAAGACCGTGAAATCTGCATCAGTGTGCCTGCTCTGTTCTAGGTTCCTGCTTCACCACAGGATGTTACTTCAAACTGGTCATGCATAATATCTGATGTCTTAGTTACTTGAGGCATGTAAATATTTGAGGATAGAAGTTATACACCAATCAATAACGGTTGTGGTTCTTTTTTTTTACAGTTCCTGAACATGGTAAGTTTATAGCTATGGATTTTGGTTTTTAATAAGCAATGAAATGTAAAGATATAAATTCAAGAAGTCCTGAAGTGAAATTTAGATGATAAAATTAAACATGAGATTCACATGCTATTCACTGACTAATATAAAAAGTATTCAACCTGCTATGACTAATATTAAATCTTGTTCTTTTAAATACACAAGACCTTGATCTATTTTGTTTCACTAGGAATATGACTAATCCTTCCCAAATTTATGAAAGTTGAACTAATACAATGTTGACTATCAACAGTGAATTCCTAAAACAAAAACAAATGTGACTAGTTTCATTTAAAATGTAGATGGGACCCTATAGAAAAGAACAAAGATCAATGATTGTGTGGTAGTGAATTGGTTGATTGCCAGCTATAAGCTTCATTCCAGAGTGCCACGTATATCACAGTGGAAGGAACAATGAGCTTAGTGTCAAAATCTGTAACCGTATGACCTCCACTGAAGTCTGTTTTTGTTATCAAGGGAACATTTTGAAAAATGGGATCCTGGGTAAAGGAGATCATAAACCAATTTGGACAAACGGGACTTTGGGCAATTTAATTGTAATCCGGCCTTCCTTTTTCGGGAGCCGGGCCGTTGGGAACCACCAACTTAGTCCCCAACTTAGCACTCCAAAAAATACTTTATAGAAGAAATTTAAAAAAAAACCAAAAAAACCCTCTCCTTTCTCTGAAACCTTTCAGAGCTCTCCAACCGGGGATCAAAAATACTGTTTGGAAAGGCTGACTGTATTTTTATAATCCTGCACAGGGATTTTATTCAGGAGGATTCAGTGTGCTATTTTAACCCCGACCTTAATTTAGAGAAATCTTGTTTTTTTTATTGTCAGTTTCAGGCATACAGAACAAAGCAATAGTTATCCTTTTCACCCTTCTTTTTTCATATTTCTATTATCTATATTTTCTCAGCATCCTCTACCAGTTGGTAGAATATCCGCATATTTATTTTTCTTTCCAAACTTATTCACTAATTCAACAAATGTTTACTGAATGTCTTGTGTGGCAGGTACAGTGCTAAGTTCTGGGAACCCAAAGGTGAACAAAAGCAGGGAAAAAAAGAATGCTTGCCTTTAAGGAGCTTCAGTAATTACTTCAAGTTATCACAGAGATAAATGTAAAATTATGAATATAGTAAGAGATCCTGTTGCAATCAATGTGTAATAATGATGGTTTTTACCTAATGGTTGAGGTGAGACCAGGCTTTCCTGAGGAAGTAATCATTTACCTAGTATCTAATGGATGAGCTTGAGTGACTTGTTGAAAGGTGGGAGGAAGGGCAGGCATCATAAGTGGAAGAAAAGTCAAGTTAGTAGGTCTTGTGTTTATGCGGAAGAGGGGTTGTCAGAAAGTCATTCTGGCTGGAGCTTGGAGAGGAAGAGGGCAGCTGCATAAGTAGCGGTGAAAATATATAGGACCTAACCTGTGTGTTGTGCATTTTAGAGTTTATCCTTAACTCTCTGTTGGGCGCAACTGATCTCACAGATTCATTGCACACACATTTTCAAATATCTAACAGTTAAGTTAAGTATCGTGACTCATCACCTCCATATCTTCTCCCTCTACCATAACCTATATCGCCAGTCGTGTTTGTGACTTAATACAGTAAAGACCCATTTCACAGCGGCATCTTTGATCTCACAAAAGACAAAGGTATTCCAAATACTTCTGTAAACTTTGCAAACAATTTTTGTGCTTAGAACATGCAACAATGATTTGTGAACATTGTTTCAACTTGAAATTCCATGGCAATTAAGCTGATGAAGAGCAATCAGATTAGTTTTTGTTGTTTTATTAAATGACAAATTTTGTTTTAGTTTTATGTTTTGAATTTCTGTTGATTTTTATACTAAATTTGTGTAATAAACATATTGTTTTTACTTTGTGGCAAATTAAAATTTCATTCTGAATAAATAATAAGCATACTTACACGTTATTTTCATTCATTTTCAATTTAAGTAAATAAATGTCATACATGCATCTAATAAATGCATTGCGCCCCTTCCAGGGTTAAAAGCAGTGAGAAACCATCTAAGTTTATTAAGCAGGGATGAGAGTGGGTGCGGTTATGGGATCGGTTTTGTGTTGGAAAAGACCTTCTGCCTGCCATGTGGAGACCGAACTGGAGGGCTTCCCCAGTGGATGCAGATGGCCCCGACTCGGGCTACCGCCATGGTCTAAGATGGAACAGGTTCATCGCTAGGGGAAGAGGGTGGAGGAAAGCACACAATGTGCGCTATTAGCCAGAATAAACTCAACAGGACTGGATGGGTGGAACTTGAGGAAGTTGATCAACATCAGCGTAGAAGCTGAATTGTCAATATTGCTTAGAATATGAATATCAACTAGTGGAGACAAGGATAATAACATTGTAACACAGTAGGAGTTTCTGACAAGTCTCTCTGCTTGGCAGAGAAGAAAATGCAGACTAACCAAGAGGAGTTCCCCTTATTCTGACTAAATATACCCGTAAGAAATTCCCAAAACACATCTGACCCTTCAGTTTACTGATTTATTAATGAAATAATGCATGTGAGAACTCTTTGTTATATCTGTC
>NW_017732383.1:79948-83346 GCF_001890085.2 Hipposideros armiger | reverse complement strand
ATGCGAAAACGCCCCAGGTCTTTAATGGCTTTTTAGCTGTAAAAGCAGAAGGGAACATTTTCCCAAATAGCAGCCCTATGCTACATGAAAAGAATGTTTTAAGTATTGGCTTGGCCCTAAACTGTAAATTATAAACCAGATTAAACACTTATTCAGGGGCTCTGGAAGAATTCCAGATAGCTATGTGCAAATGAAGTATAAACACATTACTCTGGGGATTAATATATATTAGAAGTTACTATTTAGGTTTTATGTTAATAAACAAGTCTTTATTCAAGATAACTACTGAAGTGTTTATGGGTGAAAAGGCATGCTGTCTTGGATTTACCTTAAAATAAATACTACAGCAAAATAAATAAATAAAACATGTGGAATATGGTGAAAGAGGATAGCCGAATTAATAGTACTTGTTTGAAGCTACATGATTAATGTATTAGGGTTTCTTACGCCATTACTTTTACTTTTTCATGTTTGAAAATATCCATAATCAAATGTTTAAACATTTGTTGTATATATTAAGACAGTTCCCATATTTTCTCATGAACTGAATACAGAAGAACTCACTATCTTTATCAGATGCATGTTGTATCATCTATTCCTTGTGTTCTTTGTCAGAAAGTAATTGACCAAAAAGAGTTGATGAATTTGCTCTAAGTATAAGTAAGAAAAGGAGGATGTGACACGTTTTGAGCAGTTACACACTATTTGACAACATTGTTTGTCCTACTTGCCACCACTGCCCATGTGAACTGGAGTCTGAGGGATGACAAACGGTACAGGAGAGTCCCTATCCACAGAGATCACAAGTGAAAAAAGAGCTCCCTAGTGGATTCTTTTAATTCCCCAGTGGATAGATTAGGAAATGCCTGAGTTCCAAATCAACCCTTCTGGAAGGGAGGCAGACACACCCTGACTTTAGAAAACATGTTTTGAACATCATTTTCTTGTTATTAAAAAGAGGAGGAGGTAAAATATGTAAAAATACCGTTGGCAGCAATTGATTTGAATATTACATTTTATCAGCATATATTTGTGTTGGCTTTTAACAATGATACCTAACACCTGTTGAAAACAAGATTTCAGTATGTCAATCAAACTGACGGTTCCAAAAATAATCACAGGACAATTTTTTTTACGTGATCTTCCCCCAATCACGCCCTGGCACTCTAATTTCCATTTTAATTTTCAGTATGATCCAAAAATTATACATTAATGCCTTCTTAATTTTTAAATAACATTTTTGACATTTTAAAATATAAATATGTATTACATTTTTCTATTGGATGGAAATAAGGTTCTCTATTTGAACAATTATTGAGTACCCTGTATCAGGGATTATTGGCAGGCATAGAGAAATAGCAAGAAAGAAAACAGAGCCCTGCTCTTACCAACTTTACATTCTAGAGTTTTAAAATCAAATTGCTGTGATTGAATTTAATTCATCTACAGCATAATGTAAAATTTGTTTACTGATTCTAACCCATTCACAAAGAAGCAAATTAAAATGTCCCACTATAATAATACATTTTCCCAGAGTTTCCTTGCATTTTTATTTTTGAAGTCTACATTTAGTTTCTATTATTATTATCATCCTGATTGGTAGTTTTCAGCTTAAATCTCACTTTGTCTGACACTGGTATTGCCAATTTTATTATTATTATTACTATTACTATTATTAATTTTTGTTTTGCTTTGGTCTGCTATCTTGATGCCCAACCTTCTTTTATTTGCAGCTATTGATGATGACTTTGCTTTAAGGTATTTTTAGGGGCTTTTCGGTGTGTATAAACAGAATATATCTTTAGTCTCTTTTAATCCCATTTAATACACTGTCTTTTAATGTGAAAATTGACTCTACGCACATTAAGGGTGCCAATATGTGTAATTTTATTTTTTCCATCTTTATGTTTATTATTTACTTTAGTTTTTAATTTTATTTTTTATCTTTTTCCTTGTTATTTTTTTTATTTGGTCAAGATATTATATGCTTCCTTTTCCTACTTGATCGTTTGGCGTTTCTATTTTGTAAATCTTTTTTTTTTTNCTCTCTTTCTCTCTCTCTCTTTCTCTCTCAATCTATCATACTAAAACCACACAGTAATTCTGTGGTAACAACAGAATTCCCTGTCTACTTATGGCAGCAAGGCTAATTCTAAGGATGCATAGTGGAAAATTTTTAAAAAGTCTATCTTTAGTTTTAGGATGCTGTGAGGAGATACAGGGAGAGAAAAAGAGAGAGAAATGTGGATTCTGTCTTCTCATATCTCGGTATCAACTGGTGTGATGGAAGAGGCCTTAAATAAGAAAGGGCTCAGGTAGACTTCTCAAGGAGACTGCATTACAGGTTTTCCAGAATAACCATCAACTCAGAGCTGACCTGGTGGGTCAGTGTGATCACACAGAGGGAGGCCTCCTCTGATTTCTGAGCCTCAGGATGAGTTTAGACCCAGTGGCATGCCACTTGGCCTAAGGCAAGCAGCCCCACTGGGGAGCTTGTATTTAAACCAATGGGCAAGTTTCTAAAAATCTGGCAAAAACTCAGAACTCTGCAGTCAAGAGTTAACTGGAGGTTGAGTCAATGAGACCAGAGGTCTGATACTCCTCAGGATCATAATAATCAAAGTAAAGCTGCTGTTTAGCATGTGCTGTTCTAAGCTCTTTACATGTATTTAGTAACTTAATCCTTATTCATATCCTATGAGCTAGTTACTTATATGATCTCTGGATTACAGATGAGGAAATTGAATATAGAAAGGTTAAGTAACTCTAATTATCACACAGCTAATAAATGGAGAGCCAGGAATTGATGTAGATAGGCCCATGGAGTGTGCTTGTACCACTGTCTGTGAAATACCACCCACAGGCTATAGCATCATTTAGAACGGCCAAGTGGATCAGTGCTCCAAACCCCGCCCTCCACCTGTTTTCCTGTAAATACTGTTTTATTGCACCATGGTCATGCTCATTCCTTTATGTCCTGTCAGCGGCTGCTTTGACATTATAACGTCAGAGTTGAGTAGTTGTGACAGAGACCATTTGGCCCAACAACCACAAATATTCACTATCTGACCCTTTGCAGCAAAAGTTTGCTGACCTCTGTGGTGAACAAAAGATATCTAACACTCCAGCCAGAGGGCATCTGACGAGTGACATGGAGCCATGGAAATCCCCCAGCTGCACAGAGATGCGAAAACGCCCCAGGTCTTTAATGGCTTTTTAGCTGTAAAAGCAGAAGGGAACATTTTCCCAAATAGCAGCCCTATGCTACATGAAAAGAATGTTTTAAGTATTGGCTTGGCCCTAAACTGTAAATTATAAACCAGATTAAACACTTATTCAGGGGCTCTGGAAGAATTCCAGATAGCTATGTGCAAATGAAGTATAAACACATTACTCTG
>NW_017732383.1:72560-77518 GCF_001890085.2 Hipposideros armiger | reverse complement strand
ATTTCAGCTTCTCAAGAGGCCTATATGGCTAGTGACTACGAAGTGGCTGGTGCATATTGAGAGGACATTTCCATCATCGCAGAAAATTCTACTGGACAGAATTGGTTTATGTACTATACTTTCTATACTACTTAGATACAATGTGGGTTATTATAGAAAGATTGGTGAGGTCATTATTAGTAAGTTAAATGTTAAAGATTGACAAATAAGTTTAATTTTCTAATACGAACACAAAAAGAGCAATATAATTTCACTCCACAAACCAGTTAAAATAACATTAGTGTCTTATAAGTGAAGGGTTTTATAAAAATAAATCATTTTAATTAAGTCAGGATGTCCCAGGAGAGCTTCTTGCAGATAAATTAACCAGGACTCAATTTCATGATGACAATATTTCAAATAAGTTTCAATCTGACAAGAAAGGACCTTTGTCCCAGTGTGCCTAAAGTATATAGACTTAATGTCCTAAGGTATCTGACTTGTACATAGTCTGAAGCTTTTACCATTATTTCCATAACGAGTTGTAATGGCTTGCTTAATGCAATGTATTCTCAAAGCACCTGTGTCAACAGTCTTTCTGTTTTTTAAAGATTATTCATTAACTGTTCAATGAAACATGTGGCCTTCAGTTTCAACCACAATTTTATCTGAGGTTGAATTAAATAATTTGGAGACTTAACATTTTATTTCCCTTTTCTAGCATTAATAATCAAACATATATCTCTCTACCATTAGACATATGCTGTACTCTATTTTCTGCACCAAGATGCTACCCAGGCACTCCTGTTCTCTCTCCCACTCAAGAAAGGTAAACCCTAGAGTGATTTAATTTTTCTCTCCCACATATACACATTCACATGCACAGAAGGACATATGACCTACTGCTATCTCCCTTATTCTCTCTAGGTCATCTAAGGCCCCCATTATAGTTTATTACAGGATCATATCATACCTTGAATATTGTCATCAGATGAGGTGTATGACATATTATTTTTTAGTTTATTGCAATGTTCTTTGTAATAGCAAAATTAGAAAAACACTTGAACAGTCTTCGATGGATGTAAATGTACCTGGTAACTCTTATAGATATTTAGAATGTTTAAAATGTTCCTATTACAAGCAACACGGCAAGGAATAGCATTATCCTTTCTCATGTAGGATGTACTCCCAGAAGCAGGATCGTGGTATCAAAGTATGTACTTGTGTATTTTGTTGGGTAGTGCCAAGTAGTATTCCAGGGGTCTCTCTACTAATCAGTATACTCCTACCAGAAGTGTACGGAAATAACTGTCTTCTTGCAGCTTCACCAACAGATTACATTGTCAAAACTTTGGAAGTTGGGGATTTTTTTTTTCTGGCCACTCTCATAGGTGAAAAACTGTACCTCTGTGCAGTTCAAATGTATTTTTCTTATTTTTAATGTGACTGAGCTCTTTTCATATGTCTAAGAGTCATTTACAATTCCTCTTTTATAAAGGAATGTTCATTTCTTAGCCCAAAGCCTTTCTCTCTGATCATTGTCATTTTCCTATTTTCTAGGAGAACTTTATATATTAGGAAGATAAGCTTTTTGGTAATAATCTATAAGTAAAAACGATGCGTCCAATTTATTACCTGTCTTTTTATTTTTCTTAAGGGATTCTTTTTCCACAGAACATGTTAAGATGTAGTTTTGTATTTGGGATTTGTTTTGTTTTGTTTTTTGCTTCTGAACTTCTGGGTTTGAGTTATTGTATTGGTCAGGAGAGTCTAGGTCATGCCATTCCAAGCTCAAGTGGTAGCTGGCAGAATTCATTTCCTTGAAATTATAGGACAAGTCCCTGCTTTCATGCTGCCTCTCAACCTGGGACACTCAGAGCCCTTCGAGGCTCTTGCTGTTCCCTACGCTATACCTTTTGATTAATGTAAAACCAACTGGTTAGGGACCTTAATTACATCTACATAACCTTTTACATTTGTCACATAATGTAATCTAATCATGGAGTGACTGCCATTCCATCATATTCACAGCTTCCTGTCTATACTCAAGGGAAAAGCATTACACAGGGAATTCGGGGGCCATTTAAAAACTACCTACAGTAGATCTCCTTGAAATTTCTCTTCTGATCCTCTGGTTCGCATATCAATTAGTTCACTAGTTTCTTGAAATGAGTTTATAATGCGTTTTAATATCTGGTAAAACCAATCTTCTCTCTTTGCTCTTTTTCTTTTAGGAGCTTCATTAGCTTATACTTATTTGATATAATTTATATATTGGTTTTAGAATAGCTCATTTTGTTAAAAAAGGAAGAAGCATGTAGGAGATTTTATGAGGACAATGATTATATATAAGTTAATATGTATGGAAAAATGATATGTAAGTGATGGTAGGTTTTCTGATCAAGACATATATATGACTTTTCATTTGTTCAAGACTTCTTTGGTTTCAGTTAATAGTATATTAATTTTTTCTTATATAGTTTTTATATATTTGTACTGGTTTTAAGATATTTTACTTTTTGTTTTAATTAAAAGTGGGAATGCGGGCCAGCCGAGTGACGCATTGGTTAAGAGTTGGCTTGGGACACCAGCTCTGAGCAGTAAGGCTCCGGTTCGGATCCCACATGAGGGCCATTGATGCTAAGCCCTCTACAGTTAAGATGGTGAACAACAGCTCGACCTGGAGCTGGGCTGCCGTGAGTCACCGGGACAGCATAGGCTGCAGTGGGGCTGGCCGGCAGCCCTGAGTTGCCAGCTATGGCGTAGGCTGCAGCCCCTGCTGCAGTGAACTGCCATAAGCTACCGTGTGTGGCCGGCAGCCAGTGTGAGCAGCCAGCAGCCAGTGTGAGCTGCCAAGAGCCGCCATGAGCAGCTGTCCAGAGGCCGCGACCGCTCTGCCTCATTTGGGAAGAGCACAATGATAATACCAACATGGACCAGTGAAGCGACGTCCTCCACAACCGGACTGAAGGACAGCAACTTGTTTGTTCCCCTTCCCTGATTCCCCAACGCTGTTCCCCTCCCCCAATTCCCCAATAAAATCTTTTTTTTAAAAGGAAATGTATTAAAATACTACTAATATATCTTACAGTAGTTAGTATTTTCCATTATGCAAGCTACTGATTTTAGTATAACTTTGCATAGTAATTTTCCGGTTGATTGTCAGATTTCCACATATACAATTATAACTTCTGTAAATAGTGATAATTTTTCTTCCTCCTTACAAATTTTATACATCCAATTTCTTTCTTCATTTTAACTAATTAGACATGAATGACTGATAGATTGACTAATTTATAATAGACTAAAATATGATTTTAAGAAATATTATTGATAGGAGACATCATTTTCTTATTCTCCTTTTAGTGGGAATGCCTATATGTTTCACGTTAGGTATGATATCATTCTAGACTGAAATAAATATATTTCTCTAGGAAAACCTGATATCCATCCATTATTATTTTTTCTAGTTTTACTGAGTTATAATTGACATATAACATTGTATTAGTTTAAAGTGTACAACATAATGATTTTATAAATGTGTATATTGCAAATGATTACCACTTATTAATATGACTGTTTATATAAATAGACTTAATTAATATTGAACCTTTCTCGCATTCTTGGCATTAACATCACTTGATCCTGATATATTGTTCTTTTTTGCTTTTTTTTTTTTAACACACTGCTGCATTTGATTTGCTGATGTTTTATGTGGAACTTTCACAGTACTTCTTTTAAGTAATATTGATTTGTAGTTTTATTTCCTATACTTTCTTGATAAGGTTCTGTAATGACTATTACATACTGTTCTTTAAACTTTCTTTTCTAGTCTTAACACATTTAAATGATATTATGCTTATTTGCTTTAAAGGTCTCATAGAGGTCTCCCATGAAAACATCTGAGCCTATTGCTTTTTTGATTGGGGGTTGTTCTTTGCCAATTTCATTGATATTGTCCATTTTGATTTTGAAACTTGCTTTAATAGTTCGGGGACATTATCTTTTCTTAGATTATTATTCATGTCATTCAGCTTTAGCTGTATGAAGGTTCTGATTTTAAGTATCATTCTTTTAGGAAATTTGTGATTAAAATTTGCAAATTTTTTCTGATGCAAAATTAGGAATTAAAAAAATTATTTTTTGGGAGAGTTCTTTGGTCATTAATTTCTTATTGATATCATTTTTCTTTATTAAGGAAGGCTGCTCATTTATTGATATATTTTATGTGCTATTATATGGTCAATTTATGTGATTGTCACATGGGGACAAAAATGTACTCTTTATTATAGGACAGTGTTTTATACATATAAGCACACACATATTTGCACATAATTATATACAGGCCAATAAGAGGTATCTTACTAATTACATTATTTAGCTTTTCCTATATTTTTATTTTAATTGTTTTTGCTCACTTCATTATCATTGTGAGAAATGAATTAAAGTCCTTTATTATTAAAGGGGACAATATAAGCTTTGTTCTTTCATGTTCAAACATGCATATGCTTTTATGATTAAGTGAGATATGAAATCATTGGCTCATACTTTTTTCTTGGGCTATATATCCTGGTTGTTTGAAGAGGTGGAAAAATCTAAGACTAGTCTGATATGTTTCTTTTAAAATTTAAGATTAAATTTTTTGGGGCCAATAGGGCAAAAAACTATCAAGTCACTTAAAAATTTCAGTACTTTTACCAGGATGTTTTCACAGTGTTGAATGTTTTAATCAATTTTCTCTAATACTTACATGTTTTTCAATTTTGAATTGTTTCTTTATTTTGCTAATTAGAAATATCTGTAATATTTAACATATATAAAATATCTGTTTTATATGTATATATTTGTTTGTTTGTTTGTTAGTTGGTTTCACTATTTAGGCTTTCTTCTTTGGGGACATGAATCACCTGTATTGAGTCTGCTTAGCTGCTTAGCTGCGTAGCTACATTCCGCATTTACTCTCCATGCCGTTTTAAGTT
>NW_017732383.1:0-72110 GCF_001890085.2 Hipposideros armiger | reverse complement strand
CACTTGGCCGACCCTTGTTGCTATTTTTGATATTTTTTTGTTATAATATCTTGAACTCAACTTGGTTTAAAAGGGTTACTTTCTGAAGTTTTCGCCTCTTATTCTGTACAGAAGTGCAGTTTTCAAACTTCAAGAGAGCCTCTCACTTTCAAGAAAGGTATTTCTGTTGGGCTATTGGAGATTTTTCTGCTTCTGGGCTCTTTTAATATGTCCATGTGTCTTCTCTTCCCTTCCTCCATTGTGGTTTCTTGATCTCAGCTACTTATGCAAGCCCTTACTTATGGTTTTGAATATGAAGATTGTAACTGTCAACTAATGTCCCTGAAAATGGAGTTTCTGTGCATAATTTTTTGGTTACTTCTTTATGATTACAAAAATAACGAGAGGCAAAATTCTGACATATACAGCCACATTCATACCAAGATTTCTTCCTCTTCATTTTTCAGTTCACTTATTAATATGTGTAACTCTCAGAAACTACAATTTATTAGGACCTTTCCTAATTATCACTTGTTTTTATTCTCCCTGGCTATAGGACTTCTTACATGTGGTAGAATTTTTCTTTACTTGCCCCCTTGGACTGAGGCTGAGCTCTATAGTACAATAAGTTAGAGCCGTGCCATAAATGGTAGGAAGTGCTGTGGTCTGTTTGGACCATAATCCAGTGCTGTAGTAAAAGCATGGAGCCAGTTTCTACCAAAAAGCCAGGGGAAGTCTCTTTGTTGTCCTCTCTTCCCTGTGTTTCAGCCTCAGGTATAGACAGGACTCACCACTGGATCATTTCCTCCTCAGCTGTTTGAGAACCTGAGACATCAGGCACACTTGAATGGACTGATGTCACCCTTTTCTCCTGGGATCCATAGTTTTCTGCAGATCACATACTTGCCAGGATCTGCCACTCTTGTCCTCCCCTCGAACTCTCCAACATTAATTCGCAGGATCTCATCAAATTCAGAGTAGAGAAACTCCTGTCCAGCTCTGGACTTCAGAACTCTTGTCAGTGTCTGAAGTGTCACCAGCACCTTCCCTATGTGGTCTGTGTTGTTGTTGGGCATGAAGGAGAGCCCAGATACACATAAGCCATCACCTCCCATCTTTACCCTAATGCTGCCTGTGAATAGATTTTGTACAAATTGCTACGAGATTGCAGAACTAGAGACAAATAAAGTGGTACAAAGCTTTAACACACCTCTTTATATTTATAAACAGCCATGGGTGAAACTTTAAACGAAAACACCTCCTACATTGCCCTTTACTGTATGTCAAGGTCTCTTCATTGAATTGAAGGTGATAGTGCTTTGTTTCACAAATTGCTTTGTATTAAAAATATTGTTAGAAGCTGAAGAAACCTTCCACTGATTGGCTAATGGTTTCTGATGCCTATAGGGCCCAAGTCAGAACATCTGGGAGAATTTCAGTGTCCACATGCACGTAGCCCTGCTGCAGAGAAAGGGGATGGGCAAGGGTCCAGGGAAACCAGCTACATTCCAAGTAATGGGTCAAAGTAAGTCTGTAAGAAAAGGGGGGGTAAATATTTCACCAAATCAAAGAAGCAAGCAAAAAGCACTTTTTAGGGGCAGGAACATGGACCCCTGGAATAAGCAGAGTGTCAGGGAGGTTAGTGTCAGGGGTGGAGGTTTGTACAGGTAAATTGAGGATGATAAGCCAGCACGTAATGTCATCACCTCTCACCCAGAGTGTTTCTTCCAATTCTGTCCTTATTTGATATATCTTGGAAGATGATGATGATGATGATGATGATGATTATTATTATTGTAATACCAGCCTCAATCCCTCCTTTTCCTTCAATCCTCTTAACCATTTTGTAGCCATTATCTCCAAATTATTTCTGCAGTCACATTTCCTCCTCTTGTTGCTATAACTTCCTTTTCAGCCCTTCATTATATCTACTGGATAGGTGCCATCACCATTAACTGATTTCTTTGGAAGCCTCCAGCCTCTCCTCCAATCCATCCTTCTCAAAGCTGCCGAGTAATCTTTTCATATAAGCATGATCTCTGATTGTAAAGTGTGGCATGGTTGCCGTATAATTCACCTCCTTCATTCTTCTCCTTTTTATTCTGGGGGTTGAAGGTAAGGACAGGCACCAAAAAGGTGATGTTACTTGTGCTATGTTTCCTGAGTTAGTCAAAGAGGTGAATTATGGATTTTTCTATCAGGCAGACGGAGAAGGAATGCTGTTCATTTCTGGGTTCATGTCTGCTATCCTGAAAATAATGAATACCCCCCAAATGTTAGTGTGCTATTGTGCCATAGGGATAGAAGAATCCTCTACAACATAAAACTGTTTTTATACAACTATCAAAGTAGTCTGGAGATTTCAACTTTCATTCAAATAAAATTGAAAGAAAATGAATAACATTGAGACAACCGAGCACAAAAGAATTATATTGTATTTCCCAAAATATAGACATCAACCACTTTAGGCTATTGTATGTGAAAGGGCCATAAGGGTAGCTGGGTTGACTATGCCAGCAATTTCTTTCCATCATTTTTCTACTTGCAAAATACTGGAAGAAGTGTATCCAGGGAGCACCTACATTTTTGGCAGAGGCAGATACAGAGCTAGAGACAGATGTTCATTCCTTGACCAACAATAAAAAAGTTATCTTCCTCCCTCCATTTCTCCCTCCCTCCCTCTCTTACTCTCTGTATCTCTCATACTCCCATCCCCCTTATCTAGGTAGAAGGAATTTATTCCAGAAAATGTCAAATCTCAGACAAGCATCAGCACTAGAAATTAGCTGTTCAATGTAGCCCAACATGGGGACACTTGTGTGCTGCTCCCTTAAAGATGGGCCAAGTGAGGGTGACATTCCTCTCCAGCTCCTCCCCTGACTACTGACTCGATGTTGCTCTCTGAGATGCCCAGTAGGAAAGAATGAGGTATCTTTAAGGAAGTGAGATCATTTAGTATTACTCAGGAATTGAATTTAAAGTAGACCCTTGTTGTTTGAGGCAACTGTTTCTTTTTTTAGGTTCAGCAGATTCCCATACTTTTACCTTAAATAGTTTTCTTTATATAAATGAGATCATAATAGTATTCCCTAACTGCTCCTGGGTTGTATAATGAAATGATTTCTTGGTTTGTTCTCTTTTCCACCTGTATAGAAGTAGACAGATCAAGTGAATAGCTTATGAAACAAATGTTTTCATGTTTGATACAGCACTCACTGGCTGAACTGAAAATTTGATATTTTTGTTTTTTCATTATGGTTAAAGCAAAACAAAATGAAAACTGGAATATATGAACATACAAGATGCCAGATAGGATCCGGAAAGTATATGAGCATGAAATGTCTTGCTACTTGATAGTTATCAGGAATTTACGGAGCGTTTTCCATGTACCTGTTACTGGGTACACTTTCATTTAATAGTTGCACCAAATTCAAGGAGTGTTCTAACTGCTCTCCCATTTTATAGACAAAGCCATTGAGGCATAAAGAAGTTAAACATCGTGTCTGTAGTCATTCAAGTAATAAATGGTAGGCCTAGGATTTCTTCCCTGTGATCATAATCACCTCGATAGTCTGAACTCAGCCTTAGAGGCGCTATCCCACTCTCCTCATCATGATTACAGAACATTCTGGCAGTATTACTTGGAGCAAATGACTTAGCATCTTTGCCAAACCAAGACAGTAAAACATGTATGATAGAGGTGCATGAGGAGTCGGTGATATAATACATACAAAGCCTCCAGGACAGAAGCCAGGTGCTGACAGGTACTCTGCAAATATTGGTTCTCTTCCAGTGACTATTCCGTTTCCACTGAATGCTCTCACAAGCAAGGAGCGTTTTTTGTTGTTGTTTATTCTGTATCACCAATCAGTAGCACAGGGCCTCTCACATAGTAAATAATCCATAAAAAAGAAATAATTAGAGAGCAGGAAGTCTTGATTTACATAATTTTCGGAACTCAGCATTTCTGTAGAGTGCTACCGAAGGCACATTGGCATAGTTGAGTCCATATTGTGGAGGTTAGAATTTTAGCATACACTTTGAGACTATTCCACATAGGCAGCCAAAATTCTTCCTAGAAAAACTCAGATATGAAAAGAAAAGATTGGCAGAAGATCTGAAATGCAAGCACATAAAAGATGAAGGGGTACCCCTATGGGACCCCTTCAGCCTCTCTCCCTGCCTGTGTACCTCCCCAGCCCCGAGAGCCTACAGTGACAGCTCAGTCCCTACATAGCAAGTAGCTGAAGGGACTGCAGTCATACCAGGCAGTACATAGTGGTATTTCATTCTTTCCTTAGATTTCTTGTGATTTTACACTTGGATTAGGGGACATTACAAGATGGCACCTGGTGTATAAAAGGGCGTATTGCCAAAGTAGGAGTGAAGGATCAACAAGCACGAAGATGGTGGGCAAATATCCTTAGCTCATGGAGATTAGATCAGTTATAGCTCCACTTTGAGTTTTGGTTTTCTGACCTCTACAGCAGGATACTGATCCCTGCTCAATCAAAAGACTATGCTGAGTCAAATAATGACCATAAAAGTGGATTGATAATTGAGAACCACCACGCAAATGTAATTGTTACTATTACTATACAATTATTATGTCTTTTTTAAGTCCAATCAATCCTGAATGCCTTTTAAGACATTAAGGTAGTCCTATCCTTTAAGGCAGGGTCTGGTTTGTGCTGCCTGAACACCATATATCTCAGATGCCATCTCTTGAAGTGACCCTACCCAGGTCTCCAAGGAATGGTGACCGTGACCAGCCCTAGCTTCTGAGAGGACCTCTTGCCGTTCCATGAGGTGTTCTCAGGAAGCCCGTAAACAACCTAACGATGGACATGTGATTGGAAAAAGATGCTGTCCCCAGGCCAGTTAAAGCCAGATCCTATGAACAGGTATTGTGGTTTCTAGCTGTATCAGGGTCACAAATAAGAGTTTATGTATTCTAAGTCAATCATTGGGAGGTCTTTATAGGACTACACATTCATTTCATATTCTCACTAGAAATTGAGGGCTTGGAGGAAAACAAAGTAATGGCTACATGGGCAGTGCTAACTATTGTACAAATAAGATGGGGAAGTTCTGGAAAGTCAAGGCCCTCTATGCCTGAGCATGAACTCTTTGATTCCGATTCATTTTTTTCACCCCCTTGTACTAACCTTTATTCTATTGAAAGAAGAGCGAGATTTAACTGGTTTTGAAATAAGAGCTCTGCTGCTTACTAACCAGCCACACAGGCTTGGGCAAGTTACTTAACCACTCTAAACCTCCCTTAGTTCATCAGTAAAGCAGGGGATAATAACAGAACCTAGCCCTTAGGGTTTTAGAGAGAATTAAATAAGATTACTTAGTAAAGTCATTAGCACATATCAAATACTCAATAAATGTTAGCCCTTGTGAAATTTTTTTTATAAAGCGGAAGTTTAACATCTATTTTCTCTTATTAGCTTGTCAACAGAATATTGCTTTAATCTGCACAAGTTGATGTCATTAAGAAGCAAAAGTTGTGGGCTGATACCATTTTTAAATTATAATCACATTTCATCTTATTATGGAATTCCAAACTTTTCATTTATTATATGTGTTCTGCCAGTTTCTAAAATGGCCAGATAACAGAGTTTTAAATGTGGAGGGACTCCAGAGATCAGCGCATACACCCTTTCCAGTTTTAGATAGGGAGGCTAGTGCCATAGTAGGAAAAATGACTTCCCTATTTGTTTCCAGCAATTAGTAACGCACCTTAAAAATAGATGCAAGATAAAATACAGTTTGTGAGAGGTGAGCTATCACAGATTCTATTCCAGGTTCTTTTGTTGTGTTCAAAGTTGATGTCTTTGACATACGTCTCCCAACTGTCTGGGACTCAGTTTCCTGAACTACAAAATTATGAGTTTAGATTTGACCATCTCTAGCTCAATACATATGCACGTGTGTGTTGATTTATCCAAATTGAAGTAATAGGTCCACATGGATTGTTGTTTCTCCATTTATAGACATTATGAAATTTTCATTCTGTATTTATTGTCCATGTTTAAAATGATATGTGTAGACACATGAAGTTTTAATATAATAGAGTTCATTAAAAATAATAGCAGTGTGAGGGCTATTATTAGCAACGTTTAAGGTATGTTAAAAGGAGATGCCTGGTGAGCCAAACCAGTCACTGCGAGGAACACGTTAGAAGCTTCCTTCGAGCCCTTTGTGGAGCCTGGAGCACATTTGATTACATCCTGCTTAGTGAACAGCACAGCAGATCTCCGTCTCTGAGGAAGGATCTGAGTTCTCAAAATGGCCCCAAGTAAAATGAGCATGCCAATCCATGTGGGCAAAACTACATTTAGTCAAAGGCCAGCTGTGCCTGGCAGGTAATATAATCTGATGTTCTTGCATGGATTGTACACTGAAGCTGGCAGGAAACGAGACAGCAGTAGCGAATCCTGCAGGAACAGTGCCTCCCAAAGTGATACCTTTGAAGGATGATATCATTTTGGAATCATGAGTGGATTTTGCTGGATGTGTATGTTTATTACCTTATACTGATACCTCTTTGTGTCGAAGACAAAGAAATCATGTGTGGTTTCTACCACTGTGTTCCTAGAATCATTATAACCACCTACAGGAAATTCAGCATTGGCCCCAAACCGTGATGGTGTTCATACAGGAACCTGTAGCCATCATCGGAACACGTGCTCACTGGCTTCTGCCCCCATCTCCATCTGAGTTGAAACAGTTCAGCCCTGTGAGAAGAACGCATTGTAGTTTTACTTTGAAGAAGTATGGGAAGGAATCATTTTAAATATTATGACTAAGAATGTAGAAGAATGTTCAAGACACTTCTATAACTATTATAAGATGATAGAGATTAATTTGCTGTTTTTATCACTAACGCAGCATGAGGACTTTGGTAATGGAAATGGCTACGTGTATTAACAGCCATAAAATTACATGTATAGTTTGCTTTGTCTCCCGATGTAGTCTATGAGGAGATATACTTTAGAACCAGTTCTGTTGAAAATCCTGGTGCACTAAGAATAAAGTGGGAAGTAAAAAGTGTGCTGACCTGGATTCCAGCTCAAGCTCAGCTGCTGTTTTTAGATGAACGAATATTTTTTCCTGGATGGGCCTTGTTCTTTTTCTTACTGGTAAAATTAAGGGGTTGGACTGGGAAACTATTGTAACTTGTGATCCACTCTGGACCCATGACACGGCCTGTATTACAAGTGTAGCCCCAACTCCCAGCCATACTTCCCTCATCTGCTCCATTTTATCTGGCATAAATGGGATGAGACTTCATAAGAAGTCTCTACTTCCAAGAAGGAAAGTGTTGAAAGCCTCTGCCCAATTTTACTTATATCCTTGTTTCCCTGTGGAGAATGTGGCACTTTCCTACCGAGGTGCCAAAAAAATGTATACACATGACTTGTATTTACCTTTTGTCATCAGTATATATTGAGAATTACAATTTTAATACATTTTTTTCCTTTCTTAAAATGTGTGTATATAATTTTTAGGACCCTCTGAGTTTCTTAGAGAGTTGTCAGTTCGGTTTTCAATAATCTCAGCCAAAGCAGAGTTGAGCTTACCTATGGAGACTTCTTTCATGGAGAGTGAGGGAGCTTTGTCCAGATAAAACCATGGAATGGATTCCAGGCTGTTTGCTCAGCATTGTCAGGCAGAAGTAACTGTCACCCTTAAGTCACTCATACCTTGACTCTAGCTCATGTGTGGCATGAGGTCACTTTTGCTAGTTAGCTTCCCTTTCTAATCAGCTGGTTGCAACCTTTCATTGTCACCAGCTCCTAAAAAATTGGAATATCTGGTTTCTGAGATATCCTATGACAGAGGTATCCTGAGATAGTCCAATGCTTTCTGGAAAGATACAGAATGTGCAATGTCTTCTCTTCATATCTTGTAGGATGTGTAATCCCTCAAGTAGGCTTAGAGGAGACACAGATTTCAAATTCAATATGTCTAAGGAATAGATTTTTTTCCACCACAGACATGCATTTCCTGTCTCAGGAATACAATAATCCATTTTGCCAAACCAGAGGATTTGGGAACTCTTATTTTCCTCACTTAAATGTCAAATCCAGAAGGAATGGGACTTTTTCTGTTTAGTTCTGTCCTCCAGACCTAGTAAAGTAGGTGGCACATAGTTGGCATTAAATATTTGGCAAGTTAATGAATACATGAATATCCCTCTACATCATGAAGAACTGCTGACACCCAGTGACTAAGAACTGTGTATTTAATTCCCTTTCTTGCTATCCATTAAACCCTTCCACCTCTCACTCTTTATTGCTGCTCACCTGGTTCCACCCTTTTTCTCTTCTATTATCTCTCACTTGTATAATCACAGTTTTCTATTTCCAGTTTCTCAGGGTCAATAGACTTACCATAACTTCCCAGAATGTTTGATTTAACATAAACTTTTGACCATGTTCTTGGCATCACAGGTGGTGTTTATTTTTAGAGTTTATTTTCTACAATCCATGTGATTTGCCTATGGAAATGACATAAACAGAAGAAAGAGGCTTATTTTTTCTTTTTTTATTGTGAAATACACATTTTAAAAAATTAGTTTCAGCTGTACAACACAGTGCAATAGTTATACTTTTTACCCCTTGAAGTGACAACCCCCTCCCCCAATCTGCCACCTCACTTCCACCCCCAATATCATACATACCTATTACTATTACCTTGACTCCACTCCCACACTATACGCCACATCCCATGACTATATATATATATATATATATATATATATATATACACACACACATATATATATATATATATATATATATTCACTTATAGTTGACATACAATATTATACAACATCAGCTTCAGGTGTACAGTGCAGTGCTCAAGCCTCTACCCCATCTATGATGCGGTCTCCCTAACAAGACGTGACCACCTGACACCCTATAAAATATTTACAACATTATTAATTATATTCCTCGAACTATCTTTCATATCCCTGTGGCAATATTGTAGTTACCCATTTATGCTGTCTAATCCCTTCCCTTTCTCTCTCATCACAGCCCCCCTCCCAACTAGCAACCATCAGTTGTTCCTCTATATCTCTGAGACTATTTCTGTTTACTTTGCTCGTTCATTCAGTTTTTTAGATTCCACTTATAATTGAAATCATATGGTATTTGTCTTTCTCCAACTGACTTATTTCACTTAACATAATTGTCTCTAGGTCATCCATATCATTGCAAATATTACGATTTTGTTCTTCTTTGTAGCGGAGTAATACTCCATTGTGTAAATGTACCACAGTCTCTTAATCCAGTCATCTACTAATGGCATTTCAGTTGTTTCCAAGTCTTGGCTATTTTGAACAGTGCTTCAATAAACATAGGGGTGAATATATTTTTTCGAATTAGCGTCTTGGGTTTCTCTGAATAGATACCCAAGAGTGGAATTGCTGGGTCATATGGTAGTTCCATTTTCAGTTTTTTGAGATACCATTTTTCATTTGCCTGTAGAGTTCTTAATAATGCCCTGTGATTCTCAATATAAAACCTAGACTCAACACAGCATGAAAGCTTTATCATGCCATAGATCCCATGCATCCGTCAGCCTGAGAGTTTCTTGTGGACCCCACAACCTTCAGACATTTGCAAATGCTTTACTTACATCTCCATGGTCTTTCTGACAGGCTAACTGTTCTTCAAGACTCAGCTCAAATCTCACTGCTCTTCTCCCTGTTCCCTCCACTTGGCCCCAAGACAAAGAACATGTTGTATTGTAACAGGACCGGCCTGTTTATTTCACAAATAGAAAGTAAACATCTTGAAAGCAGGGCAATATCGAGTTTATCTTTCAACTCCAGCTTCCAGCTGAGGGGCAGCTTAATAATACTTGTTGAATGAGTGAAAAATTAATCTAGCAGCCATATCATTCCTCTTGGGGAATGTAACTGCTAAAGAATGTCATTATGAATAATAAATGTTCGGCTTTTTCTTATGTGGAAAAACAGACCTCCCAAACATGTTTATTTTGGTCTACAACCAGAAAGGGTATATTAGTGTGAGAACAAAAAAAATTCACCAAATATTGTTATGGGAAACATCTCTTACAGCAACCCAGCCCCGTGCCTTGTGACTTGAATGTTTTTGCAAAATTGCAGCGTTTGGAGGAGAGGCCACAGTCTGTAGTACATGCAGAGCTGAGCCTGCAGTGCTGGTGGCTACGGGACGTCCCCTTGGTCACATCTTTCCCATCTGTACAGACGGCAGCAGGTGGAAGCGAAGCCGCTCCCTGCGTGGATCAGTCAATGGCTTTTTCTAAAAGCTCAGAGCGGCAAGCTTACATTCTGTCTTCAGATCTCTATGTGAAAATACCACTGTGGATAATGAGGCTGTTGTATGCATAATTTAACTTTAGGAAGCCTAAATTTCGCTGCAAGGCAAATTGGTACCTAGAGGCATGCAATTTGCATTGGGATTTCAAGCCCTCCTCCAGACTATTGTCCCTGACTTGGTGTGGCTTTTCTTTTAAATTGTACTCCCTTGTTCTTTGAATGCCTGATTCAGAGACTGTAACCAGATTACCACAGCCCCCCTATTTAGTAGTGGTTTCAGCACCCCCACGGTGCCCACTCTGACCATTCTGGGAGCATGAAGTCCAGTTGGTCCAAGACTGGCCCCAGCTCCCGGGCAGTTGTCATCGTGAATGGGCTCCAGGCCCAGCCTCCCACTGGCCTGGACAGGGCTAGAACCAGCTGAGCCTGCAGCTGCCCAAGTGGGCAGGGCCGATGGAATCCAGGCTGACGTCTCAGCTCTATCTGTCCATTTGTTTGGGGCCAGACGGTTAGAAAACTGTCTGAGTTGCCTCAGAAAGAATTTGGCTTCCTGGCTGTGTCTTCTAGTGACAGACGGCTTTGGTATTCTCTGGGCTGCAGAACATGGCTACACTGGCAGGCATACTGTACTGGTTCCTTTTTTTAAAGCCTTTTAGAGTCAAGATATGTATAAATGGATCAAGAGCTTAGGAAAATGACCTGCCTGTTGTCTTCTAATATTTCATTTTTTATATGGTAGGCAGTGTTGATTTCGCAGACAGTGCAGGGGGCTACGTGTTAATCAATTCTAGCTCTTCAGGAATGATTTCTCCCAAGTCGTATATTTTTATTTTACTAAGATAAACCTTTGAGATATAAAAATGTGCAATGTGTTCACTATAACCACATGACATAATTTTGGTATTTGTTGACCAGGCCAGTTTACACATGGCTGGGAAGTTCCTTCGTGGTGCTTGGTAAAATACCTTAGTCGTTTCCAGTGTTAATTAGAAACCAAAGAGGACACAAAGAGGGAGAGGAAGAGAAAAAAGGGAAAAGGAAAGGCTAGATAGAAAGAAGGCATTTTTTTTCAGCGGGAAAATCAGAGATCGATTTTAGATCAGAGCTCTAAACCTGGGTCAAGACTCACTGAATATTTAGCTGGGTGAACTTGAGCAAGTCACTGCTTCCCTCTTAAAAGCACTGGGGGTGATCATTTACTGAGATCTCCTTTAAATCTAATACTCAGGAATTCTTTCATTTCTCCTCACCACAAGTAACTGTGATTATTTTATAGCTCACTCAGAGAGGCCCGCGCTCCTTGCATCCCCAAATCAGCTCTCATTATTTGAGTTCTTAGGATGCAGTAAGAACTACACTGAGCTTTCTAAATGCATTGTCTTTGTTATTCTTCAAAACCACGTATGAGGTGGCTATTATTCCCCATCTTTTATATTTTAGGAAGTCCATTAACTTACCTCAACATCCTCAGCTGAGAAATGGCAGAGCCAGAACTGGAATGTGGGATCTGCGTTTTGAATTCTGCTTGATTTGACCTCTAAAACGTTCCATTTCCCGATAAGTGAACCTGAAGTTTATGGCCTTGAGATGCTCGGGACCCACTGGCCACATCTTTGACTTTTCAATAGTCGTATGTTATTAGGACACACTAAAACAGAGATATATGCCATGCTAAGAACAAAATATGTACTCATGCAGGAGCTAATAAACACAGAGATGGCATGTTGTACCAAAAGACAGGATTTAAACGGCAGCAGGGATATGTCTACTTCCTGATGAGGTAGAACTTTTTCTCCATCCAGCTAATGTGGCCCTTCTTTTCTTGTCCCAAGACTGACAGCTGTTTCCTCATTGGGGCAGTCACTAAGATTTGTTCCTGTTGCCAGACCTCCTGGGGCATCCAAGTGCTATCTAAGTTAGAGATTAATGGCATGAGAATGCCAGGGACAGCTGTGATAGTGATATGTTGCCATAGTGGTAAGAAAATTCCAAAAAGATAAAGAATTTCATCATCTTATAATAGTTTAGTAATATATATTCTCCTAGCATACTAGAGGAGTTGTTTTTCTTTGAAGACTATGGATTATAAATTGAGTTCACTCTTATTATTATGATCTAAACCATATAGTCATAATATAAATTGGAATGTTTTGCAAAAATCACCGATGTTGTCAAATGAGATGATGTAGCTATTATATGCCCATGATATGTCAGGCATTGCCCTGGTTTACAATAGTGATACTAAAATTATAAATTAGAGTTTCCTTCCCTCTCATCACACTTAAGTGTGGTATTGGACAGGATGGGTGGTAGCACCCAGGATGGTGAAGAATGTATAAGCAGGTGTGATTTCAGGAAAGTTCTGACAATCTGAGATGAAACAAATACTTATGGAAAGAAGTCAAAGAGATTTGACTACAAGGAGCTACACTGTTTAGTCTGGCTCTGAGAGTTTTCATTTGATTTTATTAAAGAGATTGGGTTTCACACTGGCATTTTCATTTGCTTTGTAGACATTGAAATTTAGATACTGCTGACATTCATTGGTATGTATAACCTTCATTAATTTTCTTTATGGCTCTTTGTAAATTTATAAATTCAAGACATTGGAGTAAAATATGGACAAGTTATTAATCTTTCAGACTCTGTATGTTCTACCTATGAAAGCATGGGTTCCTGTGACTCTGTAAGGACTGTGTGGTGAATTGCAGTCTGTAGAGAAAAGAGAAGTGTTTGTTATATTTCTTTACTTTTATGTCATGGAGCTATATTGTACAAAGTAATTGACATTGAATGCTATTTGGTATGATAGGATTTGCAATGTACTATGTGCAGAATTGTAGAAATCAAAAATCATTTAAAAAGTGTCTTTTTCCAATACTTAGCATGAAACAGTTCCTTCTGGAACACTGTCATTCAGAGATTTTTGATTAATACTATGAGATAATGAATAAAAAACAGACAGAAGGAGAGAAAAAAAAGAAGTGTCATGTCTTCGTAATTAAAATAAAATGAGAACTAATGTGAGAAATATTTTCTGGATGTTATAAAAGATTTTATTTTACTCTCATTCTCTAAATTACGACAGCACTTCCAAATAGTAAACTTGGTTGAACTGTTTGTCCAGTTAGTACAAATTACTAATAAATAATCCCTCTGATATCAAAAAAGGTTAGCAGCATTGTTGCAACAAGTTCACAAATGTAATTGTCAGAAGTCGGGCAGGCCTCATAATATGGGAAACAAGTGAGAGCTAAGCAGCATGCCGGAGTCTTAGGATTCTGGGCTCTTAGACTCTCATCTCACAAGTAAAATTGGGGTGGGGATAGAACATGGGACTACAAACCTAGTCCATGGGCCCAAGCATTAGTGGTAAAACAGGAGATGCTGCAAGGGGCGGTGGATGCTTTTGGCTTACTCCAGGTATGCTATATGTTATTCCTGGTTGGCCTGTGGGAAAAGCTGCCTAAGCAGTAGGTGGGGCTGAGCTTTCAATGTGAAGATACCTGGGGCTACGATTTAAAATATCTGTGAAATCCAGGGATTAAAAATAATCTTACCTTTATATCTATCTATTGTCTTCATTAACACAAATTTCTTCCACTATTGTAATGATCTTAAAGACAACAAAACCCTAAATAAGTTAGCTTTAGAGTTAGCAGAAATATGAATAAATCTTGGAAATTAGTGACCCTCATCTTTCTGATCTCACAGCAATTATGTCTCAGCTATAACTGCAGTCCAAATGCAATTGCATTGAGCACCTTTCTTTGTGTCCCTATGATGGTTGCATTTACTAGATATGTTCTCTAACTTAAGGGACACACACACGATTATGTGGTATGTTGGTCAGCTATGGTTGCCAAACAAAATACCCACAGACTGGGTGGCTTGCACAGCAGACATCTATTTTCCCACACTTGTGGAGTCTGGAAGGCCAAGATCAAGGTGTTGGCTAGTTTGGTTTCTCCAGATGACTCTCCTTGGCTTGAACATGGCTACCTTCTTGCTGTGTACTCACATGGTCCATTATCTGTGTATTTATACTTCTCACATCTCTTCATATTCTTATAAAGATACCAGTCCTTTTGAAATAGACTCTCACCCTTATGGCCTCATTTAACCTTAATTACCTCCTTAAAGGACCTATCTGCAAATATAATCACATGGAGGTTAGGGTTTTAACCTATGAATTTGGGGGGACACAAATCCATAACATGGTATAAGGAATAGGTCTTGGTAAATAACAGTTTCTTTGCCCTGAACAATGATCCGATATGCTTTTTTTACAGAGGTCAGTACTCTGGCTACAAAGTTCACGAAGAACGTATTTACCAGAAGAAGAGCCACTCTTCACTGGTATTTTGGGCTAGGATTCTATTTGGATGTCTTGAATGTGTGTGTACTTTAGCCACCTCCCTCAGTGGCCAGGGTAGCATTCTAGACTCAGGAGTTGAGTCCGTGCTCTTTGCTGATTGGCTGGCCAGCCTCTCTCCAATCATGAATGTCTAGGAAGGTGGCTATAGACCACCACACCTTTAGGCTCTTGTCCAGTCTGTAAATGGATTGAGCAAGGGTTGCTCAATTTCTATTTATCTCATCATGGATGTAGGTTTAGGGGTTTGTAAGTTGCCTTGGAAGGATTTTTGGAGGCCGCACCATGTCTAATCATCAGTTATTCTCACATAGACCCCCCATGGTGCCTGGCACATCATCAGACTAAAATCATTTGAGTAAATGAAAGAACAGATGACACCTATTCAAGTGCCAGTTCCAGAGGGAATGTGTGAGAGTGTACTAGAAGTTGATGAGCCAGGAGTTTAAAGTTGAATATATTTATCCTTGAAGATTACTTTAGCATTGCTTATTTTTTGAATCCTATAGATTCTGTTGTTGGCATTTGTTTGTAGTACTTTTTTGTAAGCAGCCCATTTTGAGAAATGAAAAAAAGTTCATGCAGACTGAAAATCGGAACCATGTTCCGCACAATTTCTCTTTCCCCAGAAGCATATGTGTAAAGCAGAGTAAAGGATAAAGCAGCTGGAGAGAGAGCCGAGGGTCATGGAGCCCCAGAGATAGCTGTTCCAAGAGCATGAAAGGAAATTTCAGCTCTTCCTGTTTTTACTAAGGCATTCTGACAGCGCCCTGTTTTCTCTTTGGCCAGGGTTGGGGTGCTAGTTTATTGAGGAGCTGTGTTCTACTGGAAAACAATCTTTTTCCAAAAAAATTGAGTTATTCCTATAACAAAATATTTTATGTGAATTCTGTATCTATCATGCTTTCTTATATAAATGTCATCTTTTCTGGGAGTTTAATTAATTTACATTTCTATTGCAATTTTTTTTCTTTCTTTTATCTTAGTCACCCACAATAAAAGTAAGTGATTGCTTAGTTGTTTCTTTGTTTTCTTTGTTTTGTTTTTAATAAGAATGACTTGAAATCACATTTTAGGGGCATATTATTAGTTTGGGACACATTTAAACACAGGACATCCTGAACAGACATCCATAAGCATAGAGAGTTCATAATACATATTTCTAGAGCAAAGGCAGGGCCATTTTTCCATCTTTTATCAAATCAAGAGTGACTCTAAAGAATGAGACTAAATATTTTCACCGCATAGGATAATCCGTCTTATTCCTTCACAGTAACCCCTGAGGCACTTTTCTGGTTCTAAAACCAAATGTCTAATGTGCTTTCACCTTGGCAATGTCACTTAGATATCATTTCAAATCTTTCCTTACACATCATCAGATAAAATAAACTTCTGGAAGCCAAGATGGCTAACCATGGAAGCCTCACTGCAGGCAATCCACTCTAGGAAGCTGGAGATTTGTGCTTTTGGCCTTTGGCTCTGTATGACCTGCACTCTACAGCTCTGGACCACAGCTGTCCCCAATAGCTTTTTATTCCTGAGCCACACCTAGGCTCTGGAGTTGGCCTGGGCTGCAGATATCCCAGTGTCCATTTGTGCTCCTTCTCCCACTTTCCTGTTAATGTTTCTTCACAGCTATGAAAAATTTTGGCTACAAGTATTGGGTTGTCGGGAAAGTCATGATGCTTATTTGCATTGAAAAACATTGAAAAATATGTCATGACTTTCCCAATGACCCAATATTTTCCACATATGGGATTGTTTCCTAAACATGCATCTGTTGTGAGCAACACCTTAATGGAAAAGCCAGGTTCTTTCTGGCACCATTCTTTAAAAATGGTACTTTCCTAGACCAACAGTATTTCATATATATATATATATATATATAAGCAGTGCCTATAAAGAAAAATTTTAAAATTCTGGAAAAATAATTGAAAGACAATTACATTTAGTTATATAACTTTAGCGTTATTGTTACTATTTTGCTATATTTTTCAGTAATTCTTGTGATATATATACCTTAATGTTTTTTATGGTTATGACTACATAATACACTTATAGTTTTTTAAATTTATCAAACATTAGAGCTGGCCAAGTGGCTCTGTTAGTTAAGAGCTTGCTCAAGAATATGAGCTCTGAGCAACAGCAGTTCAAGTCTTGGCTGGAGTTGAGCTGCCACTGAACTGCCAACAGGTGGCAGGATGGCTCAGCTAAAAAAAATTGTCTAACATTATATTATAATCAGATTATAATCAATTTAACAGATGCTTCATAAACATCACTTTCATAACTGCATAAAATCTCACTGTGTAACTCCAGTATAATGTATTTAACCATTCTATTAATGGGAATGTGTGTGTTTTAGTGCTTCCACTCCTATAGATGATATGGCAATACCTATCTTTGGTCAAAATATCTTCTCCATATTTAAGATAGTCTTCTGTAGGCAGATTCCATGTAGAATTACTAGGGTAAAAATGAGAAACATTTTTAGCCTTTAGGTAAAGAATGCTTTTCTAATCTGGTGTCTTGTCTCTGGCAACACATCCTTGACTGCAGTTGCAGGTTTATCCATCTGGTTTCTTATGTCGTCAACATAAATATACACCAATTTAACATCTAATGTGTAATATACACTGGAGTTCTTAGCATAATGTGTATTTCTCTTAAACAGTATTGCTGATGGCCATCAGCAGGTATAATTGAGTGAGTGTCTCTGTTGTCCACCTCCATTTAACAGCCCAGCTCTGGCCATGCACTGCTCTAACCTGTGTTTTCTACTGAACAACATTCCAAGCTTGTCTGTTGTTTCCTAGCTTTTGTATTTACTATCATGTCATCTCATTATCTTTAACGAGCAGATGTATACAACAGAATCTTAATCACCTGCATTCTAATGGCTCTAAAACAGGGACCCTTCATATTTATTGCCCTCATAGGGGTGCAGCTCTGCACCATGCAGACATGGCGAACCCAGACTGCCGCTGCCTGTGCCCACAAATACCGCCAGACTGGGGCACCTCTGTGCTTTGGTCTCCAATTCATCCCCCTTCTTTCACGTCACCCCTATTCTCATCTTACTGTTGGCCTGGTACTTGTGCAAGTAGAGGTGATTTTATAGCTTCCCCTAGCTTCTCATAAAAAAGGAACATTTCCAGGTTGAATGCTATTTTTACCAGCCTCTGAATTGTATAAAAGGCTTTGGTTCTCTGGTTCTTTCTAGAACACGCTATTAACATGCTCTTATGCTGTAGACCCTTGGGTTTGCTTTTAATTGAGCATTTCCTAAACTATGCATCTGTGGAACTGAAATTTCAACAGGATCCAGGAACAGGTTGCCATGGTCAAATAAGCTGTGAAATGTGCTTCCTAAATTTTTCTGTTGAAGTTTTGCATTCATATTACCATATCTGAAAGGTTGGAGACATAAGATAGAAAGAAAATATTTTAACCTGGTCATTCCCCACTGAAGACTTGTTGGCTTGTATTCCCCATGCCCCTTCCTATTTCTTTATGACTGCACCTATAGCAACCTTTTTTTCCTTAAAACTTTTTTGGAAAAAGTTGCTTTGACCATTTAGTCTGTTTATGGAAGTGGCTAAAAATAAATGTTCCCCACGATTGGAGATGGGATGTGCACATGTTGCTGTTCATCCGAACCCTTGAACATTTGGACGGTATAATCTCCATGTGGTACTGACTGGCTGCGGTGCAGACGGGAGTGGTAAGCTGCACGCTGCACTTGGGGAGGTGCCTGAGTGGGAACAGACAGGCGACTGCGCCTGTGGCCTCCATGCCACTTGCTGGCAGACAGCCAGGGACCACAAAAGGCGGCAAAGTATGTGCATTTCCTAGGCAGTTGTTTGTCCACTGGTAGGAATAATTGAAGTTTGGTTTATCGGAACAATGTCTCTATAAAGTTGTCTGTCACCCAGAGGGAATCATAAGGATGCTTTAAGTACTGAGGCGAGATCATTGACTTCTTTGAAGCTGTAGTGTTCATCCTTGCACAGCTGGGGAACTGCTTTGCTGTGAACTAGAATTTCAGTTGGATGTGAAATTAATCAGCTTTCACAGCTCGAATTTTTTACTAAGACACTGTGTCAGTGTGTTTGGTACATGCTGTGTTAAGCCTAAAATCCTACACCCTGCATTTGTGTAGCATCGTGACACTACCACCTGCCTGTCGTATGCCATTGGGGAACAAAGGGACTAAGGAGATGACAGTTTCTCATCTGCTGCTCTATGATTCTTCATACAGCTTAAATTCAGGGATGTTGTCTCACAGGCTGACGTCTGGAAGGGGCCTTCATGGCTATCTAGCGCAACCCTCTACCCAGTGGAAGAAATCCTTCCTAACACCCATGATTCAGAGCTGGTCCAGACTATGTTTGCAGTCCTACAATGAGGGGAAACCACATTACACAGCAGCCCAGAGTTATGTTTTGAATCACGTTCACACTTTGTAGTATTTCTCCTTTCCTGGATAAGCTAAAAAAGGCAGATCTCAGATGGCCTTATCTCTGTATTAGCATGTGATTAATATCACAGGGACAGTCAGTCACTTTTCTTATCTTTAATGGCTCTGATGTGATCGATTTTTATATTTTGATCTTGGATGCTTGGAAAGCCATCTATAGAGAAAGAAGCTGACTTTTGTGATCTAACACTATCTGCCAAAATCTAATCTCTCGAGGCAATTTTAAATGAGAAATATGTGTATGTCTTCCCAAGAAACAGAATTAGGCAAACATAGACATTTATATTTGGTGCAATATCCTCACCCTAACAACAAGAAAAAAACAAAAGAATGTTTTTCTCCTTATATAGGCAGTCATGCAGAAAGGATCAACAATCAGGTTCTTTAACATAATTTCTCAGTTTTCAAAATCTTACATGCATAAGGAAACCAGTCTGTTTACAAAGAAGCTTTTGGTGTTGCAGTAATAACACCTAATGGGAAGACCATACTCAGACATGTTTATGAATCAAGAGATATTTCTGCCTCTGCTTCTATATTAGGTTAGACGGTCTGTGGCGATGGGGGAGAAAATATGAGTGAATCATGCCCCCTACCCTCAAGGTGCTCACGATCTCCCTGGTGGGAGGCAGGAGTGACAAACACCCGCAAAAATAGCTGGCAACCGAGACAGCGAGTGATGCATGTTATAATCAAGATAGCAGCCAAATGCTGAGGAAGCAGGGAGGAGGCCAAGGTTAATGCCAAATGGGAGGACTGGGGAAAAGTGCACAGACGAACTGACTCTGAGCTGTGCATGGGGAAATGGATGGGATTTCGGAACACAGGGCTTAATGAGAGAGTATTACAACATGCAGGAATTTCCATCCAGCATCTCTCAGTGGGAGAGGCAGGAGCTTTCCAAATTGCAATCAACATTCTCCAAGGACAGTTTCCCTGGTACAGGGCCTGACCACTGAACCCAGAGCTAGGGTTTGGGGGATTTGTGTGCTTATTTTGTCTGCAGGATAGTTTTACATATCTCATCATTTAGCAATTTGAGTTCCTGGGATCGTCTCACACCTGCTCTGAACATATACGGGCTGGCCTTCCTGGTTCCTGTTTACCCCCTGCATTGGTTTTTAATTTGGGGATGGAGTCTCTGTCTATCTCTTCTTTCCCTTTGTGGAACAATGCCTTGCCCAGATTGGGGGGAGGGGGTTGAAAAACAACACCCTTTTGGATGGCTCCAATCACCCTGCCTTGCTGAAAACACTACTAGGGAAAGAGAGAGGAAAGACAGAGCTGAGTGCAAACAATTGTCCTCATGGCCAGATGTATAAATAAGGGCCATAGTTTCTCCATGTGGACATTCTCAGTGGTCATTTATATTCATTTATTATTTTTTCCCTAAAGCGTTGCAAAAGTACATGCTGTGTATTAGGGCTTGCCCTTTCAAAGTTCACAGTCTGGTGAAGGGAAGAGAAACATGTAAACTAGCATTTACAGTGCAGTGTGATAAGGGATGTGACAAAAGGAACTTGAGATGTTGTCTCCTTCAGGGCAGATAATAGAGGCTGCAAATAATAAATCAAGAAGGCGGTGCCTGAGCCAAGCAAGAATTAGTAGGGGGTAAAGGAGGGAAGCTTTTTTTTTATAATTATGGACATTCAGTGAGTGAAGAAAATAGCGCATTTATTTACCTTAATGAAGTTTTCTTTGCAGTTAATTAAAAGTGAATGACCTTGGGATTGTATAAATGTTTGATACACACTTAATATGAGATGGACACGCATAATACTGATACATGAGTGTGTGCTGCGATAAAGATACAGAGGTGTCTGTGTTTGAGTAATGATATCTATCCGATATCTATAGATCCTGGAAGCTTTTCAGATGTCTAATGGAATAATATGAATTTCTTTAAAGTTCTTAATAAAAATGAAATCAAGCTTACTTTATACTAAAGTATACGTTTTAAAAGGACACTACGAACAACTCCCCAACAAAAAAGATGATATCACAGCTCTAAGGAAGAGCCAACATTAACTGAACACACACTGTGTGTTTTATATGCATTAGTTTATTGAATCTTCATAAAAACTTAGCTATTGGCTACTTGCTCACATTTCGTACTTCATGGTCTCCCCTTCTAATTAAATTCCAGTGTTGTTCTTGTAATGTGGTTAAATCATGTGATATAAGTTTATGCAAGATTATGTCTAGTTGTGAGGCCAGAAATCATGGCTACCTGGGACGCAAGAGCCTAGCCTAAGGATAAAGGCAGCAATGGCTGAGCACAATGATTCCTGGGCCCTTAATGATCCATTAAACCATGAAATTAGACAACCCAGGAACTATTTCTTGTTAAGTGAGACAATGCCATTTCCATTCTGATTTAAGCCATTTGAGTTGAGATTGTTGTGCTCTTAACCAAAATCACTCTAATTGACACCGGTAGGTACTCTGATTATCCCCATTTTACTGGTAAGGAAGCTGAGGGTTAAAGAAGTTGAGTAACCTAACCAAGATCACAGTTAAATATCAGAACTGGAATCATAGTCAAGTGTCTTCCTCTAAAACCTGGTGCTTAGTTTTTGGCTATGCCTGTCTTGCATATGTAAATTTGTTTGAAATATATATCACCAAAGCACTTAAATCAATATCAGACATTTCTAACAGTTCAGATATGTCAAATATATAATTTATAAGCAAGCCGCCATCCCCAAACTTTTCTCTCAGAAGTTGGCTGACTGTCTCTGTAAAGGTCCAGATAGTAGATATTTGAGGCCTTGTGAGACATGTGGTGTCTGTCCCAACCACCTAACTATTTGTAGCTCAAAAGCAGCCATAGACAGTGTACCAACAAATGAACTTAACCATGTTCTAATCTAATTTTACTTACAAAAACAGGTTGCAACCCACATTTGGCCTATGGACCAGTTTCCTGACCACAGAGGGTGCCAAAAAAATGTATACACATTTTAAGAAACGAAAACTGCATTAATTGTAATACTCAATATATACTGATAACAAAAGATGAATACAAGTCACATTTGACTTCTGCAATTATAAGAGGTGCTCAAGGTTGTGGTGCTAACTAGGAAACAGCTGCCGCCAGTATAAAGGGGAAGGGACCTCATGACATTCACCAGTAGAGAAGCAAACTTTGGAGAGTTGTTAGCTTCTTACCTGTGCCTGATTTGAAATTTCTGTTCAAAATTCCAAATTGTCTCAGCACTGCTTTCAAAAACCATTTTCTCTAATACTTAAATTATGGAATGATCCACAAACACTTTAATACATAGCAGCTCTTTCTACAAATGGAGAGATAAGGGTCGGAAATGAACACATGATTATAGCTATTTGATTTCAGCTTTAATTGCCTTCCAGCAGGCTCAGAGAATGGACCAATTTTCTCAAAACAATATTTGTTCTGAAACAGAGGTCTGGGAGTAAAGTTTTGCAATAATGCAAGGAGCTTTGAGGAAGGAAGTACTTGATGGGTTTTCTTTGTTTTTTCTCAACTGGTTTACAATTTGTGTGCATTTTCTTTCAAAGGCCTAGCATGACATTGACTGAATTTTATGCAGAATCTAAAATATTGAACCATTTTTGTCTCCTTTTACCTATTAATAAACTGAAAATATAAAAGAGAGTATGTAGAAAACCAAGGTCAAAAGAGAGGAAATTTAAGTTTTCACTCCTCCCACCCTCTGGTGACCATTGATCTACATTATGTTTCTGTGGATTTGCCTATTCTAGACATTTCACATAAATAGAATCATATAATGTCTAGCAAACATATTGCAAGACAGACAAGAGAAGATAAAGAAATGTCTACCTTTTCTCACTAAGCATAGCACTTTCAAGGTCCATTCTGCAGTATCATGTATCAGTACTAGTATCTTTTATTGGTGAATAATATTCCATTGTCTGGATATACCACATTTTTTAATCCATTTGTCACATGATGCTTCCACTTTTGGGCTTTGAATAATGCTTCTATGAACATTCATGTACAGATATGAACATTTGTTTTGCCTGAATATTTGTTCTCAATTCTCTCAGGTGTACACCTAGGAGTGGAATTGCTAGTTTATATGATAACTCTGTTTAACATTTGGAGGAATTACCAAACTCTTACACGTGCAGCTGTATCATTTTTCTATCTCACCAGCTGGGTATGAGGTTTCTAGATTCTCATATTCTCCTTGCCAACACTTGTTATTGTCCATTCTAGTTGGTGTGAAGTGGCATTTCACTCTGGTTTTCATTTTCATTTCCATAATGACTAATGATCTTTGACATTGTTTCATGTTGTTATTGGACATATGTGTATATTCTTTCGAGAAATTTCTAATCAAATAGAAAGTTTTGAAGGAGAAAGACATAAGATAAAATTAATATTTACCAGAACAGAGAACGTGTATTTTTCCAATAGATGAGAAACAGATACTGTACACCTTAAGCAAAGGCAATATTTTTATTATTTAGTTTTGGATTTCATTTTATTTACATGTATTCATTTACTTATAATAAAAAAATGGACTATTAAAATAATAAATGTAGTTTTTATTAACATTAATATTTACTAGAAGTCAATAATGCTTTGGGCCCTTTAAACTCTTATAAAATGAATAAGTAATATCATAATAACATCTCATAAGTAAAATTTAGAAAAATTAAGAATTTGCTGAAAAGCAGGTGGACACAGTTGAGCCAAGAGTCAAAAAAGATCCACAGACCTTTCCTTTGTGCCATGTGGATTTTGGATATCCATCTGTTTTCCACATTTTCAAAGATTTGTAAAACAACCATTACTGAATGAAACATCAGTCCCTCTCTTCTCTGGCAAAAGACAAAAACATAATAAAAAAACTTTGAGGAATAATATAGAATTCTTTTGCCGAAATCAGTGCAGTCGCGGAGCTGCAGGCTATGTGCACTTGTGTGAACATCTTCACGTTCCTGGTGAGAGGCAGGCGGGGTGTCCACTCTTTATTAATCTAGTCTGTTTCATAGAAAATGGGAACATCTTTATACTTGAGCTGCCCTACATGGAACATCTTTATATTTGAAGCTCGGTAGCCATATCCAGCCTCCAGACAACCGCTAAGAAGTCAGCAGTTCTGGGTGTTAGGAGTTTGTTTGCTGTTCCTCTCCCCTGCCCAGCACTTAGCAGACTGGTCCAGGTGCTGGAGAGTCACACGTGCTTGTTCCTGGGAGGCAGCCACATACCACATGATCTTGGAACTGACTTCCTCATTTGTACCCCAGAAACTAGCACAGTACTCAACTGTCTTATAGTAGGCACTATGTGATAGATTGTTAAATAAATAAATGATTTTAATCAGCATCATACGGAGACATTGCAGAATTGGATATTAAGTTGATGTGTCATTAAACATGTGTTCACTTAGTAAAAGGTAAAGAAAGGAAAGAAGGGCTTGGTGCCAAGCACTGTATAAGATCTGCTGCCTCCTATTGTCTCCTTTTCTTATTTTAGGTTTCATGAAACCTCATGAATTTTATGTTTTTACACATTCAATTGACTCATGTTCAAAATACCAGTAAAGATTACAATAGCAAAGTTGGAATGCAAACCTAGATTCGCAAAGGTACATTGCAAAGCATTAAGTTAGATCCTTAGGCCTCAGCACACTGATTCCAGGTACAGAAGGCAAAGCACGGAGTTCCCGTATGGGACATAGAAACAAGCCTTTCCCCATTTGCTTGGGATGAGCCCACACTGTTCCTAAGAAGACAGATGGGGCAGAGGATGAGACTTCTTCAGGAAGTGCAATGAATGATGCACAGGGGACTTGATGTGGGAGACTTGGGGAACGATGTAGTTGTCTTATAACCTGATTGTATGTCCCAAAACCCTGCAGGGTGTCAAAATGATAAATGGCTTAGTGAATGAAGGGCTTCTAGGTTGTCTCTTTTGAACAAGTGTGGCATTTTAGAGGTTAAAACTGCATTGTTGATTTTTCGTTTGCAATTTTTTCTTATTTATTTATTTATTGTTTTTTTTTTCTTTATTTTTAAGTTTGGACATGTTGAAGTTCAAGTGCCTTAAGTTTCCAAGGGATTTTTTGACTTTCAGTGTATTTCTGATGTCCCTTCATGTGTTCTTGACCCTGATACTTTGGTTGCATGTTTGCATTTCCTCCCCTCCTGTGTGAACTGCTTATTGCCATGGTTTCTAGGAAGTTGTGCCTCTTTCACCTGCTTTAGCATTTCTGTATCTTCTCTTGTGTGCCTTGCAATATACTAGCTAGAGCAGGGCCTTGAGATACATGACAACTTGAAGCCATAGCCCTGTACATGGACAGCTATCTGTTGTCTTCTACAGTACTTTAATATAATTTTCATATTTTTTGCAGTCTGCCAGAATAAGTATGCACTAAAGTCTCTTTGACAGTTTATTTGGGAAACATCTCTCGATTTCTATTGCATTTTTTTCATACCCAGAGTTATAGACAAGAGACCAAGGGATGGAAGTGGTGGCTAGGGGTCTGGGTCAGCATTGAGGGTGTTATGGTAAGTGAAGCAAGTCAGAGAAAGACAAATACTGTATGATCACTTATATGTTTAATCTAAAAAAGCCCAAGTCATAGAAACAGAGAGTAGAATGGCCGTTAGCCTCAGTCTCTTAAAGAACCCAACTAAGCATACAACATCTTTGCATCAGAAACAAAGAGAGCGTTAAGATGTCTGCTTTCCACTTCAACCCTCTCCACACCCTTCTTACATAGAAATGAATGCAGAGCCACCAAGCCACTACTGTCAAAGCTGCCCTTTCTTTGAACTCTTCTAGAACATTATTTCTACTTCTGCAATGACACTTGACCTACTTAGCAAATACATAAGCAGAGGTTCAAACCAAGACTCATGTAGCTGCAATGCCCATGCCTCCTTCATGACCCATGTAGAGAAGGAGGTTCTTGGATTTCTGAACACAAAATAGAGGATCCAAATAAGAGCTAAGGATTGTAAGGGGGGAAAATAGGGTTTTAAATAAGTAGGGTGAGTGATATTCATTTTTATGAAGGCATTTGGAGAATCATGTCAATGTTTAGACATTATTTCAAAGTTATAATAGCATGAAAAGGAAATTTGAAAGATACAGGCATAGAAATTCCCAGTGTTGAGCACTGTCTTTATTTTAGTTTCTGTACTCATCTGCCGCCCCCCCAGTGCCTACCTCACAGTGTTCCAGTGTGTTTGCACCTCAGAAAAATGGATGTCGGGTGGGTGGGTGAAAAGATGAATGGATTAATGAAAGATATGGCTTCCTAATTGCTTTTGCATTTACTCAGAATAGAGTGACTAATGGAGTTTGGCAAGGAGAGGCTTGACTATAAACACCTTAAAAGAGTTTAAGACTCAGTACAGGTGGAACTGTGGAGTCTGCCGGTGAAGTATGTTCTTTATGGAGTTTCGCTCCCCTGGTTTTTATCTCTGCTTTTCCATCACTAGCTGTGAAATCCTGAGATTATTGCATGATCCCTCTGTTTCAGTTTTTCTTCTGAAAAATGAAGATGTTCATATCTGATTAGTAGGTTTATTTCAAACATCATTCTCACACGTTAACTTCTAAGGTCTCTATTATCCTAAGGTTGTCTGGTTTGAATTATTACAACTAAAACAGCTAAAGACAAACGTAAATCATGAGAGAGTCTGATATATAGCCCTGAGCTTCATTAATTGTGTGGAATGTTAAAATACCACAATGGTTTTATTCTAGTTGGTAAAGAGCCACTGCTCAAATCTCCCTGAATGAAGTTTCTCCATGCCACCCAGGATGCCCTGCACCAGGGTTCCCAAACTTCCTAAGTCTCAATCCAGAAACCGAAGAGTTAACACCTAGCCCCACTTGGGGCTTCCAGGATCCCCTCTATCCAAGGACACATTTATTCTGAATAGTCATGTAATTTTCATATTAAATATTTGGAATATCACCTCTGCTCATACTTCACAGGCAAGAAATTTCAAGTTGGGAGAAAGTTCTTGAGTAAATAAACATATAAATTTGTGTCAAAAAACATTAAACTGTTTATTTTTCACTTGAAACTCATGAACATAAAAAAATAGTGCTGATTATTAGCAATCAGCCTCAGGTACATTTATATAAGCATATATGTTTCGTTTATCTCAAAAAATATTACTTATATGGAGCTACAAGGTGGTGTTCACCTTATCATGCTGAAGATATGTGTGTACCTGTGGTGCTGGTATAATCATCACTGTTATAACCATTATAATACTTAGTCACTCAGAAAGCATACATGAACCTTCTACTATGTGTCAGACCCTGACGTAAATTATGGGGACATAGAAATGGCCTTGCCAGATCCCCAGGAACTCATTGTCTTGTTTGGGAAAAGTGTGGGTAACAGATATGTAAACAGTTAAATTATAATTTGGAGTGATTACTACAGTATTAGAGGCAGAAAAAATGTGTTACTGGATTTCCAAATACTGACAGCTACTTCCAACCTAAAAATGTGAGGAAGACTTCAGTAGGAGCCACATTTTACATAGGTCTTAAACAATCAGAAATATTTTGCCAGGTTGAGACCTGTCTGCTGTGTATAGGTACATGGAACAGTATATAAGGTCAGACAATTAAGTTCACAAACTTGTTGCAATGCTATTGCTAACCGTTTTGGATATCACAGGGATTATTCATTATGAACTTGTACCAACTGGACAAACAGTTAACCAAGTTTACCATTTGGAAGTGCTGAAAAGGCTGCGTGAAAAAGTTAGATGACCTGAACTTTTCGCCAATAATTCATGGCTCTTGCATCATAACAATGCACCAGCTCACACGGCACTGTCTGTGAGGGAGTTTTTAGCCAGTAAACAAAGAACTGTATTGGAACACTCACCCTACTCACCTAATTTGGCCCCCAGTGACTTCTTTCTTTACCAGAAGATAAATGAGATATTGAAAGGAAGGCATTTTGATGATATTCAAGACATCAAAGGTAATACGACAACAGTTCTGATGGCCATTCCAGAAAAAGAGTTCCAAAATTGCTTTGAAGGGTGGACTAGATACTGTCATCAGTCCATAGCTTCCCAAGGGGAGTACTTTGAAAGGCGATCATAGTGATATTCAGCAATGAGGTATGCAGCGCTTTTTTCTAGGATGAGTTCGCGAGCTCAATTGACCTCGTATGTGAAGTCACAAAGTCTTAAAGGGGCCTGGTTTATTCCAGTGTTACTGGAACTCCAAGAATGTGAGAAGGAGATGGAAAAGTAAAGTCCCAAGAAGCCTTTTGTGTTCAGCCAGGGTTCCGTCTATAATTTGAGGTTGGTGTGAGGGTATTGTGTGGGGAATTGCTGAACAGGTGCGGAAGTGTTTGCTAATCTTGTGTAATGAAGGCACAGTGGAGTTTTAGGCACAAGATGAAGAGAGCTCATGTTTGCTATCAAGGTGGGTGTGTCACCTGCTGATTTAGCATAATACTGTCTGTGGGGCACGGAAAGAGTAGATGGGAGGCTGTTGCTGCAAGTGCAATGGACGTTCACCCACTATGTTTCATAAAGTACCCAGGAAAATAAAGATGTCGCAGAGAATGAAACACTGTCCCCAGCATGGACAGAGTTCCTGTTTCGAAAAACATTCTTGTGTGAGAAATCAAATCCCATCCGAAGGTTGCTTAGGGATATGGTGTGAGAAATACAGTTGTGTAATTGAGGAATATAGTCAATAATATTGTAATACCTATGTATGGTGTCAGATGGGTGTTAGATTTATCAGGGTGATAGATGGGAGGGGTGTTGGAGGAAGGGTGAAAAAGATGAAGGTATTAATACAAATTGGTAGTTACAAAATAGTCATAGGGATGTAAAGTATAGGTAATATAATCAATACTATGGTAATAACTGTGTATAGTGCCAGGTGGATACTAGTCAGGGGGTTCACTTTCTAAATTATATAAATGTCTAACTGTATTTTGTACACCTGAAATTAATATAAAATATTGAATGTCAACTCTAATTGAATATTTAAAAAAGGGGGGAGATAAATAATATTGTGATAGCATGGACTTACCATGGTGATCACTTCTTTACCATAAGGAATAAAATCAATCAATAATGTGGTAATAACACTGTATGGAGGGAGATAGGTGGGTACTGTTGGATAACAATGATGTACACCTGAAATTAATATAATATTATACATCAGCTGTATTTTAATACAATGATAAAAAAAGAGAAACTGTGATGACACCAGAGCAAATGAAGATTTTCATGAAGGTGAGATGTGGCTACGAGTTAGATTCCCTGAAAGTTCAAACAAGATGGGGAAAAAAATATTTTAACATCCATTGGATTTGGAGATAGCTAGTGACATACAGCATAGAGCCCAGCCCAAGCCACGGGCTCCAGCAACAGTAGCTGCTATTACAACAATTATACCTGAAAGCAGTTTGTATAGGCATATGTGTGCATGCCAGTAGAGGGGCATATGTTCATCATTAGGATAAACTTTGCAATTCCCAAATAAATGCAATTCCACCGAGCAAGCTATGTCCTCTAAAGGTTTATTTAAGCTGCAGCTGAGTTTTTCAAAGCAAGATTTCAAACTGGAAGGTGGCAGGTAGGTCATGCAAATTTAACAAGAGTCCTGTCTTCATTTGCTGGGAACATTGGTAGCTCTGGGATACATTAGGAGCTGTCAGTCCTCACAGCAGCCCCACGATTCAATTGAACTTTTAAATTCCTTGCCCAACACTCCCCATTTCTCCCATGCCAGCAAAGTGAACAATTGTCTGATCTCTGGCCACGGGAAAAAAGCTATCTTTGCCTCTTGCCAGCTGAGAAATGGTTTGTTTTCCTTTCAAACACTGCTGCATTCTTCTTGCAATTTTCCTTGACCACTAAATATTTTATAACTCAGTCTCATGCCAGCGCTCCTTCCTAGGTTCCTGATAAATGGCAGATTCAGCAGGGAATTTTAATTTATGGCAGCAGTTTCATTGGTACTGCTCCCAAGGATGAAGCTGCTGGAGTTGACGACCATATTTAAATGGTTTCTAGCCTGTGAAGGTATTTTTTTAATTCTAAGAGCTTTTACACCGCATCACCGGATTCGTAACTTTTCTTGGAGAATTGTTGTGTCACCAACCCAGTAGGGGAAGGAAAAAAAGCTGCTTGATGAATCTGACATTTGCAAGCCAGGAGTGGGGGGAATTGTTTAGGGTCTATGCTGTGCCTCCTAATTTTCCTTCCTTGGGTGTTTCTTTTCTTCGTATCTGGAATTCCTTTTCCTATGCCAATTAAATCATTCCAATCCAAGACCTAGCTTCAATGCTAACCCTTTGGAAAGACTCCAGAGATAACTATAGCCTGAATTAAGCCCTCCCTTCCTTTGATTATCTACTGCAATTATTATCCGTAATAGCCCATTTAGCACTCTTGTTCCTGCAACAAAATCTGTGTTCCCACAGTGTGCGGCATTGTGCTGGCAACATACAAAACCTCAATAAATAATATCCAGGTTAAACTTAGTACTTCAGGGGGAAATCCAGTCATTGTTTTAATTCATTAATAAATTAACTTTCATTGCAAAATCTGCAGGGATTTCTGTCTCCCGGACTTACATTTTTTTCCCATTTTGGCTTTAATGAATTAAGCACCACCACCTCCCACTGTGTGTTTAATTACTGTACTGATTGCTTACTATGTATGCGACATGATGTGGAAAAAATACAAAACTTAAAAGCAAAGCACTCTCCCTGACCTCCCTCAGGATAGAAACCAAAACCCATAAAAATATAAGGAAACACATTTAACTACCTATAACTAGTGCCAGATGAGTTGTCTAGATAATTGCACAGCCCATGGGGTCCCAAATAAATGGGCACCATTCCTCTTGGTGGCAACAGTACTTTCTAGACCTGAGACCTTGACCTTTGGTCATGGTGTTTGGAAGACCCTTCCTAGTACCATCTTTGTTCATCCTAAGCCTAACATTTATTATTCATGCTCACTCTTTTAGAAAATTTTTCATATATACCAGAGTGCCACAAAAATGTGTACACATTTTAAGAGGTGTTATCTGTGCTCAAGCCGTAATCAGAAGTGTCTGGACGCTGATGGTAACCACTCTGAGCACCTCTTGTAATTGCAGAAGTCAAATGTGACTTGTATTCATCTTCTGTTATCAGTATATATTGAGTATTACAATTTTAAGCATTGTTTCCTTTCTTTAAATGTGTGTACATTTTTTTTGGCACCGTGTGTGTGTGTGTGTGTGTGTGTGTGTGTTTCTCTCTTTCCTCCCTTCCATCCTGTAGAGTTGTGTTTTTTTTGTGCCTCTTATAAAATTCTATATAGTTTACCTAAATTGTTTTTGGAGGAGCTTCTGTAGGTCTTAACTTCTAAACATGTATTCAATAACCAGATGCTATTTTTAAAAGCAGAGTTTTTGTTTTATGATAACAAAAGCATGCACACTTTTCAATATAGGATTTTTTTTTTAAGGAAATGCTCCAGTATGAAAAGACCATCCTTGTGTAAGCATCTGTTGTGTGCCCTTCTGTGTCAGCCACCTGTAAGATGGTGGACCAGAGAGGCGAAGACCCGCTCTGCCCCCCCAGGTTCTCCCATTTATTGGGTTGTCAGAAAAGTAATGACGCATTTTTGCAATGAAAAACATAGAAAAAATACATGATGACTTTTCTAACAACCTAATAGATGGGAGATTCATGAGCTGACATGGTGGAGAGAGTGATGTCTGATAGGATGCATTCTGGAATAAAGGAGAGCCTTGAAAGATGGGAATTTATGGGAATCGGAGGCCCCTCCTGGTTAACTACTTGGACGTTCATCCATATAATTTTTGAAAACAATAAAAGCTTCTATAACAAATTTATTTACCAAATTGCATTCCTAGAAATAGAAGATGCCTTTTGAATTTTAAATACATGGCAAAATGTTACCATTTACTATAGATAGCTTAGTGTATTAGACTTTCTTAAAAGTGATACCGTTTTAAAAAAATGAAAGCATGTTCTAAAAGTGTTGGATAACTTAAGAGATGAGAGTTGAATATGTGACTGTGAGATACCTCAAGGCTATTCAAGGCCATCACTTTTATAGTTTGGAGTTAGATCTTTTCCATTATCTCAACCTCATGAATGTCCCATGTTTCCCTATCAGAAAAAAATACACAGCTGGGTATATTAGAACGCTGTGTGTCATCTTAGGCCACAGACAGAAAATAAAGAATTGCACTTTATATTTTTATCTCACTTTTTATTTATGTTCTGTTTTATGTGCTTATAATATACCTTATATGTTAAATATTAAATAAATAGATACATGCATATACTTACAAGCAACTATGTGAGTATTGGAGGGCATCGTCCAAAATTATGAATGTCTCTTTGCTGGGCTGTGTTTGCTTTTAACTAATAGAAAACCTGACTAGCAGTGACTCAGACCCAGTGTACTTATTTATTTTACAAAAGCATAGGTGGCCTTTGAATCAGTAGAGCAGCCTAGTGAATTCATTAAGGAATTTTTCTATCTTTCCATCCACATATTTGTCATGATGCCTTACACGTGTAAATTTTCACCTTATAGTGAATTTTATTTACCTTGTCCGGTATCTGTGATTTTAGGTGAGTAGTGCTGTATGGATACCACATAATGAAATGCTCAGGTAAATTTTTAAGATTTCAAATGTATTAATGATTGCAGTTTATTTTCCTATAGAAGGATTAAGCCCAACCTTCCATTACTTTTTTGTTATATGAACTTATTAAAACATCTAATAATGTTGTTTTCCTTTAATTTGGTCAAGTTATTGTGAGTGATAAGCAGGTGCATTGAAAATTACTTTTGAGATTCCCTAAGCTATGGATATAGGAATCCTGAGTAAATGTTAAGCCTGACATCTCTGTACTCTCCCACCTTGGACGTTTGAGGAAGCATTTACTGGGGTCTCTGATCTTCTGTAATGTGCTGATAGAGGATAACATGATAGAGAAAGCAGTTGGTAGAATGGGGTGGAAACCACTGGAGACCGTAGTTGTCAGATGGAAACTAATTGATTGTAATTGCTTTGCCATTGTGTTGCTCTTGGAGTCTGTATCTTGTTAAAACCACTGATTATAAAAGAAGGATCTCACTTTTCATGCTGTAGGTTATGGTAATGAAAAGCTGTTCTTAGAGGAATGATCAGTGCATATCAATAAATGGATAATAAGAAATTAAAGGAAAATTTAGCTAACTGATCATGAATTAATATACGTCAGCAGTCAGAGTAGCAGTCAACTGCGTGTGGTGTTTCATATTGAATGTTTTGCTTGGAGCTCTTGAATTTTAAATATTTCCCATAGAAAGAGAGATTGATTCTGTGTAACTATTTATCACATATTGCCTTGAATAACAAATCTACATTCCCTGTAGAGATGTCCTGGAAAACAGAAAATGTGTCTGTTTTGCAAGAGTCTTTATTTTGTGACAAAATATTAGCAGGCTGATATTTTGAAGTGGAAGAAATAAGTTCCCATTGTATCACCAAGAAAGAGGAGATTAGAAGTGGATTTTTCAATGCTCACAGTGCTTGAGTAATATATGAGTGAGTGTCTCTGTGAATCTGAAGGCAATGTTTGCTTTTGCAATATTCATCAATATTAAAATGAGTACACTAAAATGATAACTATAATATGAAATTATATCTAACATTTTCTTGTAACACATGCATTAACATTCATATGATTGTAATGTCTTTTATGATCATATTTTTCATCAGTGGCATTTAAACTGTTAGTGATGTTTGAGTGATCAGACATATTGAATACGTTTTTACTGAGTGCCAATTCTGATTAAGGCTCAACCTCTAGTCTCAAGGAACTCACAGACTAAAGAAACAAATAAATATGTGAACAAATGGTTACCTGCAACATTGAATGCAATGATGCAAGCGATAAAATTACTGGAGGGACACAAAGGGAAGGGATGTAAGTTCTGAAGGATTTCTGGGTGTCTTCCAACAAAGAAGAAGATGGTCCAAGAAGAAGGAGCAGTGTGATAGCTCCTGGTATTTGGGAAAATCAGACAATAGTTAGAAGTTAAGTTGGGTGTTTTAGGGTACAAGACGATGAACTTAAATAGGCAAAATCCCATGTGGCCTATGTCCTTCTTTGCTCTTCTAAGGAATCTGGAGTTATTCTTATGGGAATGGGGCCCACTGAGGCATTTTGGAGGTGGGAAGGACATGAGTGAGTTTCCTTTTAGGGCAATCACTGTCCCCTCAGTTTGGGTGATGAGCAGGAAGAAGCTCATTGTGACCTGCAGTGAGTAAGCTGGTGCAATCACCCATGCTACTGCACATCATTATTAGTCTACATCTATGAAGAGGAAATTCAAAGGGCTTAAATGTTGAATAATTTATTCATCTTTGACTTTTTCAATATATTTTTCTTGAATGCCATAATAGAATTGGTGCTAATACTTTAGTTGCTGAAAACTCTGAAACTGGAATGTCTACATGTGATAACAGAGTCTGTGTCTAGTAGGTAGCACGTACTTATGGTTAGTTTCATATTGGGAAGCAGATGTAGACATAGAGCTTAATTTTAAAAACGTAAGTAGTTTAAAAATACATGTTTAAGATAATGCTAAAAACTAACAATAATTTGGTCCGGTTAAATATTTACCAGAAAAATTCTTCACATTTGAGATTCTGTTTTAGAATTTGGAACATTTGCATTTTAATTGCACAATAAAAGGAGAACGTGAAACTATAATTGGTTTGGCTATTAGCCAATTACAGCTGTAACTAAAAAACAAAAATAAACAAAAACAGAGATACACAAAAAACCCCCACAGAAACTGACATTGGTTTCCACAAACAGTCACAATATACATTGATCAGATGCTTAATGATATTTGGCAACAATAAATGAAAGGGAATGTTGTTTCAATCCCTCATACAACACGTTTGTTAATACCAAAATTAGATTTGAGGTAACTGACTGCAGGATCATTCATCTTTTACTGTTAATGTATATTCAAATGAGGCCTGTCTAGAAGAATTCCAACTGTTAAAATCTAGTGGAGAAATAAGACAATTGGATGCAGTGTTTGCCTTAGTCAGTCCAGGCAGCTGTAACAATATCATAGACTGGGTAACTCAACACACAACAGAAATTTACTTCTCACAGTTCTGAGGGCTGGGAAGTCCCAGATCAAGGTGACTGCAGATTCAGTGACTGGTGAGGTTTTCCTGGACACAGAAGGCTATCTTCTTATTGTGCCTTCACTGCACTGGAATGGGCAAGGGCGTTCTCAGGGGTCTATTTTATAAGGGTACTAGTCCCATTCATGACCAAATCACCTCCAAAGACCCCCACATTGTGGATTAGGTTTCAATATATGTTGTGGGGACACCAACATTCAGTCTGTAAAGTGGTCACATCCAGTTGTATTTTTTCACTATAGTGAAGGGTTCATCCTGTCTGTGTAGTCACCAAGGTCAGTGACCATGAGAAGGCCTCAGTGCGCAGGTCCGGGCCACTGACAGGAGCTGCTAGCGTCGGAACGCACCGCTAACAGCATTTCCTGTGTCTTCCCCTTGACAGATACGACGACGTATTCCACTGAGCGGTCTGAGCACTTCAAACCCTGCCGAGACAAGGACCTCGCGTACTGTCTCAACGACGGCGAGTGCTTTGTGATCGAAACCCTGACGGGATCCCATAAACACTGTCGGTAAGCCACTGCGTCCACTGCACTGAGGGCAGGCCCCAGGGCGGCCTGGCGGGGCAAGCAGGTGTTGAGCTCCGTGAATATACCGTGTGATGCCTGCACCCCAGCGGCTTGCATGGCAGGATCAAGAGGCTTAACATGAGAAGGGAAAGGCGGGTGTCTTTCATATCTGAGAAATATAAAACTGAATTAAAGTAGACAAGATTTCAGTTTTTCCCGACCCAGTAAAGGAAGGTTTACTTGTATAATAACTACCAATTTAACAGAAATAATTATTCACTCACTGTAGAAGCCTGAATTTTTGGTGTGGGTCTTAGGCCCATACGCTTGTGCTCAGAAGTAATCCCTTCTTGGGAACGTACAGACTGTGGCATGACAAAGCAAATTGCTTATCTAAGATCTAGCGTCTCAGTGTTTATCCTGTACTAAAACCCAGAGACTGTAACTGTGCCCAGAGAAAGCTGTATCTTATTTTGATTCTGCCCTCATTTATTAATTTCAATACATTTTTTTAAACACCTCCGATGATGAAACACTTTCCAGCAAGATGTTGTAAATGAAATCATCCTATTATGGTCTAGGTAGAGAACTATTTGGGGAAAATTCCCAGTAGAGATCAGAGAGGTGTTTAATTGGTTTTTAGAGACATAAGGTTATATAACTGCTAAAAATAAAAACAAGTGGAGAAGAATAGTGCACCTGTAGACACTGCAGCTTTAAGGCACCAAAGAAAACTCAAATTAGCGTCTGAAAACTATATCCCACCAAGCTTTTATTTTCGGTACTACCCTATAATTTGTTTTTCCTTACAATTGTATGTGCTTCAGTGATCATATATGTCCACACCCCTTTCCTTCTCTTTATTTACTCTTCTCACATAGCACAGTTATTTATTAATTATTCTGAATTGTGAGGCACAGGAAATTATGACTTTTCTCTCTCTGTTGCTGTTGTAACACTTTATTCCATGTTTTATGAAGATGGCACAGAGAAATGCATCATGTAGTTATGAACTGAGCACGTGTCGGCATATCCTGCCTGGCTCCTGGAGCCCGCTTCACTCCACAGGGGGATGAGTTGCCACAGTGGGCAGGGCACGGGTTTGGAAGAGCTGATTAGTGATCGTAGCAGAGCTCTGTGTCAGGATGAACAACTGTGACCTTTTCACCTTGACGCAATGCCTTTCCTGTGACTTGGGTAGCAGCATTTATGAAATGTACCCCCTATTCCTGTTCTCCGTGAGCCTGGACTGGGGAGGAAGTGGGGTGGGAATGGTTCCTCCCCACATTCCTCTCTTGCTACATTTATTAGGTCAGCACAGACAGAGGTAGAGAGCACACAAGTGACTTGGAGATCTCAAGGGGGAAGCAAAGAATGAGCTACCCTCTCAAAGCATGAAGTGCTTCCGTGCTCTTACAGATACTCAGCCACATGCTATGGCGACCTCTGCCAATCCCATGGGATCCTAATGTGGAAGTGGGCCCTAACATCAATGAACTTTGAATTCTCAATTGCCTGATGAGGGGCTGTATCAGAAGTCTCACCTAAACCCCTGACTTTCCTGACGGTGTTTTCCCCCAAGGAAAGATCAGATCAGGCCCCACCACGATGTGTAAGATTGTATGATTCATTGTTTCTGAAACTGAGATGTTGAAGAGGACAAAATAATTCTTATTCTTTCTCAAGATTCTTTCTCACTGTATCCTCTACTAGTTTATGGGCATATGAGTTTGCTAGGACTGTTGTAACAAAGTACCACAGATCGGGTGGTTTAAACAACCAAACTATATTTTCTTACAGTTCTGGAGGCTGTAAGTCTGAGATCAAGTTGTCAGCGGGGTTGTTTCCTTCCTAGGACCATGAGAGAAGGGACCCTGCCAGGCCTCTCTCCTTGGCTTATAGGTAGATGGCTGTCTTTTCCCTGTGTCTTGTCATTTTCTTCACTCTGTATATGTCTGTATCCAGATTTCCTCTTTTCTCTTATCATAAGGGTACCAGTCTTAATGGATGAGGGTCTACTCCAATGACCCTATTTTAACTTAATTACCTCTATAAAGACCGTTTCTCCAAATACAGTCTACTCTGAGGAGGTTAAGACTTCACCATATTTATTATTTCAGAGACACCATCCCATCTATGATGATGGATCTCAGGTCCAGAGGAAACAATCCTTTGCTGTTCTGTATATGTGCAGGTCTAATTTTTTTTTAACATACACAAGCAGAGCTGTATCTGTGGTTTAGCTGGAACGATATACATGTATGATACTTTTGACCATCTGTCTTCATATTTTTTGCATATTTCATCACAGTCAACCTGTGATTTAACAGTCACAACATAGCTAATCGTGAGAAAAGATCAGCCTATGAAAGCGTGGGAACCCGAGTAGTTTAATAGATGGCTATAAATCTCCTGCTTGTGTGTGTGAATAAATCACACCTTACTGTGCTCACTGTTCATCTCCCAGGCTTTTCTGTGAAGAAAAGGCTTATATTTGTTCCTGCAGCAGCCACTTCTAAGATTTCCAATGGAGTTATTAATAATGGGGCATTTTGTACAGCACTCTATTGAAGTAGTATGTTTCATTCATTCTTCTCTATTTAACAAATGTGTATTGAGCACTTCCTATCACCAAGATATCTGTTGAATAAATACATACAGAAATGAATTTAGAAATTAAATGGCAGTGCACTTTGTAATGTAGTTGGAGTAAGTGAAATACTTCATCGTTAGGAAATAAAACGAAGGAAAGTTTTTGCATGACTGGCAGGCTACCAGGGGTCTCTTTATGATAAATTACTAACTGGATTGTGATTCCAGTTAAATAAAACACGATATAGGGTATGGGGACAGCACTGTAAGAGGTGAGCATGAATGTAGTTCATTAAATAGTTTACTTTTTACGTGTCTTGAAAGATTAGATATTCAACCCTGAGAGAAATTAAGATTACATTTTATAGTGTTTTAAAAATAAATTCCAATCCTCTAATAAACTGAATCAAAAAAGTTTTTCTCCATCATAAAAAATTGATCATTCTCTAACACTTTTCTCTTTCTGAGCCAAGGAAGAATAGTAGCAAAAACTGTCATCCCTGATAGAGAGCCTTAAAGTGAATGCTCAGAAATGTTAATGCTGGAAATCTTGGGTAAGATATGTTTCGTGTTCTTCTGTTTGTTATTTTTTCACTCTTTAGGGTATTTTCAGATTTTTTGAAAATCTAATTGTTGTATGAATAGCTAGAAATTATAGAGCAAACTATAAAATTGCAAAGGAATACAAATATCCTAAATATAACTTGACAGATTTTAAAGAACAATGAATAAATAGGCAAACTTCATTATACTGAATTTAAAATATACTATAAAGTCAAGATCATTGGCTGACTGATTGTGAGAACTTGGCATCAAGTAGAACTTCATCCAGAATAAAGAGAAATTCATAAATAGAAGGAAAACTGAAAGACTGATTGTTTGATCAATTTGGTTGGCTGTCAGGAAAAATAAATCAAAGTTGGATTTTTACTTCCTTCTCTATACCAAAAGTTGTTCTCAACGAATTCAGAAGTTCAGGTAATTAATCAATAAAGTCTTCAGGAAAACAGTAAATAGCATTACATATTTATTTACGTCAGCAGTTGAAAGGACCTTTTGAGCTATAAGCAATGGCAGGAAAAAATAACAGCATTGTCACAACATTGTTTTGTGATCTGAATATCATAAATCAGGAACAAAATTTAAAGACAGATAAACTCTCAGTAAACTGTACAACAAATATGATGGGATTAATATTCTGAAGAAGTCATATAGATGAGTGAGAGTAACAGTGAAATTAAACCCCAGCAGGAAAATGGACAAAGGAGAGGAACATACTCTTCCCATAAAACAGAATGCAAATAACCAATGAGCAGGAAAAATACCCAGCTTCAGAAAGAAATGCAAATTATTTTTTTCGTTAAACACCTTCTGCAGGTCACAACTCTGTATGTTTCCAAATCTTTATGTTGTTTCTAAGAATTTAACCTACAGGCTATATGTGTAGATTTCCTTGTAAGGAAAAAAAGCCTGAATTTAGATGTCTGGACATTTCAAAATATTTTAAGGACATGAAAATGCTCATTATATCATGCTATGTATGTAAATCAGGTTATAAAATTGCACAGTTGAACATATAATAGCGATAAAATTTTGAAAAAGAAATAAATTAAAAGGCTAATAGGATTTATAGCTATTTTCTTCTTCAATCCCTATGAATTTCTTAAGATCTCTACATTGCACATGTATTTCATTTATGTAACACCTGGTTGAGACACTTGGTCCCTCCTTCTCCTCTTTCCATTAAGAAAGATAGTTAGGGTCCCTGTCTGTGTAAAATTGAGGTCTTTACAATTCACTTTTTTTAGGCTCAGAGAACTTCGAATTAAGCCTTTTCAGATTAAACACTACCATGTATATTTGAATGAGTCTGCTCCTTCTTTTATTAACAATTCATTTACAATAATTCTTTTAACTTCATGTGTTTTGAAACATAAAAAAAAATGGATTAAATAATAGGGAGATGCATCCCACAGAAATGAAGCTGGATAGAAAAGGAAGCAAGTCACTAGACACCCCTTGAATCAAAATATTCTGAATCAAAGCTGGATATTCTGAAGCATAGTTTATGCCATTTCTAGAAATTTTAAGAGCTTGAGCAGTGGTGCTATCTGTAATGTAGTTTCCTAGAGTGAGATGGGTAGCCATTGTACCTGAAAAGATTGCTGGGCATTTGAATGGGTCCACTGTGTTTCATGGCCAGATTTAAGTTAAAAGGACATGTCTCTACCGAGTTGAAGTTCATTAAATGTTTCACCAGCCTCGCTGCAAAAATGGATTTTCAAAACTTTGGGAAGAATAGCATTTGAGCTGAATTTGACCTATAGTGATCATTTTGGAAATCTATCAAGCAATTTACTTGAAGATACTTGAATTACTTGAAATATGGAACTGCTAGAAAATGAGGAAAGCGGTCCAATAGCAACCATTGCCCGAGGCGGTGCTTCCGTAAACGGGCTGATGGTCTGCGCAGCAATCTGGGTAAAATGCTTAGAGGAATCAGTGAGTGCGGGAAGTGATTGAAAGGGGAGCAGAACCCCGCCAGGAGTTGCTGCTCTTACTGTGTCTGGTTCTGCCTGAGTAAGATTTTAAAATCAAAGCTTCCATTTTTAAGAGAATTGATTGGGCACAATGTGACCATATTCCTATGATTTAGTATGTAAAATGACAAGACCATCCCTGTCAGTGCTTTGCTCTGTCTCGTTGGAGGTCCATTAGCTCATCCAGCAGTGAGTGTCCTCTTTATCAAATGGTTCTCCAGTAAGTGCTCTGAGAGCCACAGCTAATGGTTTTCTGTGGTTGAAGCAAGTCGGAATGGAAATGGAGTGTTGGCACATATCCCTGAACTCCGCTGACCAGAGAGGATGGGGGCTGAAGCATCTATAAATCCGGGCCCAGTAGCAGCGTCTCTGCAGAGTGGAATTGAATAGCAGGGCACAGGGCCTTAGACAAATTTTCAAGTTCATCAGATAAGTGTTCCTGAAGGATATTTGCCACAGCCCAGATATAATTTAAATAATTTGCAGTAGCCATGTTCGTAACAGAGCTCTACTGATTGCGTTTGACAAGAAGAAATGAGCCAAGTTATAACCATGCGTCTCTCTTTTCAGTGGATAAAGTTTGTCAGAATTGTATCATGAGCTCAAAAACATATGTAATTTTGCAAGTTGATGACACTTTGGCAGTGGTTTATTTTGTCTAGTTTCACTTGTTTGGGTTGGACCCTAGCTGGTGGTCTTAAAGGGTTATTTAAATATCATGCAAAAGATCAGAAAGGCACATTTAATACAGAATAATAACACATCTTTTAATTAATGGCCAAAGATTTTTACCTTATTTTAATGTTTTCTCATTTGTTTGGCAGCTCTAGTTGAAGCATGAAATGGAGTTTCTTGGGATGGTTGTTATGATTTTGGGGTTTTGTTGTATCAAAGAATTGGCATAAATTTGTTTTTTAATAGCTGCCTTATATGATGGGATAAGAGGTACACGAGGCACATGTGGGGGTTCAGGATGGAGAGATCTGAGGTCACAGCTCGGCTCAGCTTCATACTGGCTGTGTGAGTTTTTTGCAAGTCATTTAACCTTCAATTCTTCATTAAAAGAAAAGAATCTACCACAAAAGGTTGATGCAAGAAATGAAAGCAGCAACATGTAGAAAACTCCAAATGCACAATAGACATTATGTCCATGATAGTTCTTCCCTTTTCCTCCCTTTGCTTATATTGAAACCAAGCAAAAGTCTGTTTGCTGGAATTCTGGGAGAGACGTTGAGTGGATTTCATCTACCTACATAATTAAGAGGAGACTCAGGTTTAAAAGGGGAGACAGTCCTGCCGATGGAGTCTCGTGTATATTTTGAGGGCTCAGGCTTCTTATTGCTAATTTTGATACTCTGACATGTTAGCCATTTTCTATTATTTCTCCAATTCTGCAACCAATTCTTGATTTTCCAAGATTTTCTTCTTGTTGAACATACAGTTTATTGGGTTTTTTAAAAAGATTTTATTGGGGAATTGGGGGAGGGGAAGAGCACTGGGACTTGGGGAAGGGGAACAGACAAGTTGCTGTCTTTTTGTTCTTCAGTCTAGTTGTGGAGGACGTCACTTCACTGGCCCATGTTGGTATTATCATTGCGCTCTTCCTGGGTGAGGCAGATGGGTCACCGGCTACTGGGTGGCACTCATGGCAGCACACGGCAGCTCACGAAAAGTGCATGCCAGCTGCCGGCCAGCCCCACTGCAGCCTACGCCATTGCCAGGGGCTCATGGCAGCCCAGCTCCAGGTGGAGCTGTTGTTCGTCATCTTAGCTGTAGAAGGCACAGCATCACTGGCCCATGTAGGATCCGAACTGGGGCCCTGCTGCTCAGAGCTGGCTTTCCAAGCCAACTCTTAACCAATGCACCACTTGGATGGCCCAAACATACAGTTTTAAGAGAAAAATATTTTTTTCTTTCCTACTTCATCAGTGTAACTTGTCATAATTGTATTCATGGTTGTAGTTTGGACTGGCTGGGTAGAATCAGTGCTTCACCACTGCCTAGCAGACTGACAAATTACACACATTCTCTCTGACTTCATTTTCTTGTCTGTTAAATTGGGGAAATCGCATTACTATGCTACCGGTTCATTGTGAGAATTGCTGTAGGTAAGGAGCACCTGTCTGGTATAAGCTTAGTGGAATAAGTGCGGTATGCTGTGCCAAGGGGCATGCGTTGCTGTGTTACCTGTACAGCTCTGTTTACAGATAATTTTCTTTGAGCCTGGGCCTCTTGATGGGCTTCCCAGTCTCCCAACACAGAGGCTTCCGCTCACACCCACTAATGCAAGTTAAAGAAAACTGACCCGGCGACGTGATTTAAAAACACAGTCGTACCTGGCCATGAACAAGAACCCTCTTCATAACCAGGGTCATTGTTGTTCTTCCACCAGTAAATTTAGGAGAAAAGAAGAAAGCAGAGGTTACCTTCTGTCAGGGGAATTCTCCCTGTTGACAGTCATGAAGGGAGGACCATGCAGAAAATGCTCCTCTCCTCATACAGTTCAGGCTGTTCTGGCCACGGACCCTTCAGGTATCCACAGCCGCCCCTGGAGGCGTTTCCCCAGGCACCTGCTTCCTGCCTGTGGGGGTCAGAGCCCTGTGAAGGGTGGAGCAGTCTGGAAGCCAGAATGATGTGAAAGCACATTGTGCATTTAAATGGATCATAGATTATTTCATAGAGTTTAATTTAAAAATTAAGAACCTATCCATAAATATCATTTTAGCTAGAGGTGACCTATCTGTGCAGATGCGAACAGCATTCTCTTTGGTACCATAGCCCCTGCTGTGTAGGCTTCTCAGAAAAACATTGCAGTAAAACCTTCTGAAAACAGGAAAAAGGTGCCTGGGATGTTCTGCTTGGTCTCCTGGGGCAGGGAGGGAATTTGCAACACCCTTCTGCAGCCTGCCCTCTACTAATGAGAGGCTCTAGTCTAAGTTCCAGAGCATTGGGCAGAATTTTCATAGTATTTCTTTCCAATTCACTTTTGTCTGAGCATTTGAAAGAAAAATAGAAAATATAACTTAAGGACCAAATCACATTGTTTATGAATATACCAAATGTCAGTCTTTGTGTACCTAAGATAAACTACCCTCCCCAAAAGGAAGAGCCTGAGCAAATGTAGCTGAAGGAATAAACCTGGGTAATGTTTGTATAGTGCTCCTTGTGTGCAGCCTTGGGAGGGAGGTGGACATGACCAAGGTCAAGGGTATTTCTCAGGTCACACAGCACTCAGGTTACCCAGGTTATCCAGGACTCACACCAAGCAGGCTGACCCCAGGGTCTACACACTTAACTTCTCCATGAACCCATCTCTCTCCTTTAAAATCCCAGTGGTCCAGGAATCCTAAAATCTCAACTGCTTGAGAATAAAACATTTAAATTAATATATGTTTCTCAACATATTAAAATCTGAGTGACCATATAGATTGTTACCCAAATTAAAAAAAATTGAGATGGAGTGAGCAGTTTTACTAATTTTTTTTTTTGTAAAATAAGCATAAACCAGGAATGTCCCAAGCTGTTAAATAGGACATATGTTGCCCTAATTGTCTTTCAGGTGAAACTCAAATTCATAGAAAAGCAGACCACCACATGTTATGTGTTGTTTTAATATAAATTTTATAAGATTGTCTTTTTATACCCACTTTCCTCAAAAGCTGAGAGTTCCCTGAGTCACTAAGTACAGGCTGGGTCTGGATGAAAAGGCAGAGCAGGGGGCCCCCAAAGCCCAGGGTCTCTCTACTGTACCCCAAATCTGTGAAAGTATGCATCACCATGGAATTGTTTTCTATTTAGTTACATATATACCTAGCTATTATTTGTAAAAACTAAGAATGTGACAAAAGGACCAAGTCTTTCTTGTGTTTTAGAAAGAAACTGAAGACAGCATTTCTGAATTTTATCTTGGAGTGCATCTTTACAATTTTTTTTATGATTGCAGCTATTTTGGTGGTTTTATGAATATCAGGAAAATAGCTTGAAGCAAAATCAGTCCTATGCACACACATGTGCATACTCATACATATATGGTATATTTATCAGGTATCTGACATCATGCAGGCCACTGAGGCTCAATGGTAAGCAGAAAAAAAGGTTCTTTCCTTTATACAACTAGCTATTAGTTGGAACGTGGGGAAGTCAACACGATCTAGTGTGATAGGATTCCATGATGGGCAAACACTGATTGTCACTGCGCACCAAAGCCAACACTGGATATAGCGGGGAAATTCCTACCAAACTGGTAAACTTAGAGGAAATGATTTCACCTAGTGTATTTACATATAAAACAGTTATCTATGTTTTAACAAATGAGAAATTAAGAATAAAATTTTAAAAAGCAACAGGAAAAAAAAGATGTTAAATGTGGTTTGGGGAATATCTTGTTTAGAGATATATGTCATATGTGAGTGGCATAGAATGTATTTTAGTTGTATTCTACATACACTAAAATATAAATGGCAATTTTATACATTATTTCTATCATTCTGCCAATGCTTATTAAGCATATTCAGTGTTCCAGGTCCAGTGAAGGTGACAGTAATATAGTGATACGCATGTTCAGAAAAACTCACAAGAGAGGGGTTGAGATGGGCATTTTCTAGTTCAATTTAATATGATGAGATTTGTCTATATGATCTATATGTGCATAGCTTGTACCTACATAAAAGACTCCAAATCCAAAGGCCCTGAAGCCAGTGAGAGCTTGTAAGAGGAAGTAACATGGATTTGCATTTGGAAAGATGAGAGCTTTCTCATTTCTCATTTTGAATCCTGCTCAAAGCATGGAGAGTTGAGCTGTCATTGGAGAACATTTCTTTTAAACTCCAGAGAGGATTTCAAAATGATTTTAGGTGCAGTTAAACATAATCAGTTCCAAAAAAAAAAATCAGTTTCATATCATAAATTCCTTATGCAATTGGTTACTTATTTTCTTTCTTTTGTCCAGATGGTACTCAAAGTATCAGGACACAATGACACTTTTAATTCTATCCCCTAAAACTCTGAATTTTTATGGTGAGTGGAAAGAACAGACAAGAATGCGGTTTTCCAAACCTATTACGTATCACATTGATTAAATTATGAAATCAAGATTATTTTTCTTTATTGTACACTAACTTATTTTTATCTACATATATGAAATATTTACAAAGACTATTTAATAGCTACAGTATAAAACATAAGATTAACATCTTAGATATAAGAAATTATTTTCTAGCACTAAAATTTTCCTTACAAATTAAACATGCATTCAAGAAAGCCTTGACCATCAGTCATTATTGAAGTATTCAGAGTTAATGTAAGGGAGTTAAATTTAGAGATACTTATTGGTATGTTCAAGTGAAATGTCCTACATTTTCCCAACTAAAATATATTTCTTTTCTCTAGCAGAACTGCTGTGAGGCTCACAGGAGATCAAAGTAAGATAACCATGTAGGGTTTACCTTATAATGGCTCAGGTAGAATATGGGCATTTTGGCTTGTACAGTGACGCCTATGTACAGCAGAAACCAGAGAAAGAAAGGATGAAAGAGTTCCTAAAACACAGTGGCTTTTTACTTTCTCAGAGACAACTTTCTCATTTAAACACATCGGAAATGCAGTTAGAGCTAACATCAGGGAAAGGAATTCTTTCAACAGAAGACTTCATTAAACAAACATATTCTAGGCTTTGGGGCACAGGGGAAATTCAAGATGGGGGTTTAGAGACTAAACTGATGACAAGAGGCTGGCATGCACTGAGCGTGGCCTCCATGGAGTCCTTGGACTGCACATTGATCTCAATGACCCTGTGCTCCTGAAGGGCAGAAATTCAATTCCGAACTCTCAGCTTTAAGCTTCAGGAGGGAGTGGTGTGGGTATCAGTGGGTGGCTCCATCACTGCAGGAGTTATAAAACAGAGCCTAATAATAGGACAGTGGAGAGGAAAAAACACCAGCTTAGAAAGAATTGGCAGAAAGGATATGCTGATAAAGCTTCTACTTTAAATAAGCTCATAATTTTGCTACAGTTTGGGGTGTTCCCCTGGGCTAATTTACAGCCACATTTGAAGTCACACAGAAGCCTTACACTCCGAGACAAGGTTTTATTGTCAGTGCTCTGAAAAGCTCTTTTTCTGCATGGGTTAGAATATGTAAAAGAAATAATGATTGTTTTAATAATATTAAATAGCAGCTTTGACCTCTTCCCCCCACAAGTTAAACAAAACATTATCTGGATGTACCAAATTATTCATCTGTGAGTAAAACTTCTGTTTTTATTATAATATTCCTGTTCACCTACCTGACTCCCCCACTAGGTTGTGAGTTCATCTTTGCTTTTGGAAGCTGCTACCTAGTCAGTAAAGATAAATTTTATAAGTGGAAAAATCCATAGACAATGTTTACTGCCCACATTTTTCAGAGGACAAAACTGAGGTGTTAAATGGGAAACAACAAAAATGCTAATAGCGGGGGATTTTCTGTCAAGATTTTCTGTGCTCGCCTCCTCTGATGAAGGCATCAAAATTACAACTGAACTACAGAACAACCATAACTGAGAATCACCTGAATCCTGGCTGAATAGAAGTCTTACAACTAAGGACATAGAGAAGAAGCCACCTCGGGACTGGTAAGAAGTGTGGAGACGTGGAACGGGATGGTCCCACACCAATGTGTGGTGGTTAAAAATCAGGAGGGAAATCTCCGCTGTAGAGTTTCTTCCTGAGGAACAACAGGTCGTAGCCCCACAGCAGACTCCCCAGCCCAGGGCTCCAAAGCTGAGGAGAGAGGTCCCCACAGCTTCTGACTATGAAAACTAGAGGAGATTGTGGCTGAGTGAGATGAGGGCTGCTGGGGTCCCAGACTTTTCTCTTAAAGGACCCACTCATGGACTTACCTGCAGAGAGACTCACTCTCTCTGAGCTCCAGTGCTGGAGCAGCAGCTTGAAAGGTGCCAGAAACATACGAGGAGGAACTGAATTTTCTAGATGCAGGGTGAGGGCTGGAGGGGCAGCTTTCTCACAAACAGAAGGGCTGGCAGAATCCATTTTTTGTTGTGTCCTTACCCCCAACCCTGCTCCCAGTGTGCAGATGCAGGCAGCCACCATAACTGAGTCTCCATCAACTTGACTAACACCTGTTACCCTGCCTAAGAGTGATTCCCTGATACGCCACTCCACTGAACTTGGGGGCCAACTAAAGCCACTTTCAGTGGCTTTTCCATACAAATGGACTGTCTTAGCTGATGCTTCAGGCTTTCCTAAAATCTCTCAAAGGTTCACAAAACCCAAAAAGCAGCACCTGACCTCCACATGCCCTGTATCTCTTGCTAAGCAACCTCAAGCTGGGCACTACTGGCAGCTGGCCTTGTTTCATGGCTTGGCCTCTCCCAGACATGTCCAAGGCCAGCACAGGTGGCAGCCATCTGCAGATTGCTTTAGGGATCATACCAGGTGGCTCCAAGAAGGGTAAAGTCTGTGGCTGAACTTGGCCCATGTCAGGGCTTTTCCCAGGAGGCTGCAGGACTGACACACCTGGTGGCCAGCTTCCAACTGAGCCAGAGCACCAGTTGGCTATGTCAACACACGCAAAAGGCAGTCTCATCAGGCACCAGAGCCTTGCTAGAATGAATCCTGCTCTGTAGGGTCAGCCCCTGCACAATAGCTTCTCCACTATAGTCACAGTCAGTCCTTAGAAGCAACCCCTCCAATTGACTTGCAAACAGCACCCAAGGCTCAACTTCAACGGGAGTGCTCATACAACCCACACAGGGACACCTAGCTCAGGTGTTCAGGGAGACTGCACCACTGGATTTCCCAGGACACCTGCATAACACTGCTGTACTGGGAGACATATCAGCCCTACCTAATACATAGAAACAACCATTGGGAGCCAGTCGAAATGGGGAGACAAGCTCATGTGCCAAATGAGCAGAATAAAGCTCCAGAAAAAGAACTAAACAAAATGGAGACAAGCAATCTACCAGATGCAGAGTTCAAAACACTGGTTAGAAGGAGGTTCAGTGGTCTCAGTGAGAACTTCAACAAAGAGATAGGAGACATAAAAATGGAGATAGAAAACATAAAAAAGGAACCAGTCAGAATAAAGAATACAATAACTGAAATGAAGAATACGTTAGCAGGAATCAACAGTAGATTAGATGAAGCAGAGGATCAAATCAGCAATTTAGAAGGTAAGGTAAAAGAAAACACCCAATCAGAACAACAACAAAAATGAACCCCCAAAAATGAGAGTTTAAGGGGCCTCTGGGATGACATCACTGCACCAACATTTACATCATAGGGGTACTAGAAGGAGAAAAGAGGTAGCTAGGAACTGAAAATCTATTTGAAGAAATAATGATGAAAACTTCCCCAGCATGGTGAAGGAAATAGATACACAAGCTCAGGAAGCACAGAGTCCCAAACAAGATGAACCCAAAGAGGCCCACACCAAGACACATCATAGTTAAAATGCCAAAGGTTAAAGACAAAGAGTGAATCTTAAAAGTAGCAAAAGAAAAGTTAGTTATGTACAATGGAGCTTGCATTAAGAATGTCAGCTGACTGCTCAACAGAAACTTTGCAGGCCAAAAGGGATTGGCAAGGAATATTCAAAGTAATGAAAAGCAAGGACCTACAACCAAGATTACTTTACCCAGCAAGCTGTCATTTAGAATAAAAGGACAGATAAAGAGCTTCCCAGACAAGAAAAAGCTGAAGAAGTTCATCACCACTACACCAGTATTACAAGGAATGTTAGAGGGATTTCTTGAAGAAGAAGGAGAAAGAGAAGATAAAAAATATGAATGATAAAATGGCAATAGCTACATATCTATCAACAATTATTTTCAATGTAAATGGAATAAATGGTCCAATCAAAAGACATAGGGTGGCTGAATGGATAAGAAAACAAGACCCTTACATATGCTGCCTACAAGATACTCACTTCAGATCAAAAGACACACAGAGAATAAAAATAAAGGCATGGAAAAAGATATTTCATGAAAATGGAAACAATAACAACTCAAAGCTGTAGTAGCAATACTTATATCAGACAAAATAGACTTTAAAACAAAGGCTACAACAAGAGCCAAAGAAGGACCTGGTAATCCCACTTCTGGGTATTTATCTGAAGAAAAGTAAAACAGCATTTAGAAGGGACATATGCATCTATATGTTCATTGCAGCATTGTTTGCAATGGCCAAGATGTGAAGGCAACATGGAAGCCCATCAATGGATGAATGGATAAAGAAGAGGTGGTACATATATACAATGGAATATTACTCAACCATAAAAAAGAATGAAATTTTGTCATCTGCAACAACATGGATGAACCTAGAGGGTATTGTGATTGAGTAGAGTAAGTCAGACAGAGAAAAACAAATGGCATATGATTTTACTTACAGGTAGAATCTGAAGAACAAAATAAACAAACAAGACAGAAAAATAACTTTGTAGATACAGAGAATATTTTGATAGTTGCCAGATAGGAGGGGGTTTGGGTGGGTGGCTGCAAAAGGGGAAGGGTTTAAGAAGTACAGATTGGTAGTTACAAAATAGTCATGGGAATGTAAAGTACAGCATAAGGAATATAGTCAATAATATTGTAATAACTATGTATGGTGTCAGATCGGTACTAGATTTATTGGAGTGATCGTTTTGTAAGTTATATAAATTTATAGTCATTATGTTGTACACCTGAAACTAATATAGTATTGTATGCCATTTGTAATTGAAAAATTATATATATATATATATATATATATATATATATTTAAAATGCTAATAGCCATCTTTTATTTTACACCTACTAAGTTTAAAGCAGAAATGACTCTATACACTGCTTCATGATTGCCTATCTGGTCCTCAAATTAAATCTGCAAAGGAATGTTTTCTCCTCATTTGAGGTCAAGAAAGAAGCTACAAGAGGGAAAAGGTAGCTTCTTCAAGGACGTTCAGCCAGTAGGTGGCAGGACCCAGCACCAGCTGCAGGTTTGTTTGACTTTCAAACTTGTGATCTTCCAACGTTGTCAAACTTTAATGTAAGAATCACTGAGGGTGATGGTTAAAAATATAGATTCTTAGGTTCCTCGCCTGAAGCATCTGATTAGGTCTTCAGATGGCACCCAAGACTCTTGTTTTCAGATGGTTCCATTATTGAAATTAGTTTTGGAAAAAGTGAATGAGACTGTTGTTTCTCAGATGTTGATGAGTGACATACCCTGGCATAACCATGACTTATGGACACATTTCCATATGGCTACATGGGATTCCATGATTGTCTCTTTAAGATAACTTATTATTGTACTAGTTACGGTACCCGCACTTAGCAAAGTGTTCCATGGCTGCATGTGTAGAAAGCTTTTTATTGTCCTCCCCACCCTCTCATTCTCTCTTTTCATTCTTTTTCTTCCGTCCACATAGATGGTGCACTCACTCTGTCAAGCTTGTACTAGGTGATTCAGGGAAGTCTGTGTACCGATGGAGTGCTTTTCTTGTAGTACTTCTCTGGAGTTGAAACCTTGAAGTAAAACTTCCTGGCCTAAGGATATGAACATTTTCACGGATCTTGAACCAAAACTATCTTGCCTGCATCGAATATTTAATCTTCTATTTGCTAATTTATATGTGTAAGCTTGTCCTTCAATATTATTTAATATCTGTGTCTTTTATTAATAAATACTTCACATTCCTTATATGAATATAAAGTGAATTTGTATTTTATTTTTATTAAATAAGTGAATTTTTTTACGGTAATGGAAAACCAATGAGAAGTATTAAGCAATGAATAACATGTTCATCTTATGCATGTATCATATATTTTGATCTTTAGAAGCTGCAGTTTATTCTCTGTATAGGCAGGCATGATAAGTTATTGCAAGTATTATTTTATTTAAGCAGACCCTCTTAATTTTGCAAATATGAAACAGGCATGTACCGCCAGTCCAGTAGGATGAATGTAAATGGTTTGTATTTGTGTGTGTGTTTTTTTGTGTGTGTGATTAGCCAGCTCCTCCCACAGATCCCTTGGGATGCAGGATTCTAGAGGAGAATGAAACAGTCTAATAAGGAGCTGGAGACCTATTAGGAAGGAACAGATGGAGAACCCATATCATGCTCCTCCTAATTCAATGTGCAGGAAACTTGTCTGGGAAGAACAGAGTGATCTGATTAAGATTCACAGCAGGAAGGGACACCAGGTGAGCTCCCCAGGAGTGGGCAGAAGAGTAGTGAGGAACCAGACTGGAACTACAACCTAGAGATTAAGCAGATTTTCTATTGTCGTATAGTGAAGGTGGAACATTCTCCCTGGCTTCTCTACCTTGGGCTTTTGAGTGGGAGTTTGACAAAATCTTGTAATTCTGGAAAGCAGAGAGACTAACTCTTCTCTTTATCCCCCACTAGGTAGGGATTTCTGCAAACAAAACTTCCAAATCTTGAAGGATTTAGGATCCTTTTGAAATATTACCACTTTGCTCAGTGGTGCCACCTTGTGGCAGAGACTACAGTGACAACACTTGTAGCTGAGAGAATTGGGCTTTTTCTTCCATCAGGTGTTTGGACTAAGAAGTAAAAAAATTCTCTAAGATTTGGATAATCAAATGAAAGAAATCTTTGGGTTTCTGCCACTGATGGTAGTTGAGGTCTTGAGAGCCGTTAATGGAAGACGATTTTGTTTTTCTTGTTTGGTTGGAATGATAACTGTAGTTGCAGGGGAGGGAACAAATGAGAGGAGGTGTTTGCTACCTGGCTAGATCTTAAGCCTCTCCTCCCCAACACCACCAACCTGGCGGGACTATGGCAGAAAACATCAACACAAGGCAAGCACTGTGGGAAACGTCTGGGAAACGCTGCTGGAGGGGATGGAGTCGGTTTCAGACTTTCCAGCTTGCGCAGTCTAAAGCCTGGAGTGGGAGGAAGCTGGTGTGGCTGTGGGAATATGGGACAGGAGCTATTGTAATTGTGCTTGCTTTTCCCCATCTATAACCTGGTGGACCAGTATTCACATCAGGCTGGCTCAAGCTATAAGGCTAATACAATCAGGCAGCACGCATGGATGGGGAGCAGAAGGAGCATAGGTGAGGACTAACTAGCCTCAGGTGGTCATTTCCCCATCCTTCTTTCTCCAAACTCCCACAGAAAGGAGTGGTTCTTCCTAAGGATGCTTCCCCACCAGGGGGTCTGAGGATGGAACCTGGACCTGAGGAATGGTTTAGTGGGGTGGGTTGAGATTAAATGTGGCTTCCCTGGAACCTGGGACTCTCACTTCCAGCACATCCCACCTCCTTTCTAACTCTTGGAGGACTGCTGGTCTGAAAGCATCCAGTCTTTGTCCCTTCTTCATTTTCTTTGTCTGAAAAATTAGCTAATACACTTAGGGGAAAACGAGCTTCACAGACCAAAACAATGACAGAAGAGCAACAATCTTTTAAAAGAGCGAGAATTAGAGAAAGCCTTTAGATCAGCGGTTCTCAACCTTTCACAGCGGTCGCCTAAGACCATCGGAAAACACATCTTTTCGATGGTCTTAGGAACCAAGACACCGCTCCTCTATCCGTCTCCAGGCCCACATGCAGATTCGCCCACATACGAGTACCCGGCGACCCCTGTGAAAGGGTCGTTCGACCCCCAAAGGGGTTGCGACCCACAGGTTGAGAACCGCTGCTTTAGATGAAGAAGGAGGCTGAGGCAATGAGCGAAACAAGTATTGGCAGTGAGAATTTAAAGCAGAAATACTAGATAGATTTGAAGGAGATAAATCACAAGATTTATTTGCAAATAAAGGAAGGAAGGTAAGAGGGAAAGAAAAGATTCAAAGGGACTGCCAAATTACTGGTTTGGGGATGAAGACAAAAATTACACCATTCTATCACTTAACTAGCTTTAAGAACAGGAAAATTAATTTAACTTCTTTCTACTGTTTTCGAATCTGTAAAATGACTATGGTAATAACAGTACCTGCTTTGTAGTAGTGCTATGAGGATTAAACTTGAACTATCCTGGATAAGCCAGAACACATGGTCATTTCATATATCAAAAAAGTGATGAAACAGAGAAATCATTATTGAAGAATATTTTCCTGTCTTGTATTAATGTGCTCCTTATCACAAGAATTTGTGTGTGTGTGTGTGTATTAATTTATGAACTAAATCTAAAGTTTCATTTAAATAATATTTATTTTTGTACGCCATTCCACATTGTTTTAATTAGCTTTACTTTTGAATGGGTTTTAATTCCTGGCAGGACAATTTTTTTTTCAGTTTTACTTTATCCAAATATACTCTGATATCTTTAAATTTAAAAAAATACATTTTATTAAGTTTTATTTATATTTCTTTTATAGAAATACACCCTCACTTTATTATACTATTTTTTTTTTTTAGCTGAGCCATCCTGCTACCTATTGGCAGCTCAGCGGCTGCTCAGCTCGGGCTGGACTCGAACCGCCATTGCTCAGAGCTCAAACTCTTGAGCGAGCTCTTAACCAACTGAGCCACTCGGCCGGCCCTATTATACTATTTATAAAATGCGGATTAAATTTTAAAAAGGCATTTGCAATGACAACGTCTAGGGGTAAGCACTATTCATATTTTTGCATGCAGTCATCCAGTCTTGGCTAGAAATTTTCATCTTTATATTTAATTTTCCTCTCCATATATTTCTGTGCTTTTATTTAACTATTTCTATAACACTTCCTTTCATTGTTAGTAGATTTCTTTATATCCTCATCCATAGCCCATATTGATTATTTTACCCTGTGTCTTCCTTCTTATTGTTTATCTATTATATGGTAGCTCTTCTATTGTTTTTTTATAATAATATGAGAAAGGTATTTATTTTTGTACTTTATTCTTACATCCGGATACCTTATGCACTAAACATCCTGTTAGATTTCATTTGAGTTGCCTTCTGCAGCCTTGTAATCATGCAATATGGAAATAATGCATCCTTTATTTTATAGACTTCCGTTGGTGAGTTTTCTTATTTGACTTTCACATACTGTTGTATTGATCATCAGTCTAAACCAATATTAAATAAGATAAAGCTTACTAAAGGTATCTTTATTTTCTGTCAGACTCTAAAGAGTTTGTCTACCATTTTTAATGTATTATTTTATTTGGTATGGATGAAAATTTGTGCATAGGACTTTTATCAAAATACATCTAATAAATGCTTTATCTCAATAAACTACTCATATGGTGTACTAAACTAATAGTTTTGCCTGTATAGAATGTCCTTGTATTCGTAGTGTAAACTTAATTCTGTTTAAAACCAACCACTGATAATGTACTTAAGATTTTAATTTAACATTCATTAGTAAAATTGGCCTGGCTTAATTTTTTATTAAAGCTCTTTTACATTAGATATTAGTTTTACTTTTATTTCACAGAATAATTTTAAAAGGCTTAATTTCTTTCCCAAATTTCAGAGCAATTTGTATAACAGCTATATTAAAGTTGCTTTCTATCTTAAATAAATTTACCAATAAATTAATCTACCATGGTCCCTTTCAGTAAGATAGCTTTTTTGGGGGTTTTTTGTTTGTTTGTTTGTTTGTTTGTTTGTTTTTGGTTTTTTTAGGATAGCTTTTTTGACAACTTATTCAGTCATTCCACTTTTTCATAACTCAGGACAGTATTGTCCTTTCTTTCATGATTTCATCATACAAATGAAACTTATTCATCTCCCTTTCTTAATGATTTTGCTCATGTCCTTTATGCCTTTATTTTTACAAGTTAGATATGTTTAAGATAATTTATCTTCTCCCGTATTTAAAAAGTTATTTTATGGCATGAAGAGTAATCTGCTATTCATTTCAAATAAAACCTTTCTGAAATAGTTAATTTTGACTATAATTTTATCACTATAAGTGGTCACCATAAATTTACTTAATACCTTAACTCAATTATATTAATATTGATGGGCTTATTTTGTTGTATTCACATTTGAGTGGTTTATTTTTTCACCATGTAAACAAATTTCTGTTTTTTTAGATTTTTCTTTGTACATAGCTGATAGATTTGTTTTATTTTAATAAACATCGTATCTGTTTAGATTTATTCTCTGTGTATTATATCTATTTTCTTCTCAAACACTATAGAGCAGCCATAATAGCTGTAGAATTATCTTGAAGGAAAGATATAGAAAAATAAATTTGGAACAAGAAGCATGCCATTAGTATGCAAAGTGTGTAGAATGGCGTTCACTGATAGGCAATGTCACAGAAAGTATAGGGACCCAGCACCTTGTCAAACACATAGTTCACAGCTTCCTCTCAGATTAAGTATAATTAAAATGGAGAGATCCATGCAAAAAACAAGGGCCAATGTTTTATGTGCAAGTAAGTTGTAATATTTCACTACTAATGGGAATTTTTGCTATAAAATTTGAATTTATATGACTTTACATACAAAGATAGGACACAAATTTTATTTCAAAATGTTTAATGAGGTGTGTCTGTAAAATGAATTCCCTTAATGAAAATTGCAAAGAGGTAAGAGCTGTAGCTTAATGAAAAGTAAAGAAGGAAGTAAGTTAGGAAAGAAGGAATCGAAGGGAGGGATGGAGGGAGGGGAAGAAAGAGGATGGAAACAAGGAAGAAAGGAAGGGAGGAAAAAAAGCCCATATTAATGTTTTGGATATTAAACGATATTTCTACTTCTCAAAATATCTTCCTCTGTACATCCATTAATTTTTGCAATCAGAATATTTTGTTTTTAAAACTGCTTAATCCGAATTTTGATTATATATATTGAGTAATACTAGCAAATTGTGATTAAGCTGAACAAAAAAATCACATCAGTAAAATCATTTTTCTACAAGGCTTTTACATCAGATATAAATTATTATATAGTTTAAGCACATTTGTTTTTTTTTATCCTCCCTTAATATGCCCTTTCTTTTATAGAACAATAAGTCTAACATAGGAGCATTTTTAAAAGGTTATGAATATTTAGATGAAGAAGAAAAGGTTTTTATTAATAATTGTTTGTAAGCAGTAAAACTTCAGTTGTATAAATCCTCAGGCATGGAAACATTCTTTTGGCATTTGCATAATACATATCATTATTTTTAATATGGCTCCTTATTAATGGTGTGTCTTATGCAAGGAGATAAGGAATGCAAATATTAACAATAAAATGTCATGAGTCTATTTGGATATTAAATTGTTTATTATATATATTCTAATTATATAAATGAGGGCGAATTTAGCTTGAGAATGAAATATTCAACCTAAGTCTCATTATATCATCATACAATTTCAATTGTAGTTGAAAAATAAAGTACAGACAACAGTCTTCATAGATGCATTTTCAATTTTTCTCCTCTTTTTTAACACTTTTCCATTTTATGTAAAGAATTCTTATGAAACGTTTAATCTCAAAGGTCACAAAGTATCACTGACTCATGTTGAAGATCTACTTTTCCAATGTCATATTAAAAATTACTTATCCAGCAATGTGCTTTATAAAATCTCTACTTTGAATCTGCTTTTCTAAACACAGAAGTTCATTCAATCTTGGCATTTTTTTTTCTAACAAACTATATCAGTTACTTTACCAGCTTTAGCCTCATTTTTTCTTCGATTTTGTTTACTCATAGAAAAGGAAAACCATAACCATCTTTACTTTTAAATTAGTATTGACTTGTTTTAAACAATTTGGTATTTTCTCATAAAACACATAGACACAAATATTATCTTAATACAATTTTAAGACAATCTCCCCATTGTCTTAAAATCGTATTGTAAAGAAAAAATACGCACAGCGGCTTTGATTGACATTCATGTAAAGGCACTGCCAGGCTGATGAGCTGGCCTTGGTATGAGCTAGTGTATGGACAGGGGTGGGGTACCCTGCCTCCCAGCTGTTGTCCTCACCAACATCCTTGTTTGTCAGAAGGTCATGTGCAGGGCAGTGATGTACCCGAACAAACAAGGAAAGAAAAGACTGACCACTTTGAAAGACTTTTTTAGCTTGAAACCATATGCAAATTAATATTTTTTTCACAGGTATACCCTCATGTTAGCATGTGAATTGGCTGTTCCTACAAAATCAGTCAGGATGGGAACATTAATTCCGGACAGGAATCAGCAGTGGCCCCAGAAATTGCTGATCATCCACTTTTGTGACCACTAATGCCCCCATCCACACAAACATTGATATGTTCTTTTTATATGGCAGCAGGCAAAGGAAGGTTATTGATGAATATGCATGAATAAATATGAATAATCTGAATTAAGAAAATTCTGATAGCTATTGAAACTCAATTTATAGACAATGGCCAATACATAGTTTTGTGCATATACATATACACACACACATTTATACAGGTAGTTTCTAGATATAAAACGGATTCAGAAAAGTTTTTAGGTACTAAGTCATTAGCTAGTCTTATGGATAAGACATACATTTAGAGTGTCATTTTTTTGTGATTTCTGGATCTCTAACCCTCAGTTTAGTGTCTAGCACATAGTAGGTGCTCAGATAATACCTCTTTTTTAAATTTCTTTTTCTGTTTTTTTTTAAGTGTTATTCCTATCTCCCTACCCCCTCCCACTTGGCAACCATCATTTTGTTCTCTATATCTATGCTTCTGTTTCTATTTTGTTTTATTTATTCGTTTTTTTTTTTCTAAATTCCACATATAGGTGAAATCATGCAGTATATGTCTTTCTCTGTCTAACTTATTTCACTTAGCATAATACCCTCTAGGTTCATCCATGTTGTCACAAATGGGAAGATTTCATTCTTTTTTCTTGCTGAATAATATTCCACTCTATATGTATACCACATCTATTGATGGACATCTAGTTTGTTTCATATCTTGGCTTACTGCAGTGAACATAGGGGTGCATATATCTTTTCAAATTAGTGTTTTTGTTTTCTTCGGATAAATACCAAGAAGTGGAAATGCTGGATCATATGGCAGCTCTATTTTTAAATTTTAAAAGAATCTTCATACTGGTTTCCATAGTAGCTTCACTAATGTGCAATGCTACCAACAGTGCATGACGGTTTCCTTTTCTCCACATCCTTGCCAGCAGTTATTTGTTGATTTGTTGATGATTCTGACAGTTGTAAGGTGATATCTCATTGTGGTTTTAATTTGCATTTCTCTGACAATTAGTGACATTGAGCATCTTTTCATGTCTATTGGTCATCTGTGTGTCCTCTTTGGAGAAGTGTCTATTCAGGCCCTCTGCCCATTTTTAATTGGATTTTTTATGTTAATTTCTATGAGTTCCTTATGTATTTTGGATATTAACCCCTAGCAGATGTATCATTTGTGAATATCTTCTCCCATTCAGTACTTTGTCTTTTTGTTTTGTTAATGGTTTCCTTTACTGTGCAAAAACTTTTTAGTTAGATATAGTCACATTTTTTAGTGTTTCTTTTATTGTCCTTGCCCCAAGAGACATATCCAAAAAGATATTGCTAAGAACAATATCAAAGAGTTTACTGCCCATGTTTTCTCCTAGGAATTTTATGGTTTTAGGTCTTACATTTAAGTCTTTAATTCATTTTGAGTTCATTTTTGTATATAGTGTTAGAAAATGGCCCAATTTCATTTTTTTCCATGTATCTATCCAGTTTACTGAGCACCACTTATCGAAGAGACTGTCTTTACCCCATTGTATATCCTTGTCTCCTTTGTAATAGATTAATTGGCCATGGAAATGAGGATTTATTTCTGGGCTCTCTATTCTGTTCCATTGATCTATGTATCTGGTTTTACACCAGTACTATGCTGTTTTGATTCATTGTGACTTTGTAGTATAGTTTGAAACCTAAGAGCGCAATACCTCCCACTTGGTTCTTTCTCTAGATCTCTTTGGCTATTTGGAGTCTTTTGTGGTTCCATATAAATTTAAATATTAGTCATATTAGTTCTGAGAAGAATGCCGTTAGTATTTTAATAGGGATTGCATTGAATCTGTCTATTACTTCGGGTAGTAAGGACATTTTAACAATATTAAACCTTCTAATTTATGATAAGGTTTTTCCTTCTGTTTTTTTTATATCTTACTTAATTTCTTTCTTCAATGTCTCATAGTTTGCAGAGTACAAGTCTTCCACCTCTTTGGTTAAATTTATTCCTAGGTATTTTATGCTTTCTGATGCAATCATGAATGGGATTGTTTTCTTAATTTCTTCTTCTGATCATTCATTTTTGGTGTATAGAAATGCAACAGATTTCTATACACTGATGCTGTATCATGTATTTTTTGTGAATTCATTTATTCATTCCAATAGTTTTTTATGGCATCTTTAGGATTTTCTATATACTGGGGTGCCAGAAAAATGTATATAAGTGGATACTTTGGTCAACGTGGCTCAAGCAGTAGTTTGCTGTAATCAGAAGCGTCTGGATGCTGATGATAGCCGCTGTGAGCACCTCTTGTAATTGCACAGGTCAAACATGACTTATATTCATCTTTTGTTATCTGTATGTATTGAGTACTACAATTTTAATACAGTTTTCCTTTCTTAAAATGTGTATACATTTTTTTGGCACCTTCTGTGTAGTATCATGTCATCTGCAAATAATGAGTTTTACTTCTTTCTTTCCAATATGGATGCCTTTTATTTCTTTTTCTTGTCTGACTACCATGGCTAAGATTTTCAATACTGTGTTGAAAAGAAGTACTGATAGTTGGCATCCTTGTCTTGTTCCTGGTTTAGATGAAAAGCTTTCAGAGTTCTTAGAGTGTGGCATTCTGAAGTCACTGACTTTAAAAAGTAACAACAATACTGAATTGTCAAAGGTATGACTGCCAGTTACTTTAGATGGGCTATTTGGGCCACTTATTGTCCTTTGGCTTATCTCTGTGCATACATATAAAATCTGGATTTGAATCTCTACTTGGCCAGCCAGTGGAGCAAGTCACTTAACCATACTGAAGTTTTATTTATTTTCTATAAAACAGAGATTTTATGTGATACCTAATTTACTGTATTGTTATTGGGTGAAAAGAAAAGTAGAATACTTATGAAACTGTCTGTTCAGTGATTTTTTTGTACCTTAATTCACATTCCTTCCCCACTAAGAGTGGTAAGCTTATGGCTCTTACTGACTCACTTTCAAAACGCTGTCTATAAGATTTTGCCTCTACTTCCTTCAATAACATTTCCATATCTCGCTGGTTGGGTAAAGTGACTTAGGGGAAGATCATGTTTTATTTGAGTTGGATTAAAGTTTTATGGCTTTTTCATTATAATTGATCAAAATTCTCCAGCATAAGCTCTTAAGTAAAAACGTATTCTCAGGGTGGCAATTTAAATGAACCTTGAAGTACTATTATATTCCTCACAAGTTATTTTAGGGCAAGTGCTTTATAAGAAATGGAGCCATACCTGATTTTCCCGAGACAATCCCAGTTTACACCTTTGCACCTACATTATTATTAAGTATGTCCTTTTCACTCTCAAAAATATATAATTTGGACAAGGTGTGTGACCACCTTATTGCAAAAATCAGTTTTCAGGACCTAGAGTTCAACTAGTATCGAGTTCAGGGAGAAGAAAGGTAACTCTGTGAGAGACAAAAAGATAAGTGTGTTCATTTCTCTACCAGGAAGGAAGCCAAAGGCCTAATTTTGTGTTTAGGTTATTGTTGGCCAAACAGAGAGTACAACCAAGGGCGCAAGATCCTAGGTGCAAAAGGAAGCCTCAATAAGTGAGCCTGCAGATATACTCATGGGGACAGCTATGGGGACAGCTGTGACATAGCAAGGGCTGTGAGATTCAGTTCAGAGAAAGATGGATTAGGAGCAGGGGTGAAGATGAGATAGAGGGGAGGGACCCTGGCTGCTCATTTACAGATGCACTTTTTGGGAAACATGATTTTGAATGTTCTGTATGTGTCTGTGTAATTACTAAAGAAAGTCATTTTTGTTAGTTTTTGTTAGTGGTGACAAGTATTTTTCCACCAAAAGGCATTTTGCCATATTGAAATCTAATCATGTACATATGACATCATTGCTACTTGAAGTTGACTCAGTGATTCAACACATCTATTTATCAAATTCTTCAAAGCACTCTGTAAGCTACCTGGATTGGGTATAATCTAGAGTTTGTGAGGCTTCTAACATCTTCTCTGTCTGAGAAGGAATATATTGTTATTTATATCATCCTACCATGGAGGAGAACCCAACAGCAGAAAAGAACACAAATTAGGTGAAAGGGGTAAAATGGAAACTAGAATGACCTTTGAAATTAAATAATAATTCTAGAAATACCCTTCAGACATCAGTGAAGGATCAGCAGGCAAAGTGTAAATTGCAGCCCTGGCTGGGGAGCGTAGGGCCCATTTTGTATCCTCTGTTGTAACTTGGTAAAGCTAATTAGAGGCAATGGAACATGAGTGAGAGTGATATGTATGATCTTGGGCATTTTCCACATAAAAGAAAAGCCTCTTGTCTTGGAATCTCCTTGTCTTGCCCCTTCCTACACGTTGGAACACAAATGATCAGGACCCATCTTTCAATCTTGCATATGAGAGCAACACCCAAGAGGAAGAACATTTGGAACAAATTTGGAACGCTCATAAACCCAGATCACACATGTAAGGATTGCTATGTATTAAAGAAATAAATTTGTAGTTAAAAAACAGTCAAGGGGATGTAAAGTACAGCATAGGGAATATAGTAAATAATATTGTAATAACTATGTATGGTGTCAGGTGGGTACTAGACTTATCAGGGGGGATCACTTTGTAAATTATGTAACTGTCTAACTACTATGCTGTACACCTGAAACCAATATAAAATAATATTGAAAGTCAACTATAATAGAAAATACATAAATTTAAAAAAAAAAGAAGGAAAAAAGAAAGGAAGAAAGGAAGAAAGAGAAAGAAGAAAGAAAGAAAGAAAAAGAAAGAAAGAAAAGAAAGAAAGAAAGAAAAGAAAGAAAGAAAGAAAGAAAAAGAAAGAAAGAAAGAGAAAGAAAGAAAGAAAATTTTATTTGTTTTTTTAATCATTATGTTTGGGGGCCTGTTTACACTAAAAGCTGAAATTGACCTTACCTAATCCAAACAGTTTCTTGGTGCCTACAGTCTTCTTCACAAACAACCATAAAATCTTCAGGTTGTGGCTAAGTTGCTCTTTAAATTCTCATCCAGTTTGCTGTCTATCTCTTTCTCTGTTGTAACAATTCTCATCAATAGTGTTGCCAAAGTTGAGTACTTTTTCAAGCGCATGCAAAAAATGAAACTAAGAAAAGCATTAGAATTGCCCCATGTGAATTCCACTCACATTTCTAAGCCAATACATTTAAGAGATTAAATGAAAATATCCCATCTACTGTTATCACACTCTGCTGTCTTCACCAATGTGAACTGAGAATAAGAGATGGCAGCTTTTCAATGTATTGCCTAGATTCCTCTGGCTTCTAGTGCTCCTGTCATTTCTATTTTCTACCAGGCTTCTGTGATAAAGTGAGAAATAATATTCTGAAATTCCACTCGCACTCAACATAAGATATTCTGTCCCCTACAATTAGCATATTTTTCTGAAAGATCAAATGTTTACAATACAATTATTTATGGGTCCAGTAAATACATAAACAGTTGCCCAGATCTAAGAAGGATATGTAGGAAGTTGACTTTGTGTACTAATAAATGCCAAAAGGTACAATTGGTTAAGGAAATTATGGACGAAGGATTCTGGTTATAAATGTCCGTTGCATTTTCTGAGTTGAATTGCTTATGTGTCTGTATAAATTCCAAGCAAAAAATAGGCTAAGAACATTAAAACTTTAGTTAACTCAATTTTCTCAGGTCTATATAATTCTAAACTTATTTAGGACAATAGCCCATTTGTTTTATAAATCACCGTGTTCATTGCAATATCTTTCAAGCTGAGAGCACTAAATCACTTTATATTACTGGGCCCTGGAAGAATGCAGCATTATAGCTTGGCTGGCAGAACATGTATCAGTGTGATATTGATCTCACCAGGAAAAAGAAAAGCTGTGCTGAACGGACTCCAAACTGGAAGGGGTGTTATCTGCAGACCACAGTGTTTGTTCAAATCACATATTACTTGGGGTGAGGTCGTATTTCTTTTTCTTTTTTCTTCTTTTTGCAGGCTAATTATGATTTTAGTGACCATTATAGCCATTTCTTTAATCTGCAATATTAAGAAAACTGTTAGTTGAATGTCTGGACGTAATATTTGACCTCATGAGCAGCTCCTGTTTCTGCAAGGAATGAGTTAAAATAGAATGTAGGTGAAATGCTCTCACTTCTTCAGCAGAGGTCATCTATGGTACCAAACTTGTTTCATGGGACTCCCTGAACCCCTTTGGTGATTGACAGTATCAATACTAAGCAGCAAGGGCACATTGTGTGGCTGGCCTAAGTAGGGTCTTCCTAGAAGACCCCTAAGAAGCAAAGAAAATAGCTGTGAGGCAGGAGCCTTGGCTGAATTATGCCAAGACTGGAAAACCATGTGACTTTGTCATTCCCCAAGACCCAGGAAGATGCTACGTCATCTAATTTGCAGTGGGTCCAGAAAGGAGCCCTATGGAAGATAATCAGACTATTAGACACAGCTGGTGTTCAGGCTGTTCCATCGTGACTGATTGACATTGTCTGACTGACAGAAAGGAAGGTAGAGGGTTTGGAAAGGGTGCAAAGGAAGTCATTGCAAGAAGGGAAATTGCCGCCAAAGTGGGGGGAAAATGTAACATTTCACAATAGTATATACATGTATCATATTATCACGTTGTACACCTTGAACTTACACAATGTCATATGTCAATTATATGTCAATAAAGCTGGGAAATATCTGTAAGGCAGGAAGCCATCTGTCATGCTGAGGATTGGAGGACTATAGTTGCCCCTTTCTTCATCCAGCCCCTTTAGAAAGCTTATGCTACCTGGAAGGAAAAAGCAGAATAAATGTATGACTAGGCACGTAATCAAGTTAGATGCTACACTCACTCCTGCTGAGGACAGAACTGAGAGGAGGTGCAGATGTGTGGAAACTAGACCTCTGTTCCTGCACAGATATAGGTAACTGGTCCATTCTCTTAAGTGCTTGTTAAAGGAGTATTCAGTAAACTAACCTCCCTATTAGGGGAGCCTTGTAAACTGTGCTCCCTGGAGCTGCCGACTCTATGCCAGTTTATATTTGGAATTGTTTTTTCTTTCCTGTTTGCAGAGGGTGATTTGTGGGGTTAGAAATTCTTCTTGGTGACCTCAGATCCCACAAATTCTGAAATCAGTAATGTTCCTTGCCTTGTCCCTCCCAGGCGATTAGCAGTCACTGCCTTTCCATACCTTTATTCTCTCTCTAAATTGCACCCACACACCCACACACAAATCCTGATGCAATGTATACATTGTGCATCGCTATTCAAAGATCACCTTGTCTCTAGTTGCTTCTTTGAATCCAGGCCCTCATTCATGACACTGCCCTATATTTCTGCCATGTGCTGACTGATGTCACCTCTGCAGACACAGAGTCAACAGGAAGCCCAAATGGAACATTTCCTTGTGGATTGAGAGTGAGGGGGCTTCTTCTTCCTCTCTCATGTCACACCCTGCTTGGCACGCTCTCAATCCTCTGAGGAACAGATGCGGAAGCATATTTACAAAGCAGGCCTGTGATGAGCAGACAACCCACGAGGCCCACGACGTGCCCATCTTCCCCCGCAGGCAGACTGTGCTGAAACAGAGTGAGGCCCCCTCACGCATTGACATGGGGCAGACCGTGGCACCACACATGAGGCGCAAATCAGGATGCAAACTCTCTGTGGGCCTGATTCCTGTTTAGGGGGCGAGGCAGCCACAGTCTTGGATGGTGAGCAGTTCATGGAGTAGGCTCCTCTCCCCACCCCCCCTCCATTTTTTGTTAGCATTTGTCAAACACGAGTCTATGCACAGAACTAAGGAGAAGAAACAAGCTTCTGAACTGGCACTTGGCTGCAAAACCCAACCAAACTTTCTTTTTATATAATTATCACACCAGCAGTATTTTCTTAGAACCATTGGGGAAATATCGAGAATATCTATTCTTGGAATTAAAGAGCTCAAACCATTTACTGCAAGTCGACCTTAGTCAATGTGGTTGGTCCGAATTGATGGGCTGATTTTTACTGTCATCAGTAACCTCCATAGTGGTAGGTGAGGGACTGAGGTCTCCTCCACCCTAGCTGCTGCCAGCTGTACGTCCTGGCGGAAGTCAGTCTTAGCATGACCTCTCCCATGCTGCTGTAGACTGAGTTATGGTTCCAATTCTGCTCTTTCCTGGTGGTATAGTTACAGACACAGTCTCTCCATGGCTTCACTGTGGGTGGAGTACTTGCCCACCTTTTGATTTGAGGTTCAGACATGTCACTTGCTTCGCTTAATGGGATGTTTGCAGATAACTGGAAGCAAAGAGTTGCAATGGGCTTGTGAGGTTGGGATTTCTTTCTTGGCTTCTGCCTTCAATACACAGCAAACATACTCAGGTAGCAGCTGCCACTTCAGCAGTATAAGAGCCCAAAATGAGGGTTCCCTTTTCTCTACAGCCTCTCCAACACTTGTGGTTTGTTGATTTAAGGATGATAGCCATCTTGACAGGAGTGAGGTGGTATCTCATTGTGGTTTTGATTTGCATTTCGGTGATGATCAATGATGTTGAGTATCTTTTCAGGTGTCTATTGGCCACCTGTATGTCCTCTTTGGAGAAATGTCTTTTCATGTCATCTACCCATTTTTTAATTGGGTTGTTTGTTTTTTGGTGTTGAGTTGCATGAGGTATTTTTTTTTATAAATTTTGGATATTAACCCCTTATAAGTATCATTGGTAAATACCTTCTCCCATTCAGTAGGAGTGCACCTGGAAAAAAAAAAGACCCCAAAATGAGATCCATGAAATGCAAGATCAGCTGGCACTCAAATGGCCTGCAGCTCCATGCACAAGGCAAAAATACCTTGTAGGTCACTGAAATATTGAGCTTCTTTGTTCTACATTATTATGGCAGGAGTTGACTTATACACACAGATAACAACATTTACTAGCAAATATGCACCAAGACGATTATACAGCCAATACTTGCAGGCGCTCCACCAAGCCTGTAGCAGATATGAAAAAATATTCTTAGTACAGGATTCTGCTAACCTAGATGGAATGCAGAAGTGGAACCCTCCCTTAGAAGTCTCCCATGTGTCAGGTACACGCTGTTAGGATCACACATTTATCCTATCTGTGTGAGGCTATCATAAGTATATGGAATTATATTTTACCCTCTCTAGACCAAAATGTTTTAAAATAAATTATAGACAATATAAAATTATGGCTAGCTAGCTAGCTAATCTGTCAATCCATCCATTCATCTATCCATCCATCCATGCAATCCTTGCTTTATACAGTAGTGTGGGACTGTAAAATGACTATGCAAGCTGAAACTGTACAAAGTAATCAATAATGAGTGGAAAAAATTAGTATGCCCTGTACTCTTTAAGTTTTTGTTTGTTTGTTTGGTTTTTGTCAAAACACTCTTAGCAGGGACAGCCAGTTAGGTCAGTTGGTTAGAGTGCAGTGCTCATAACACCAAGGTTGCCAGTTCAATCCCCACATGGGCCACTGAGATGTGCCCTCTACAACTAGATTGAAACAACTACTTAACTTGAAGCTGATGGGTCCTGGGAAAACACACTGTTCCCCAATTAAAAATAAGCAAACAGACAAACAAAAAACTGCAAACACTCTTAGTATTTGATATAAATGTGTACGAAAATGAAAAAAATAATATATATTTAGTTAGTATATTTTTAATTCAAACATTAAAATTTTAAGTTTTATTTCTTTTTACTCATCTTATCAGAGGTAGTTTGAATAGGGCTTGCCTTCTAGTCATATAACTTGCAATATGGAATGAACTGGCACTTTTCTATGCCTTGGCAAATTGTAATACTCCTTTCTAAGTTTGGATGAGCTTCCAAGATTCTAGCCTTTGAGTTTTTAATGGTGTGAAATATCCCCAAGAGATCTCTTAATGTGAAGATTTTTTCGCTAGACTCATTTCCTCTGGAACGTTTTCATCCTTTTCATCACAACCACTTTCTATATTTATGTCACAACGTTGTCTTCCTTAAGTCCCTCCAGCTGCGTAATGCAGAGGCTCTCAAATGGTGGAAGTGTCAACATCTCCATGGTCACCTATTTCTCCTAAAACTTCATTTACATTCAAGTTGAATTTCACTTCATCTTTGTTTTGTTTCTTTGTTACACTTTAATCTTTACTGACCAATTCCCTTGTTTGATTTACCATTAAAAAAAATACCCCACAGATTTATCACTGGGAGACAAGGAGGCAACACAGTTACACACTTTGCTGTCTATTCATGACCTAACATGTGCTCAGTAACCAATCACTGACGGACTTTGAAAAAAATGACATGATTCCTCATTGATCAGGATGTGTATATGTTACTCACATTGTAATTTGTGGACTGAAAAGCTACCAGGGAAATGTGTAGTTTATGCAGTTACTCACAGTTAATATATTGCAGTAATTGAAATTTGAATTCTGTTGTAGATGATGTTGCCTGGGTTGTATACTTTATAGGTGCTGTGTAGACTCACTTGAATTTGCTATTAACCCCTCAAAACCTATGGTCTTCGATTGTCAAATTGCAGAGCTTTAAACTTTTCCCATTCCTATCTGTCTGAATCCCTCAAACAGAGGAGATTGCCTTTTATATCATCTCTCCCTTCCTGCTGTGTCCATCATCCCTCTACCCCGGTTGCTTCACTAGGTGTCTCCCTTGGTTGTTAAATACAATAATTGTTTGCTCATCTTGGGAGGTGATGACCTGGTTTACTTCCCTCAAGATGTTTGTTTTCTCCTTGTCAAAGTCTAGACTCCTACAACTATTAACTTTGTTGCCCGAATGTTTTAATGCTGGTTAATCTGGTTTTACATGTGTTATTCAAGGTTATGAATGTTCATTTGAAAGAAAAAGGTGCTCCTAAATTGTGGGGATAACAGAATGTAGAGTCTTGAGGTTGAATCAGCCTTTAGAGTACCAAGGGTATTCATTAAAAAATCAAATCCCCTTGTGATAAAGAAAAACAGTATTTGCATTTCCTAGTCCATGGTTCCAAAGTCTTTCTTAGTCTAAGGGAGAAACAGAATTAAAGACAGGGAGCCAATTAGGAAGAAACAACAGAGAGATGTATTGTCCTGACAATATGCACTCAGCATAGTTTCTCCTTATCCTATGCAGTATCTTTTCAATATTTGTTATTCTTAAGCAAAAGCCACTGGCCAGCTCCTAAATACCATGGTTCTAAAAGGCCTATTGAAAATGAATGTGTTAGCTTATGTTTTCAAGGACACTTTGTAATGCAAAAGGGCAAAATACAATACTCTCCCAGGAAATATGTGGTAAGGAGTCTAACCCAATATTTTTCTTTTTAAGATAGATAGCATCCCCCTTCACAGAAACAGAGTAGCCAAGGTGGCCTCTGCACTACCTTTTATGCATTTAATGAGAGCCATTTTATCCCAGGGAGTAAAAGCAAATACCAGCTGCCTCCTGATGGAGGGGACAAGGAAAGGCCAAGGAAGACCTCCTGCTGGCAGCTTTTGAGGAACCTGCTATTATCCTCCCCCAAAGGGCAGTCTGGGCTTGAGCACTTGCAGCCTAGGTAAGGAGAGGAGCCCAGTTCTCACTTGTCAGTCACTAGGCTAGAGTTTTCCCTGAAATTCCCCTCTAGGCCATGACAGGTTATCTATGCAAAGGGCAGGGTACCCTGGGAAAGCAGAAACGGAGCTTGGGGAGACTTGCAGGGCTGGCTAGCGTGGCCCTTGGTCCTCAAAACCAGCAGAACCTAGGGAGGTGGAAAAGCCAAGGTCAGACCCAGGAACGCACCCATGTGAAGGAGCTGGGTGAGGGGGGAGAAACAAAACGCAAGTCGGGGGCCCGCTGGAGACCCCAAGAGGAGCAACGCAGTTTGGGAATGAGAGGAGAGAGGATTAAGATCTAGACAAAGTCTGTGAAAATCCAGGGCCTGTTTTCAGCACCCTTTACTGGGCCAGCATGGCCTCCCCTGAGCTCTGAAAGGAGTCACGTATGGGGCTAAGGTAATTTGAACCCAAATCAAGCAACTTTAGCCCCAGTCGAGATCTGCTAATAATTCTTCCTTTCAGTAAAAAGCAAGCACTTTTGGTTAAGTGAATTTAGGCTTGGTAAGTAATTAAACAAGCCATTTAACATGTGCTTCAGAATACAGAAAGTCATCTTCCAAAAGGCCTGTGGAATATGCATTTTTAGTGCAAAGCAAGGGAAAGTAAAACTTGAGTAAATAAAGCAGAAGTAGAAAAGTCCAGAGGAGACACCAGGAAGTCTTGCAGGGGATCACTTTGGGCCCCGGGACCTGTCAGGACACCCTGGAAACCAGGCAAAAGGAGTCAGGATTGGCTTGAGCTGATTTGTCACTTGACAGAGGTGCTCCTCCCACTGCAAGTTTCTCACCTGCCCTTTGATTCAGAAGGAAGCAGGATCAGCTGTTTCTAAGGAATGTGATAGAAGACTGCTGCTGGAATATGCTTCAACAACCCTCCAGTTGCTGAGATTGTGACATACGGTCGTTAATTTTGACATCACTGCCTGTTGGTGGATCCCACTTATAGTCAGCACAGTATCTTCATCTCACTATCTGGGATACATAACTTCTTTTTTGGTTAAAGGAGATTTATAGTCTTTAACAAACTCAATTGCATTTATTTAAAATACCGAGAGTGCCCCAAAAAATGTATATACATGACTTATACTCATCTTTTGTTATTGGTATATATTGTTACAATTTTAATAGTTTTTTTCTTTTCTTAAAATATGTTTACATTTTTTGGCACCCTCTGTACATTTGAAATACAAATTATTAAATATATTTAATTTAAAAAATACATTCACCTTATAAATAATAAAACTAAAATGTAAAAAAAAATGTAGGACTCTGTCGAGCAGCAGCACAATACTTTCTTTTTTCTTAAACATACCAAATAAAATAGATTTAAACCATTTCAAATCCTAGGCATATGTAAATAACTATAATACAATACTTTTCTTAAAACATTAAAGAAAAATTGAGCTATTCTGAAACTCAGCAAAAGAAATATTTTCATTTTCTGTGCTGTCTATCAGTGAGCAAAGAACTGAAGCGAAGGACTTATATGAGCCAGAGCAGCATCAATTAAGAGTCATCGTATTTTGCTGTGTGCACATAGACATTTGTTAATCGTTTCCTCCATTTAATTTAATATTTGGAAATGTACAGGTCTGCTTGCAGAGATAGCATTATGGAGGCATCTAAAATAGCCCCAGTGTGTTTCTGTGCCAGCCAACCCATGTTTGCTCCTCAAAGGCCACTGAGACTGTGCAAAGAAGCTTCAAATTGATGTCTGCCCTTAAGGGGAAAGGGTGGGAAAAGCAAATGGGTGTCATGCACTGTATTGATTGTTTATGAATACTAAATGGTTTAACCCTCAGGGGAAAAAATCATAGACAATATATATAATTATCCCACTATTTAGAGATGCATCTCAGTGAATGTAAGTGAGAAAGCCACCTCATTTGAGGCAAACTGGTCTCCCCCCGAAGAAAACAAAACAGCAAAACACAACTACCTCATAATAACACACAGCAATGTCAGTAACGTTAGTAATAAAAACTAAAAGTGTTCCTGTTCATCACGCCCACACCACACATCAGACACTCGGCTAAGCGTTTTATCTATACTTGATCCTCCCAGACTCCCTGGGAGTTATCTGGATTTTGTAGGTGAGGAAATGGAAGGACGGTTCCTGAGAACTGCGCTCCTCACAATTTAACCTGTGTACAAATCTAACACGGATCATGTTAAAATGCAGCTTCCGTTCACTAGGTCATGGGGATGAGATATTTAATTGTTAGATAGATAGATAGACATGATAAAATGACAAAAGCTGAAGGGTGTTAAAAGTATGACTCAAAATCCAAAGAAAGCTTGATATAGTGGGCTATTATATAAATATTAAAGACTTTTCATGGCACGAGGGGCTATCAATAAAGATCCCAAGGAAAGAAATACAATGAAAGTCTGTCTTTAACCCCATCTTCCACTCACTAAGTT
>NW_017732382.1:436037-440651 GCF_001890085.2 Hipposideros armiger | reverse complement strand
TCTTAGGTAACCACTGTACAATAAACAAAATCAGGAACTTTGACAATGAGAAATCGCAGTCATTAAATATACAGTGTATATTCATATAGATTGTGATAATTTCCTTTATACCGTTTTTTTTCTATCCCAAGCGTTGTCTGGGATGATGCACTGCATTTAGTTGTCATGTGTGTTTAGTCTGCTTTAATCTGATATAGTTCTTTATCTTTTCTTTGTCATTCATGACAGTGACATTTTTGAAAAGGACATACCAGTTTTGCAGAATGTTCATGAGCGGGGCTTTTTAATGTATTTCTTAGGACTTTTTTTTTCACTCAATGTTTATTGTTATCTATTCCTGCCGTGTAACATGATAAGTACTAATGAGAGACATGATTTCAGCTTTTGAGCTCACAATGTAGTCATACTGAAGTCACTGATAAGTACAGCNTTTTGAGCTCACAATGTAGTCATACTGAAGTCACTGATAAGTACAGCACAAGTACAATACAGATAAGCACAAAGCACCTAAGTTGTGTGAGGGCAGTCTTGGGAAAGGAAGAGGATCATATATAACCTTGCTTTCCAGTTTCTGGTAATAGCCTCCTAAAGTAATGCTCTTTCGATTCTCAGGCATTGCATTTATTACCACAGTAGCCTCAGGGTTTCGTTTAATAACACTGAGGGAATGAATCTTACTTCCTTATTCATAGCTCATATTTTGTTTCTTAAATTGATAATGTTTTTATTTGCAAGGGCCTATCCTGGGAGCTAGTTATAAGGAAGTGGCTTATCCAAAGACTCTGCGTGAGCGTGGAGTTGGTCCTGATGTCAAGGGGAAGCGAGTGCCAAAACTAGAGGTCATTAAAGAGCTGGAAGGAGGTATGTTATCCATTAAGCATGCACATTATGCTGTATTTGTTTTGTGCAATAGTATATTTTTAATATAAGAGTAACATTATTGGTACTTTAATATCAGTTCAGATATAAAGATTATTTGAATGTATTGAATAGTCCAGACCTCAAATGTCTGTCTTACAGACTATCAGGTGCAGAAATAAATTGGATCAAATTTATATTGAACTAAAAAATAAGAAAGTATTTTTTGTTTTTACGGGTAAGTACTTCAACCACCAGCCTAATAATGTTCAGATACTTCTATAGAGACCTTTTAAATGCATAATTATTTGTAACATAATTATTTGTATGAAATACGCTGAGGCTTATTTCTACTACCAGCTTTGCCATAATTTGTGTGATTGTAGGCGAATCATTTAACTTACAAAAATAGTGAAATCAAATCAGATATGTTAAAATATTTCTCTTTCTGTTTTGGTTTTTGATTTGTTTATTTTGTTCTTTAGATTACACCTGTAAGCCAAATCACATTGCACCTGTCTTTCTGTGTCTGACATAGTCCACTCAGCACAGTACACTCCAGGTCCATCCATGCCACTGCAGATAGCAAGAACCCATTTCCTTCCATGGCCAAGCAATATTCCATTGTATATAAGTACCATCTCCTCTTTTTCCATTTTTCCATCAACAGACACCCAGGCTGCCTCCACATCTTGGCAATTTTAAATAATCCTGTAATGATCATGTGAATGCACAGATCCCTTCAAAGTAGTATTTTGTGTTTCTTCAGAGAAATACCCAGAAGTGGATTACTGGGTTCTTCTTTGTCTCTTGTTGTATAGCCTGTGCTTTAAAGTCTATTTTGTCTGGTATAAGTATTGCTACTCCAGCTTCTTTTTCCATTTGAATTAACACATAATATCTTTTTCCATACATTTACTTTCAGTGTGGTTGTTTCTTTTTATCTGAAGTGTGTCTCATGTAGGCAGCCTATGTAAGGGTCTTGTTTTCTTATTTATTCAGCCACACTATATTTTGATTGGAGCATTTAATCCATTTTCATTTAAAGTGGTTGTTGATATGTAGTTATTCCCATCTTCATATTTTGAATTTATTTTTTTCTTTTTAAAGAAGTCTAACATTTCTTGTAATACTGGTTTGATATTGATGAACTCCTTTAGCTTTTTCTTGTTTGGGAAGCTCTATCTGTCCTCTTTTTTTTGTTGTTATATTTAGGTGTACAGAACAATGCAACAGTTATCCTTTTCACCCTTCACACAGAAACAACCCCCTTCCCCATCTACTGCCCTCCCAACCCCGATATCATGCTTATCTATTACAATTCCATTGATTCCATTCCCACACTCTACTCCACGTCCTTGTGACTATATGTATATATAATTATAGTGGACATACATTATTATTCATCATCAGCTTCAGAAATACAGTGCGGTGGTCTGGCCTCTACACCGACTATGACGTGGTCTCCCTACCAAGACATGAGTCTGTCTGGACCCCTAAATAATATTTACAACATTATTGATTATATTCCCCAGACTGTCTTTTATATCCCTGAGGCCATATTGTAGTTACCAGTTTATGTTGTCTTTTTGTCTCATCCCTTTCCCTTCTCCATCATCCCCATCCCCTCCCATCAAGCAACCCTCAGTTTTTCCACTGTGTTCTATCTGTCCTTTGATTCTAAAATGATAGCTTTGCTGGGTAGAATAATATTGATTTTTGTAGGTCCTTGCTTTTTCATCACTTTGAATATTTTATGCCAATCCTTCTGGCCTGAAAAGTCTGTTGAGAAATGAGCTGACAGTTTATGGGAGCTCCCTTATATGTACCATATATTTCCCCATGAATAAGACGCACCTTAATTTTGGGGCACAAAATTTGGAAAAAAAGGTGTTATATAAAGTTACTGAATTCAATTTTATTCATCATAAAATGCATACAACTCCTCATCACTGTCAAAACTCCCAACTATTAGCTTGTTCTCATCTGTGTCTGATGACGTATCACTGTCTTCATATATTGCCTCGTCCTCAGTTCCTCAGTTCCATCTGTGGCATTTGAAATCTACAACCGCTGTATAAGATGCACCCAGTTTTTAGACCCCACATTTTTTGAAAAAAGGTGCGTCTTATACATGGGGAAATACGGTAACTAATTGCTTTTCTCTTGCTGCTTTTAAGAATCTCTGACTTTAACCTTTGGCATTTTAATTATGATGTGTACTGGTGAGGGCCATTTTGGGTTCATGTCATTTGTACTATGTGTTTCCTAGTCGTCTATGCCTATTTCCTTCTCCAGGTTAGGGAAGTTTTACATCATTATTTTCTGAAATAGGTTTTCAATTGCTTGCTCTGTCTCTTCTCCTTCTGGGACTCCTATGATGCAAATGTTGGTACACTTGATGTTGCCCGTTAAACTATCCTCATTTTTTTGGATTATTTTTTCTTTTTGTTGTTCTGATTGGGTGTCTTCTCTTACGTTAACTTCTAAATTGCTGATTCTGTCCCCTGCTCCATTTGATCTTCTCTAGATTCCATTTAATGTATTCTATTTTTTTAAACTTTATTAGGGAACCATGTGTTTCTTCAGGACCGATCAGCTCCAAGTCAATTTGTTGTCCTTCAGTCTTAGTTGTGGAGGACACAAGCTCAGCTCCCAAGTCCTGTCGCCGTTTTCAATGTAGTTGCGGGGGATGTGGCCCACTATCCCATGCAGGAGTCAAACTGGCAACCCTGTTGCTCAGAGTTCACTCTCTAATCAACTGAGCCACCTGGCCGCCCTTCCCTTGGCAATTTTTAACTGCCACATGTGGGTGAGGGACCAGCTTGTTCTGAGTATCCACCCCTACCAGTCTCCAGGTGGATTCTTCTGTTTGTCCTTAGTTGTAGGACTTCTGTTCAGGTAGAGTTCAGGCGGTTCTCGATGGTCGTCCTGTAGTTTAGTTTTAATTTTGATGTGGTTGTGAGAGGAGGTGCACAGCGATTACCTACCCTGCCGTGTTCACCAGAAATCTCCTGGTTTGGTATTTTTTTATGTCTTATTGGTTTCAGGTGTACTAAACAACATGACATTTAGAACACCTCACAAAGTGATAACTTCAACAAGTCTATGCATGTAATATTGTACATAGCTACTACAATACCATTGAATATATTCCTCATGCTGTACTTTACATCCTATGACTACACACACACAGACACACACACACACACATTGATTGATATGTTTACTATTAACGCTGAAACATTGAAAGTTTCAACTGTTATGACCCTTAAGTACTTCAGTGTGTATATATCCTAAGAACAAAGGAAAAGTTCATTTTCTTAGGTATCCACTGTACAATTAACAAAATCAGGAACTTTGCCAATGAGAAAATGCAGTCATTTAATATACAGTGTATATTCAAATTTGTTGTGATAATTTCCTATATACTTTTTTTTAATCTCAAGTGTTGTCTAGGATCATGCACTGCATTTATTTGTCATGTGTATTTAGTCTTCTTTAATCTGATATAGTTCTTTACCTTTTCTTTGTCATTCATGGCAGTGACATTTTTGAAGAGGACATACCAGTTTTGCAGAATGTTCATGAGCGGGGCTTTTTAATGTATTTCTTAGGACTTTTTTTTCCACTCAATGTTTATTGGTATCTATTCCTGCCATGTAACATGATAAGTACTAATGAGAGACATGATTTCAGCTTTTGAGCTCACAATGTAGTCATACTGAAGTCACTGATAAGTACAGCACAAGTACA
>NW_017732382.1:428046-435077 GCF_001890085.2 Hipposideros armiger | reverse complement strand
CTTCCATGGCCAAGCAATATTCCATTGTATATAAGTACCATCTCCTCTTTTTCCATTTTTCCATCAACAGACACCCAGGCTGCCTCCACATCTTGTCCATTGTAAATAATGCTGCAATGAACATATTTATGCACATGTCCCCTTGAATAGCATTTTGGGTTTCTTCAGATAAATACCCAAAAGTGGGATTACTGGATCCTTCTTTGTTGTTATATCAGTTGTTTTAAAGTCTATTTGGATGGTATAAGTATGGCTACCCCAGGATTATTTTTGTTTGTTTTCCATTTTCATGAAATATAGTTTTTCGTCTCTTTACTTCCATCTGTGTGTGTGTGTCTTTCAATCTGAAGTGATTCTTATGTAGGCAGCATATGTAAGGGTTTTGTTTTCTTATCCATTCAGCCACCCTATGTCTTTTGAGTGGAGCATTTAATCCTCTTTAAACATTTAAAGTAATTGTTGATAGATATGTAGCTATTGCCATACTATTCATAATTTTGATCTTTTTTTCCCATCTTAAAGAAATCCCTCTAGCATTGTAATACTGGTTTGGTGGTGATGAACTCCCTTAGCTTTTTCTTGTCTGGGAAGCACTTTGTTTGCCCTTTAATTCTAAATGATAGCTTTGCTGGGTAGAGAAATCTTGGTTGTAGGTGCTTACTTTTCATCAGTTTGAATATTTCCTGCCAATCCCTTTGGTCTGCAAAGTTTCTGTTGAGAAATCAGCTGACAATCTTATGGAAGCTCCTTTTATGTTTGCCATTTTAATTATAGTGTGTCTTGGTGTTTACCTGTTTGGGTTCATCTTGTTCGGGACTGCATTTCCTGGGTTTGAGTGTCTATTTCCTTTGTCAGGTTAGGAAAGTTTTCAGTAATTATTTCTTTAAATAGGTTATGAGTCTCTTGCTTTTTCCCTTCTCCTTCTGGTACCCCTATGATGCAAAAGTTGTTAGGCTTAGGGCTGGCTGAGTGGCTCAGTTGGTTAAGAGCTCACTCAAGAGTTTGAGCTTTGAGCAACAGCGGTTCGATGCCTGGCCTGAGCTGAGCTGCCAACAGGTGGCAGGATGGCTCAGCTAAAGATAAATAAATAAATAAGTTGTTAGGCTTGATGTTGTCCGAGAAGTCTCTTAAACTATCCTCATTTTTTTGGATTCTTTTTGCTGTTTCGATTGGGTGTTTTCTGTTACCATGTCTTCAAATCACTGATTGAATCCTGTGCTTCATTTAGTCTGCTGGTGATTCTTTCTAGTGCATTCTTCATTTCAGTTATTCTTAACTTCAGACTGGTTCGTTTTTATGGTTTCTATGTCATTTTTTATGCTTGCTATCCCTTTTAAGTTCTCACTAAGTTCCCTGAGCATCCTTATAACCATTGTTTCAAAGTCTGTATCTGGAAGGTTGCTTGCCTCCATTTCATTTAGTTTTTTTTCTGGAGTTTTTGCCTGTTCTTTTATTTGGGATGTATTTCTTTGTTTCTTCATTTCTTTGTTTCCTCATTCTTGCTGCCTCTCTGTGTTTGTTTCTATGTGTAAGGTAGATCTGCTATGTCTCCCAGTCTTGGCCTGGTGGCCTTATGTAGTAAGTACCCTGTGTGGCCCTGGTACTGTCTCCCTGGTCACCTGCTCCATGTGCTCCAGGAGTGTCCCTTGTGTGGGTTCTGTGTGCCCTCTTATTATAGTTGAGCCTTGATTGCTGCTGGCACATCAGTAGATGGGATTGACCCTCTGGCTGACTGGCTGTGGGGTTTGGCCACATACATAGCTATGGGCTACTGTGCAGGCAGTGGGGGCTTACCCCACTGAGTGGGATTTGTCCCAGAAGGTTCTGGGGCCTGTTGAGAACTGTGGTTTTTGTGTGCTGCTTGAGGGGCTAACTGGGTGGTGCTCTGCTGTGATCTGAAACCAACCTCCAGGTATGTTGGTTCTGGGGCCTCTTGGGAGGGGCTCCAGTGCCGGCCCACGTCACACACTGCCGGCGACCAGCCAGGTATTACCTTGTAGGAGCTATAAAGTGATCTTCAGTTTTTTGCTGCCTGTGCTAAACCTGGAGGCATGTGGGAGAGGCAACGCTGGGAACTGAGGATGGCTGCTAACAGTACCAGGCCTAGGGTAGCTCTGCGGAAGGTCAAGATACCCCAATTCCTGCTACTACCTGCTGGCTCCCTTTAAGTTCAGTTGCTGATAAAGCCTCAGGTGATATGCAGGTTGGATGAGGCAGGGTCTCAGGGAGTCACTATAGTGGGAAGTGTTGTGGTCACCAGGTTAATGTAGGCTCTGCTTTGATGCCAGTGCTGATCCTGGAGCAACTCAGCAAAAGTCTCATAGAGAACACTAAGGCCAGTCATCCCCCACTTAGGGCCAATGGACTTTGATAGTTTTCCAAGAAAGAGTGCAATGTGTGTGGGGCTGGCCACTCTCAGAGAAAGTACCTTTGGTGTTGGGGGAGTTGGGTGGGGTGGGATCTCAGTGAGTCAGCAAGGCGGAGTCCCTGAGCTCACCAGACCAATCAGATTCAGTTAACTGTAAGCATAGGAGGAGGACTCAACAGATTAAAGATGGCAGCTGCCTGCCGGCTGCATGGGCAAGGAGCCCCTCACAGGTAAAATGGGACTATCCTCCAGCCCTAGTGAAGCCACACACCTCTCAGTCTGCTCCTGGTATGCCCCTGATGCTCCCTAAATCACCATCTCTCCTCCAGAGCCCAAGGTGAGTGCCTGTGAGCGAGCCTGCATAGGCCTTTAGGAGGACATCTCCCAGCCTTCCATCCCACCCAGATGGTTGGAATACCCACTGTTTTTCGCATCCAGATGTGGAGGCTCCTCTTCCTGGCATCAGTACTTCAGGCTGATGAGCCTGGAGTGGAGCTGGGGTCCTTTGCTCCTATGGGGGGAACCTACGTGGTCGAGGTGTTCCTGCCAATTTTCATCTGTCACATGGAGGTTTGGGAGCAGCCCATTTCGAGTCTCTGCCCCTCCTACCAGTCTCTTTTTGTTGAAGCAGTCTTCATCTGGTTCTCCATGTTGATTCTTTTTAATGTATTTCTTAGGACTTTTTTTTTTCACTCAATGTTTATTGGTATCTACTCCTGCCATGTAACATGCTGAGTACTAACAAGAGACATGATTTCAGGTTTTGAGCTGACAATGTAGTCATACTCAAATCACGGATACGTACAGCACAAGTACAATACAGATAATCACAAAGCACCTAAGTTGTCTGAGGGCAGTTTTGGGAAAGGAAGAGGAGAATACATAACCTTGCTTTCCAGTTTCTGGTAATAGCCTCCTAAAGTAATGCTCTTGCAATTCTCAGGCATTACATTTATTACCACACTAGCCTCAGGCTTTAATTTAATAACACTGTGGGAATGAATGTTACTTCCTTATTCATAGCTCATATTTTGTTTCTTAAATTGATAATGTTTTTATTTGCAAGGGCCTGTCCTGGGAGCTACTCAGCAGGAACTGGCATATCCAAAGTTTGAGCATGAGCGTGCAGAAGGTTCTGATGTCAAGCTGAAGCGAGTGCCAAAACTAGAGCTCGTTAAAGTGCAGGCAGGAGGTATGTTATCCATTAAGCATGCACAGTATGGAGTATCTGTTTTGTGCAATATTATATTTTTAATATGAGTACCATTACTGGTATTTAATAACAGTTCAGATATAAAGATTATTTGAATGTATTGAATAGTTGAGAGCTCAAATGCCTGACTTATAGACTATCAGGTACAGAAATAAATTGGATCAAAGTTATATTGAATTAAAAATATGAAAGTATTTTTTATTTTTAAGGGTAAGTACTTTAACCAACAGCCTAATAATGTTCAGATACTTTTATAGAGATCTTTTAAAAAAATAATTATTTGTAACGTATAGTTATTTGAATGAAATAAGCTGACGCTTATTTCTACTACCACCTTTGACATAATTTGTGTGATTCTAGGCAAATCCCTTAACATGTTGATTGTTGAAAATTTAGTTGTGATTTTAATGTGTTCATGGAAGGAAGCAGGCACAGTGTTTACTCTGCCATCTTTGGTCTCCTCTTAAAATAATTTTCAATTCTGATTTTTGCACACTCTGTTTGACAGAATACAGAGGTCATCTGCTTTGTGTGATCTGTTTATCACAAATAATGAAACCCTGACCTGAATCAAATTACAGCATCTCAATTGAGATTTATAATGAACACTCTGATGTTTGTTTTTTGTATGGAGTCCTAAATGCTTGTCCTCAGATTCTGTCAAATTCTCAATTCTCTAACTTTTAAAGGAAAGTGGCATTTTTAAAATTAAAGTTTATTGGGATGACAATGGTTAGTAAAGTTACATATGTTTCAGGTGTACAATTCTGTAATACATCATCTATACATCACATTGTGTGCTCACCACCCAGAGTCAGTTCTCCTTCCATCACCATATATTTGATCCCTTTTACCCTCATCTACCAACCCCCTCCTCCCTTACCCTTACCGTCTGAAAACCACTAGACTATTGTCTGTCTATGAGTTTTTGTTTGTTTGTCTTGTTCCTTTGTTGTTTTCAGTTTTATATCCCACATATCAGTGAAATTATATGGTTCTCAACTTTTTCTGTCTTATTTCACTTAGCATAATAACCTCAAGATCCATCCATTTTGTCACAAACAGCACTATTTCATCTTTTCTTATGGCAGAATAGTATTCCATTGTGTATCTATACCACATCTTCTTTATCTAATCATCTATCAAAGGACACTTTGGTTTCCATGTCTTTGCCACCGTAAATGTAGCTGCAATGCACATCATTTTAAATCTTTTCCTGAATGAAGCCTCAAATGACTGAATATGTTAAGAGCCAGTGTTGTTTCTAGTTTGTGTTGTTGATCAAGTAGAGAGTGCAGGGAGTCACTGACGCTCAGGGAGGATGTGAGTAAGATACACATGCCAAGCATGCTCCTTGTCCCTACTGACAGTCCTATTTATTTATTTAATTTTGTTTTGTTTCAGGTTTAAAAACATAGTGATTAGACATTTATATACCTTGTGAAATAATTAACCCCAGTGAGTCTACTACCTATCTGCCCACTGTCAATCTTAATGAGCTATATTGCTCCAAATAAAATGTGGACACTATGATATAATCGCCTCTAACCATGTCAAATATGACAGAAAAAGTTTTTGCCTTGAGGTATCAATTGATAGAAGTTCAAAGACCACAACTGAAGTACTTACTGAGTAATCAACCTAATTATGTTTTACATGTGTGTTTTCCAGATCGCTGACCATTAATTACACAGCTTCTGTGAATTGAAAGGAACCACTTTTGATGTTTAGGGAAGAATTTCCCTGCATTATTAGTCTTCTAAATATTTTTACTTTACATTCTTATCTATCTCCTTAGACTCTTTGCATTAAAAGATAGTTTCAAACTACTTCCAAGAACCTACTGAACGTGCCTTGAAGGTATCATAGGAAGAAGGATAGCCTTAAATATATATGCTATTAAAAAAGAAAAAGATAATGAATTACATGAGCATCTAATACAAAAAATAATAAAAGAAGCACAAAAATAAACCTCAGGGAAAAGGGAAGAGATGCTTAATAAAAGATAGGTATGAATCATTAGGAAAAGGAACAATAATCTGAATAATAGATTGCTCTTTAAGAAAATATCTATGAATAGAGGGTGCACTCGTACATAATCTTGAATAAAATAGACAAAGGCCAAGTATACACAATAAGGAATATGAGTAAGATGCTAACAGATACTGAGTGTATTACATAAGTATACATACATATATACATACCTAGATGTTTCACTTTTTAAGTTTTTTTTCTGTTTTCCTCTCCCCCACTCCTCCTCCTTCCATTCCTCCTTTTTATGCCACACTGTGAGAAATGGTACTATTTCTCCTTCACAGTTTCATGTTACCTTTGATGATATATGACTAGTGTGACTATATAATTTATTATACAAATTGGAGCATTCTTAAGCATGAAAAGAGGCAGTATTCATAGTTATAGCAGGAGTATGGATGAAAATGGACACATGGTTACCCTACTTTAAACACCGCATAAGGGCTAAACTGGCTTAAAGTAAGAGTTTTGTATTTTTCCAAAATAGCCAAAACAAATGCAACACTAGCCTTTCTATTTGTTTCACTTAAGCAATGTCATGCCTGACATTACTGTTTTAGATATCCTATATTCAGAACTTTTTTTTCAGGTCAAAACATTTAAATGATACTTCTAAATAGTTTCTTTTTTTTCTTAGATTTTTTTCATGTTATTTGATTGGATTTTTACTAAAAGTATAAAATTGTTTGCTTTCTACTTAAAACTACCTCTGAATAGATGTATTGGGTTTAATCTGTTCTGAACTTGAACAGTCTCTTTGTTTTTCTGTACCACTGTAAAGAGTGTGGTGTGTTTGACATATATTGTTCATGTGCCTGAAAATGGACCTTCAAAGTCTCTACAGAAGTTTCACTGGATATGTGACAAAGGGTCATTCTTAGGGTTCTAGTTTTTGTCCATTTTATAAAACTAAAACTGTAGTGTTCTTTGTATGCCTTTAGTATCATCTAAATAAAGTTCTGCTACATAATGTTCCCAACTATTATGTTTATCTTACAGGGCAAGGGAAGCCACAGATTTAAACGAAGATGAGCTGAAGCCATGTAGGCAGTTCTTGTGTTGGAAATTTGACTGTTAAAATTCTCTCAATAAAGATTTGCAATTTTGTCCAAAGAAGTCTTGCGTGTCTTTTGTTAAATTTATTCTTAGATATTAGATGCTATTGAAAATTGTATCTTTGGGTCGGCCGAGTGGCGTGTTGGTTAAGAGCTGGCTTGGGACGCCAGAGGGCCCCTGTTTCGGATCCCACGTATGAGGGCCAGTGACACTGCCCTCTACAGCTAAGATGCTGAACAACAGCTCAACCTGGAATTGGGCTGCTGTGAGTCGCCGGCGATGGCGTAGGCTGCAGCCCCTGTGGCAGTGGGTTGCCATGGGCTACCATGTGTAGCCAGCAGCCAGCGTGAGCGGCCAGCA
>NW_017732382.1:426501-427981 GCF_001890085.2 Hipposideros armiger | reverse complement strand
CAATGATGGTGCCAACTTGGGCCAGTGAAGCATCGTCCTCCACAATTAGACTGAAGAACAGAAGGAAGCAACTTGTCTGTTCCCCTTTCCCCAATTCCCCAGCACTGTTCCCAGCCCCCAATCCCCTAATAAAAGTCTTAAAAAAAGAGAAAATTGTATCCTTTTTGAAATTTTATATTTTGTTTGAACAGGTATATAGAGATACAATTTTTGTGTATTGTTTTTTCTGTCCAGCAACCTTGCTAAATATGCTTAATTCCAAAAGTTTGTCTTTTAGATCCTTTCCAATTTTCAACATACATGATCATATCATCCTTGAATAATAATTTTGTTTGTGCCATTATAAACATTAAATCTTTTCTCATTTAATGGCATTGAGCAGACCCACCCAGTACAATGTTGAATAGAACTGGTGATAGTGGACCATCCTTGTCTTACCCTTTTCAGGAATAGAAAAATTCCAGCATTTCACCCTGATGTTTACTGTTCTTTTTAAAGTTATTCTGTATTCCTAGTTTGTTGAGATTATTCATCTTGAATAAAACATTTATAGTGCATTTACTGAGATGATCAGAAGATTTTTTTCTCTTAATTTGTTAATGTGCTGAATTACATAAATTCCTGCTTAAACCTTGTATTCCTGAGGTGGGGCAGAAATTGGTCATGATATATTATCCTTCTGAATAATTACATCTTAATCATTTGTTTAGGATGTTTATGTACGACCTCAAGAGAGACATTAGTGGTGTGGCCGGCTAGCTCAGTTGGTTAGAGCGCAGGCTCATAACTCCAAAGTTACCAGTTCGATCCCCATGTGGGCCACTGAGCTGCGCCCTCCACAACTGGATTGAGACAACTACTTGACTTGGAGCTGATGGGGTCCTGGAAAAACATATATTACAGTTCCCCAGTAATAAAAAAATACATTAGCATATACTTTTATTTACTGGACTCTGTTTCTTGGACTTGGGTACCAAGGTTACACTAGATTCCTAAAGTGAATTGGTATGCAAAATCTCTTCTAGTCTCTGGAACGGAAGTCTCTGCAGGGCTAGGAGGAATGTGGTGCCAGCTTTCCCATGTTCAGCTGTTTCTGGATTCCATCTCTTTTTTTACTATTGGACCCACTTACAGGTCAGTGACAGGGAAGCTCCGGGTCCCCATCACTTCAGCCTTAGTGAGGTGCCCGTCTTCCCTGCAAGATACCTCTCATGATGCTGTCGCTCTGAAAGCAACCTGCTCCTGTTTTGTAATGCTATTATACACACAGTAAGGTAAACATCATGTCTATTAAGTTGCCTGGGTAATTTATTTATTATTATTTTTATTATTTTTTATTGGGGAATTGGGGGGATGGGAACAGTGCTGGGGAATTGGGGAAAGGGGAACAAACAAGTTGCTGTCGTTTTGTTCTTCAGTCTAGTTGTGGAGGACGTTGCTTCACTGGCCCAAGTTGGCACCATCATTGCGCTCTTCCCGG
>NW_017732382.1:421843-426271 GCF_001890085.2 Hipposideros armiger | reverse complement strand
AGAGGGCAGTGTCACTGGCCCTCATATGTGGGATCCGAACCAGGGCCCTCTGGTGTCCCAAGCCAGTTCTTAACCATCGCGCCACTCGGCCGGCCCTGCCTGGGTAATTTTAATCTGTGCCCTGTGGTGGTGAATGGGCTGTCCGGTCCCTGAGCTGTGTAGCTATGACAATAGCTTCATTTATTGAGTTCTTTAATAACAGGTATAACTCACACTTAATAGGGTGTGTACTACCTGTTAGCCACTTCTTTGTACTAGGTTCTGTACATGTACATCGTATGACCACATCAGATTCTCACAAGGAGGTTAAGTCAGCGTTTTCACAAAATTGGTACTCTCTAACTCCAATAAGAACCAGATTTGGGGATTCAAGTTCTAAGTTCAAAACCTTTGCTGTTTTCTCAGTGAAAACTCCTGAAAGTGTCTAATATAGAACTGATGGTGTATATGATGAGTTGTAATCTGATGTTTTTATAAAAAGTTAAATGTTTTATTAACATATAAAATATTTGACACGAAGGCTTTGTTCTTTCTTTGAATGAAGGGTTTCCCAATATGTAGCATGCAGACCTCACATGGTGTCCTAGATGAAATCATTGATATAAAAACATTTAAAAATATGCTTTTCATACTGTGCTACAGAAAAATATAACTAGATTACTTAAGCTATTTAGGACAGTTTATGGGGAGGCAGAAAAGTACTTATGGCACAATCCTCATGGCAAAATGCCACAACATCCCCTGCAAACAAGCTTGTCTTTTCAAAGTTATTCAGAGGTGGGGAGGGAGCAGCTGCAAATCTTGCTGTCTCTTACGAAATCCTTCATTGGCCTGAGAGTCACCAGATCTCTCTCCGAAGCCCCCAACTGCCAGATTTCAGCCATATATCCCTATTAACTATACACAATGACAGCAACTTACATCTGAGTCCCCATTTGTATGTTCACACCCCCAAAAACCAGTTGAAAAAACCCTACTCAGAATCCACCCTGTTTAAGGAATGGCACAGTAGTCTAAAGTTATTTCTCCCTCTGAACAGAGGTTTAAAAAGAACCCCTGGCCCCTAAGGACTGAAAATCTATTTGTTCAAATAAAAAGCAAGTATAAATGTAGGGTATCCAAGTTTGCTGCAAAATATATGAGCAGTCCCTAGGCCATAGAGCTGAGTGAGGATTAGAACCTATGTAGAAGAGGGAAAGGAACCTTGAGTACTTGCTGAAGCAAAATTACCTGGGTTCCACCTTCTCTTGTCTCCTTGAAGGCTGTGGCTTGACATAGACATGGCTTTCAAGCCTGGCCCTGACACAGTGATGGTGGGAAAGGTCTCTACATCCTTTGGGACTGTTTGCCCATTTCTGAAATAAGAGGAACAGTATTTATACTAAATGATGGCTCCGATGAATGAGCTGCCATACTAATACAGTGTTTGCCATAGGGTATGTCACTCTGGTAAGGCAGACAGACACATAAACAAGAACAGTTGAAGTGCAAAGGAGGGGCACAGGGAAGGGACCTGGAAAAACAACTGAGGGGAATGGCCATGAAGCAGGAGGAAAACAGGAGACTCATGAAATTGGTCAGCTGGATTTCCCAAATTTGATGATCGCTAAGTTCACATATTTGATTCTGTTGATAAAAGGCTGAGGAACATTTATTCCTCACATTTAAAACTAACTGGGTTGGCAGCATTATTTATTCAAAAGAAATGTACTGAGGCCTAGTCTGTTCATCAGCCCCTTTGTATATAAGAAGACTAGTGAATTAGCCAGTGCAGCCCTTATGTGAGGGCAGATCTGAGGAAGTAGCAGTGACCAAGAGTCATTATAAAAGGCAATACACTGGCACTAGATGCTTCTGGGAAAAGTGGGGTAAAGGGCACAAGTTCCCTGTGCCAGGGATTCCCAAGACCAGCCTTAGGCTTAATCTGCTGGAAGGACTCACAGGACTCAAGCTGTTATACTAAAGGTTTGGTTTACTATAGTGAAAGGATACAGATTAGAATCAGCAATGAGAAGAGGCACATGGCATGACATCCAGGAGAAACCAGGTACAAGATTTATTTCCTAGGTGTCCCTTCCCAGTAGAGTTGCATGGAGACAGGTTTTCATATTCTCCCAGCAATGATGTGACAACAAATGTGAGGTGTTGCCAACGAGGGAAGCTCATCTGAACCTTGGTGTCCACAGTTGTTGTGGTGAGTCAGTCACAGGCATGCAGAGCTCGTGTGAAAGATCCCAGCTACTCAGATCCCATCTCTCCAGAGCAAAATCAGATATTCATAAATCATATTGTTACAATAAACCTACCTGGTCTTACTGGTACAGTGTGGCTCAGAAGTCTCAAGCGTGCAAAACGAGCAGACAAAATGTTCCAGATGTTCAGAGGTTATCACTTAGGAGCCAGCCAGGGGCCAGTCCTGGAGACAGACTTTTCTTTGGAATGTACGGTGCTTGAGCAGCTCAGGCCTGCTGAGTTAACCTTATCCTGTAACTCCCACCTCCACCTCCCGCAACAGAATGGAAGTTTGCAAAAAGAATTCCTCTGATCTCATTTATAATCTGTTATTTCTAGTAGACAAAGTGCTGGTTTAATAATAGTGTATGGAAGAACAAAATAGATTTTTTTCTACTTTAAGTTCTCAACTGGGGCCCCATAACAAAAGACAGATTAACAAGAGAAAACCATACAAATTTATTTAGTAAGTTTTATATGATCCAAAGAAGTGGTTAAACCTGAGCATTGTTGTGCTAGATTTGATGAAGAGTGGACAGCCATGGGAAAATGTGATAGGACAAAAAAGGGTATGAGCTAAATGCAAACTAGGGGAACAGCGAGGCCTGTTCGTTCAAATTCCTGTATGTATCTTGTGTCTTCAGAGATAAGGATGCCCCTTTCCTTTGGGTACAGGGAAGGCGCCTCTCACATGAGGGTCTTACGACCTGCTTCAGGAGAACGTCAGAAAATCCGGCACCTGTCGTTTTTGAAATTTCTTCAGCTTGAAATATTTAATATTCCAAGGCGCCATATTTTGGGGTAGTGTGTCTTGAACCCCGTCATTGACGATTGAGTGAGTAGCATGTGTCCTCATCACTCAGACAAAACATGAAAACCAAAAAAATCTTGTCTGACCACCTGCTTGAAATCAGGCTTGGGCTAAGGCAGTCTCTGAGGACATAGAAATGATTCATACAGGATGGATATACATTCTCCAAGAACTCAGAGTTAATGAACAGAGAACCATCCAGAAGATAATGACAGAACAAGTGTGATGACAGCCATGGCAGGTGTGAACCAGGCAACGCTCAGAACACACAGCAGAGCCCTGTAACCCAGGTGGTCAGGAATGGCTTCTCCTAGGGGATGATGTGTATGCTCAACGTACTGCTTCACTATAAATACATTTCAACCTCTGTTCATTATCCCCCTTTTCATTAAAAAAATTCACTGCTCAATTATTTTCATTTTATATATGAGGTAACTGAGGATAAGAAAAGGTAAACATCTTATTCAAGGTCAAATCACTAGTCTGTGGTGCAGCAAGTTTTTAGGCCAGGACTCTTATAATCCCTGTGTACTTCTCATTATAACTGACTTTTTGCTTTTAACATTGTCTTTTGTCTTAATTCACATTCACCATAAAAACTTTTCCTTGCTTTGCTTGCCCCATAAGTTATTTTCCTTTATCTGGAGTTTATTTTTACAGCTTTATTGCCAAATTGCTATAATATTTTTCAAAGTGGTTGTACAATTTCACATTCCCACCAGCAGTGTAGGAGGGTTCCAGTCATTCCACATTCTCATAAATACTTGGGATGGTCAGTCTTTTAATTTTAGGCTGAAAGGTGTGCAGTGGTTTCCTTGGGGTTTTACTTTCCATTTCAACATGTTGAGCATATTTTCATGTGCTCATTTTTCATCCATATGTATTGTCTGTTCACATTTCCTGTACATGTTTTATTGGGTTGTTTATCTTTTTAGGATTTACCATTTTATTTTAGTGTTTTGGTATTCTGAAATTTTACAGTAATACATCTTTGTGTCTTCATTCTTTTGTGCTGGATACTCATGGCCTTCATTTTTTTAGGAGTAATTTTGGCATCATTTCTTTGATAATTTTCTCTGCCTTTTTCTTTGTTCTCAGTATCTGAAAGTTTTCTTAATCTAATTCCAGGCCACCTTTATTAAGGCTTTATTTTTTGTTTCAGTCCTTTTGTCTGTTTATTCAATTTTTTGAAAGATTTTCTCAACTTTTTTCATCTTCCACTGAATGCTTTTTATCAGCTACCTGATTTCTGAGAGATTTTTAATTTTTAAAAGAAATCTAGTTTTGGGGCTGGCCGAGTGGCGCGATGGTTAAGAACTGGCTTGGGACGCCAGAGGGCCCCGGTTCGGATCCCACATATGAGGGCCAGTGACACTGCCCTCTAC
>NW_017732382.1:414847-421003 GCF_001890085.2 Hipposideros armiger | reverse complement strand
AAAAAAAAAAAAGTAAAAAAACAAACAAAACAACTTTTCCTTAATGGATGCCTAAATCATAAGCATGCAGCTTACCCCATTAAGGGCTCCTTGTCAGGTTCTGACACCTATATTATGCCAACTTCTACAAAATTATTGGAAGCTCATTCCCTCTCCAATCAAACAGGTTACACAGCACTGGAGTTGTATGTTGCCCACAGATTTACAAGCCCTGACATCCTCCCAACCTGACAACACCTTTTGGAAAGGACAAAAGGTGACCCATGGGGAGCAGGAATTCTTAGGTTGTATTGACTTTGGCCAGAGTGTTTTCACAGAACTGAACTAAACATGGGGCAAATTGAGAGCCAGAGAAAACTGGCTGATGTCTGCTTTTCCCTCAAGTCACCTGATGACAGCCTTTGAATCAGAAATTTGGGAGAGGAAGCATTCAAAGGGAAGACAGGAAATGCAGGCAATGCGGAAAGATGGGGATATTTTGTTTTCTTATAGAAACAGATAAATCACTGTTGTCTGGTAGGTTTAGATTGGAGTCCACCCATTAAAATGTTTGGAAATCTTTTATTCATACTTTGGATCACAGACCTTTGTCAGGAACTGTGTGGTTGGGTCAAAAGCCATGCTCAAGATTGGTGTCAGACCCTCAGCTGAGGCACCTAGGGGAAGAGATTAGCATCCCAGGTAAGGTAAATAACTGCACAAATTGGTCTATGTCACAAGGACAAAGGCCTCAGGAAGACCAGAGACTTCCAGATGTGTCTGCCTGGCATCATGAAGCTGACAATCCTGTGATAAATTCCAAAAACCTGGAGCCCCTCCAGGTTGCTCAATTCCAGAAGTCTCAGGTGATTCAGGGCCAGGGGCACCTGGAATTCCAGGATTCACAGGACAAGTGTTTGCAGCAGTTGTGTGTAAGGGGTCTCTTCCTCTTTCACCGAAAGAGTCTGCTTTTCCAGGTGTACTGGTAACAGCCATTGCTTAGTTTTAAAATATTTATTTTTAAATTGTGGTAAAATACACATTAATGTTACCATTTTAACTATTTTAAGTGTACACTTTTGTGGCAGTAAGTACATTTACATTGTTGTGAGCCATAACTACCATCCATCTCCAGAAGTATTTTTTCAGTTTTCAATACAGGGACCCTGAACCCATTAAGCACTAATTCCTCATTTCCCTCTATGTCTCCCTATTTCACTCTTCATAGTGGTAATTTGTCTTTGGTTTTTGTTTGTGTTTTTGGTCAGTGTGGCTAGAGTTTTATCTTCCCAAGGAACTAGCTTTTGGTTTCATTGATGTTTTTTTCTATTCTTCTGTTTTGGATTTTCTTGATTTCTCATCTTTATTATTTCTGTCCTTCAGCATGCTTTAGGTTTGTTTATCTTTTTCTAATTTCATAAGGTGGAAGCTTAGATCATTTATGTGAGGTCTTGATGGCATTTAGGACATTCTACCCTAAAATATGGCACTTTAGCATATTGAATATTTTAAGATGAAGGAGTGTGAGAAAACTGCAGAAGAGGAAGATCAGTCTGACTTTGTCCCATCCTCCTCTGACAGGTCATAAGACCCTCATGTGAGAGGTGTCTTGCCTATATCCAGAGGAAAGGAGCATCCTTATTTCTGAAGACACTGAGGGGACATCGAGAAGAATCATAACAAGCCTTGCTAAGTGTCCCCAGTTTACTACATTTACCTCATACACCTTGACCTATCATGTTTTCCCACGGCTATCCACTTTTCATCAAACCTAGCATAAAACTGTTTCCTCAGGTCTTCACTTCCTTATGAAGGATCCTGTGTCATGTAAAACTTATATTCAATAAATTTGTGGGATATTCTCCTCTTAATTTGTCTTTGTCAGTTTAACTTTCAAACCCAGACAGGGACCCTAAGAGGGTCAAGGGAAAGATTTCTACAACTTCCTTTTCTAACATAAGCAAGCACTTAATGCCATAATTTTCCTCCAAGTACTGCTTTAGCTGCATTCCACTCATTTTGTGTTGTGTTTAAAATACTTTCTAATTTGCTTTGTGACTTTTTGATGCACCTATAGGTTATTTATCTGTGCCTTTAATTTTCAAACATTTGGGAAATTTCCATATATTTTTCTGTCATTGATTTCTAGTTTAGTTCCATTATAGCCAGAAAACATGTACATTATTTTAGTTCTTTTAAATTTAAGATTTTGTTGTGATCCAAAATATAGTCATAAGGGCACTGACTCTCCTGCCTCCTTCTTTCTCTGATAAGGATCCTTCTGATCCTACACAGGGGCCGTCAGATAATCCAGAATAATCTCCCCATCTTAATTTAATGCTTAATTTAATCACATCTGCAGAATACCTTTTGCCATGTAAGGTGACATTCACAGGTTCTGGGGATTAGAACATGAACATCTTTGGGGTGGTTAAAATTCTGTGTACCACATCTCTTTTCCTTCCACCAAGCTCTTGTGGTGACTGTCACTGTCCCCAAATTGGTCCACAGAGGTGGACAGATGGGGAAGTAGGAAGATCCCCATTCCACAAAGGAGAAAAATACAAGAGTCGACAGCCACTAGGAATAATAATACAATGTTCTTTTTTAATTCCTTATTTATTTTTAATTAAATTTATTGGTGTGACATTGGTTAGTAAAATTACATAGGTTTCAACTGTACAATTCTATAATACATAATTTATATACTGCATTGTGTGTTCACCAGAAGTCAGTTCTCCTTTCATCACCTTATATTTCACCACCTTTACCCTCTTCTACCACCCCCTTCTCCTCCACCCTTACCCTCTGGTAACCACTAAGCTACTGTCTATGAGCTTTTGTTTGTCTTGTTTGTTGCTTTCAGTTTTATATCCCAAATATGAGTGAAATCATATGGTTCTTGACTTTTTCTGTTTGACTTCACTTAGCACGATAATTCCAAGATCCATTCATGTTGTTGCAAATGGCAGTATTTCATCTTTTCTTATGGCTGAGTAATATTCAGTTGTATATATGTACCACATCTTCTTTATACCATCATCTATCGAAAGACACTTTGATTGTTTCCATGTCTTGGCTACTGTGAATAATGCTGCAATGAACATAGGGGTACATATATCTTTACAAATAAACGTTTTCAAATTTTTTGGTAGATACCCAGAAAAGGGATTGCTGGGACATATGGTAACTCTATTCTTGATTTTTTGAGGAACCGCCATACTGTTTTCAATAGTGGCTATACCAATGTACATTCTCACCAGCAGTGTATGAGGGTTCCTTTTTCTCCACAGCCTCTCCAACACTTGTTATTACTTGTCTTGTTAATAATAGCCATTGTAACAGGTGTGAGGTGGTATCTCATTGTGGTTTTGCATTTCCCTAATAGCTAGTGAAGTTGAGCATCTTTTCATGTATCTGTTGGTCGTTTGTATGTCATGTCTTCCTGGGAGAAGTGTTTATTCAGGTCTTCAGCTCATTTTTAATTGAATTTTTTTGTTGTTGTTGAGTTGTTTGAGTTCTTTATATACTTTGGGTATTAGCCTTTTATCTGAGGTGTTGTTTGCAGGTATCTTCTTTCATTTGGATGGCTGCCTCTTTGTTTTGTTGATGGTTTCTTTTGCTGTGCAGAAGCTTTTTAGTTTGATATAGACCCATTCATTTATTTTTACTTTTACTTTTCTTGCCTTTGAGGTCAAATTCACAAAATCCTCTCTAAACTCAAGGTCCACAAGAGTAGTACTTATGCTTACTTTTATGTAATTTATTGTTTCAGGTCTTATATTTAGCTCTTCGAGTTAATTTTTGTGTATGGTGACAGCAGTCTAGTTTCATTCTTTTGCATAGGGCTTTCCAATTTTCCCAGCACCATTTATTGAACAGGTTTTCTTTTCTCCATTGTATGTTTCTGGCTCCTTTGTAAAAAGTTAAGTACCCATATACAGAGGGTGCCAAAACAATGTATACACATTTTAAGACAGGAAAAAACTGTATTAAAATTGTAATACTCAATATATACTGATAACAAAGGATGAATACAAATCATGTTTGACTTCTGCAATTATAAGAGGTTCTTAAAGTGGTTACTATCAGTGTAATTTTAATACAGTTTTTATCCTTTCTTAAAATGTGTATACATTTTTTGTCACCCTCTGTATATGTGGGTTTATTTCTGGGTTCTCAATCCTGGTCCATTGTTCCGTGTGTCTGTTTTTCTGCCAGTACCATGCTGTTTTGATTATTGTTGCTTTGTAGTACAATTTGAAGTCAGAAAGTGTGATATTGCTGGCCTTGTTCTTTTTTCCCAGAATTGCTTTGGCTGTTCAGGGTCTTTTGTGATTCCATACAAATCTGGTGCTTTTTGTTCTATTTTTTGAAGAAGTGCCATTGGGAGTTTGATGGGGATTACATTAAATCTGTATATTGCTTTGGGTAATAAGGACGTTTAATGAGGTTGATTCTTCCAAACCATGAACACAGAATATCTCTCCATTTCTTTGTGTTTTCTTCAATTTTTAAAATAATTATTGGGTTGTCAGAAAAGTCATGACATATTTTTTTTCTGTTTTTGTTGCAAAAATGTGTCATGACTTTTCCGACAACCCAATACTTGTTGTTTTCAGTATATAGGCCTTTCACATCCCTTTAAGTTTATTCCTAGGTATTTTATTCTTTCTGCTGCAATTGCAAAAGGAATTGTTTCTTTCATTTATTTTTTTCTGAAATTTCATTATTAGTATATAGGAATGCAATGGATTTTTGTACATTGATTTTGTATCCTGCAACTTTACTGTAATTGTTTATTGTTTCTAATAGTTTTTTGGTGGAGTCCTTAGTGTTTTCTATATAAAGAATCATGTCATCTGCAAAAAACTGACAACTTGACTTCTTCATTCCCAACTTGGATGCCTTTTATTTCTTTCTCTTGCCTGATTGCTCTGGCTAGGACTTCCAATACTATGTTGAATAACTGTGGTGAGAGTGGGCATCCTTATCTTGTTCTTGATCTTAGAGGAAAAGCTTTTAGATTTTCAACATTAAGTATGACATTAGCTGAGGGCTTGTTATATATGGCCTTTATTATGTTGAGGTACTTTCTTTCTATTCTTTTTTTACTAAGCGTTTTAATCATAAATGGCTGCTGGATTTTGTCAAATGCTTTTTCTGCATCTATTGATATGATCATATGATTTTTATCCTTTATTTTGTTTATATGGTGTATCACATTGATCAATTTGCATATGTTTAACCATCCTTGTGCCCCACTTGATCATGATGTATACTTTTTTTTCATGTTCTTTTCAGATTTATTGAGGCGTAATTGACAAATAAAAATTATATATATTAAATATGTAAACATGATTTGATACATGTATATATTATGAAATGATTACCACAATCAACCTGACATATTCAGCACTCATATTTACCTTTTGGTTGTTATGGTAGTGGTAAGAACCCTTAAGATCTATTCTCTTAGCAAATTTCAAGTATAAAATACAGTGCAGTTAACTATACTCATCGGGCTGTACATTAGGTCCCCAGAACTTCTTATAACTGAGAGTTTGTACCCTTTGACCAACATCTTTCCATTTTCTCAACCCCTAGTCTCTGGCAACAATGGTTCCCTCTGCTTCTATCAGTTCAAATTGTTGAGATTCCACATATAAGTGAGATTATACAGTATTTGTCTTTTTCTATCTGGCTTATTTCACTTATCATAATAATCTCCAGGTTCATCCATGATATTGCAAATGGCAAGATTTCTTTTTTTGTGGCTGAGTAATAGTCTATCCTGTGTGTGTGTGTGTGTGTATGTATCATATTTTATTTTCCTTTTTATATTATATTACTTTCAGGTGTACAAAGCAACGTAATGATTAGACATTTACACCCTCACAAAGTGATAACCCCTGAAATCTAACCCTCTGACATCATATATTAGCTATTACAATACCATCAATTATATTCTCTATGTTGTACTTTACATCCTGTGACTATATATATATACCGGGGGTGCCAAAAAATGTATACAAGTGGGCACTTTGGCCAATGTTGCTCAAGTAGTAGTTCGCCATAATCAGAAGTGTTGGGATGCTGATGGTAACCACATTGAGCACCTCTTGTAATTGCAGAAGTCAAATGTGACTTGTATTTTTTTTTTTTTTTCAGTATATA
>NW_017732382.1:389010-414377 GCF_001890085.2 Hipposideros armiger | reverse complement strand
ATCCTAGAAAAAGTGCTACATACCTCATTGCTGAATATCACTATGGTCACCTTCGAAGTACTCTCCTTGGGAAGCTATGCACTGATGTCAACACCTAGTCCACCCTTCAAAGCAATTTTGGAACTCTTTTTCTGGAATGGCCATCAGAACTGTCGTTGTAGTACCCTTGATGTCCTGAATGTCATCAAAATGTCTTCCTTTCAATATTTCCTTTATCTTCGGGTAAGGAAAGTAGTCATTGGGGGCCAGATGAGGTGAGTAGGGAGGGTGTTCCAATACAGTTATTTGTTTACTGGCTAAAAATTCCCTCACATACAGTGCCTTGCAAGAACCATGAATTGTTGGCGAAAAGTTCAGGTCGTTTTTGTCTCACTTTTTCACGCAGCCTTTTCAGCAATTCCAAATAGTACACTTGGTTAATTGTTTGTCCAGTTGGTACAAATTCATAATGAATAATCCCTCTGATATAAAAAAAGGTTAGCAACATCATTTTGAGTCTTGATTTGGACTGATGGAACTTTTTTGGTCATGGAGAATTGGCTGACTTCCATTGAGCAATTTGAGGCTATGTTTCAGGGTCATATCGATACACCCATGTTTTGTCATCAGTGATAACACGGCCCAAAACATCGTCTTTCCTCTCCAAATGGTCTTGGCAAGCTTCGACTCTCCTTTGTTTTTGTTCATTGGTGAGCTCCTTCGGAACCATTTTTGAACACACCTTTCTCACGCCAAGATTTTCAGTTAAGATTTTCCCGTTTCTCTATTGACATTTACTTGGCCTGTTATGCTTCTCAGTCAGCCAATGATTTTGACGCACAATTCGATGAATTTTTTCAATGTTTCCGTCACTTCTCATTACTGGCCACCCTGACCTCTCTTCATCAGTGATGCGTTCTCTACCCTCAGAAAAACATTTAATCCATTTGTACACTGCCATTTTCTTCATGGCATTATCCCCATAAACTAGGACTAACATGTCTCTGATTTCACTTCCATTCTTGACAAGTTTAACAAGAAATTTAATGTTTGTTTATTGCTCTGCTTCAAGCTCAGACATTCTCGCGACAGCACACGAAAACACACAACAACAATAATGAACACCACTCAGCAACACACCGCCACATGTCAACACGAACACAGCTGTGAGACACTGATATACCAAGGTTATCAATTCTTACCAAGCTGTTTGTACAGTGCTGCCAATGTAAGCATATGGTGGCAAGTTTGAGAATTCTCAAACCTCGTATATTGATAAATGTCTTCTTGATGTATTGTCCCCTTTATCATTATGAAACGTCCATTTTTGTCTCTTGTTACCTTTTTTATCTTGAAATTTATTTTGTCAGATATTGGTACAGCCACACACACTTTTATCTGAATGCCGTTTGTTTGGAGTATTGTTTTCTATCCATTCACTTAGAGTTTATATTTGTCCTTACAACTGAGATATGTCTCTTGAATGCAGCATATGGTAGGTTTTGTGCTGCTCTGTGCCTTTTTTTTTTTTTTTAAGCTGGCCATTCTGCCACGTGTTGGCAGCTCAGCGGCAACTCAGCTCAGGCCAGGCATTGAACTGCTGTTGCTCAGAGCTCAAACTCTTGAGCGAGCTCTTAACCAACTGAGCCACTCGGTCGGCCCTTGCTCTGTGCCTTTTTATTGACAAGTTCAGTCCATTTACAGTTAGGGTGATTATTGATATATGAGGATTCCCTCTATCCATTTTATCTTTTGTTTTCTGGTAGCTCAGTGCCTCCATTTATTCTTTGCCTGTGTGTTTCTGTCTGTTATTTTAGCTTGGTGGTATTCTATGTTTTTTTTCTCTCTCTGTTTCCTCTTTTTTTATGTTATGTGTCTCAGTCGTGGATTTTTTTGTGTGGTTACCATTAAGTTTATGTAAAGGAAAGTTTCACATATACAGCCGTCCTTTTTTTCTTCTTCATGCACCTTATCTCCATTCCCCTTGAAAATTCAGAACTTTACCCCTCTTTTATGTTTTTGTTGTCAGAAATTATCCCTATTTATGCTGTGAGTTCATTTCCGCATTGCAGTAGCAATTTTTTTCTCTTTCTTTTTTATATTTTTAACCTCCTTTAAGCTTTATGTTATATTTAAGTGTATAGTGCTTTCTTCTGAATAGGGGTTGCAATTTCCTCCTTTTGTCTGTTAGTCATTTTACTCATCGTTTTGTATCCTTTTGTCTTTTTGTTTCAGGCAGAATAACCCCCTTCAGTATTTCCTGTGATGCAGTCCTTGTGGTGGCAAAGTCCCTCAGCTTCTGTATGTCTGGAAAGGTCTTTATTACTCCTTCATATCTAAAGGATAATTTTGGTGGATACATTATTCTTGTCTGGTAATTTCTCTCTTTCAGTAGTTTGAATATTTGATTCCACTACCTTTTACTTTATAGAGTTTCTGCTGAAAAAAACCTGGTAATCTAATGGGCTTTTCTTTATAGGTTACTGTCTTCTTTTCCCTGGCTGCCTTGAGGATTCTTTCTTTGTCATTAATTTTTGACAGTTTTAACACAAAGCGTCTTGGAGAAGACTTTTTTAGATTGAGATAATTAGTTGTTCTGTTTGTTTCTTAGATTCCAGGGTCCAGTCTTTCCATAGGTTTGGGAAATTCTTGTTGACTATTTATTTTAATAGGTTCTCTGTTCCCTTCTCTCTCTCTCTCTTCTCTTTCTGGTATGCCCATTATTCTTATATTGCTCTTTCTGATCGAGTCAGATAGTTCTTGTCGAGTTCTTTCATTTTCTTTTTAAATTCACAAATCTCCCTCTTCTTACATCTGTGTCATTTCCAGGTTTCTATCTTTCGATATCACTAATTCTTTCCTCCATCTGGTCAGCTCTATTTCCTAAGCTTGCTCTTTCATTTTTTAACTTGTTTATGGAGTTCATAAGCTCCAGAAATTTTCTATTTGATTATTTTTAAAAATTTCAATCTCTTTGGTAAAGTATTCATTTTATTCATTGATTTTATTATTAAACTGCCTATCTGAGTTTTATTGCATCTCTTTGAGATTTTTCAGAACTGCAATTTTGAATTTTCTATTTAAGTCACATATTTCCATATCTTTAAGTCTATTTTCTGGAGATTTTTCTTTTTCTTTCTGAGCTGCCTTTTAACTTTGGTTGTTCGTGGAATTTAACGGAGTATTTTTCTGCCAAGGCATCTATGGGAGTGAATTCTACAGCAGGTTGAAAAGAAGAGGTTTTTCTTTTGTTTTCCAGTAGGTGGCACTAGAATGTTTAGTTTCCTTTTGCATTGCTCTGGCTGGCAGTTTGGCTTTCTGCTGAACAGTGGGAGCTACCTTGTATTCCCTGGGGAGGAGGTGGTCACCTCGGTCTCAGGGCACCACCCTCATGGGAGAGTGTGGTGGGTGATGGGGTTCTGAGCCCCTGAAATCCCAGTGCTGTTCCTGCATCCAGATACGGTGCTACACTACCTGAGCTCTCCCAGGTGCCCTGGTGGGATCAGCCATGAAGGGTGGGGGCGGGGTGGGCTGGGAAATGCCACTGGTGTGTTTGTAGCTTTGTTCTCTTCCCAGTAATGGCAACTGCCAGACCTCAGCTGCCTCACCTCTGTATCTTTACCCTTGTCACTACGATTAGCTGCAGTGTGTGTCTGCCACTCAGGAACTGCCTTTCCAGTTCTCAGGGCTGTAGTTATTCTGCTTTGTAACCCCTCCCTCATTTGTACAGTTTCTTCTGGGGCCCGTAGCTAGCTCTGAAAATGTGTAGGGAGGAGAGCTCTGGGCAGGTGGAGGGAGGCAGCCAGGTTCCCTGGCTTTGTTTTCTGCCTGGCAATGGCGACTGCTAGAACACAGCTGTCACACTTCTACATTCAGTCTCTGCCCCAAGGTCTCTCCCATCACTGGGTTCAGTCATAATTCATGTAGATAGCTCAGGTAGGAATGCTTGGGGCCACAGAGAGTTCAGCTGCAGCCTGAATCCTCCCCTCTCCCGAGACTCTCAGTGACCTCTGGGCTGTGTCCATGGCACCCATCTCTGCTCTTCTCCCTTCCCTTCTTCCCTGTTCACCCCAATTTGTCCACCTTCAGATGTTTCAACGCATGGATCTCTCAGATGTGCTTGTGTGTTGCACAAGGATTCCTTTGTTGAATTATGGTAGTTTAACTTGTAACTTCAGGGGAGAGATGAAGGGGACCCCTCAGGCCACCATGCTTCTGAAGTCATTCCAATACTAACAGTTTTTTTTTTAAGATTTTTATTGGGGAATTGGGGGAAGGGGAACAGACAAGTTGCTGTCCTTTTGTTCTTCAGTCTAGTTGTGGAGGATGTTGCTTCATTGGCCCAAGTTGGCACCATCATTGCGCTCTTCCCGGGCGAAGCAGATCAGTCGCCGGCTTCTGGACGGCCGCTCACGCTGGCTGCTGGCCACACACGGTAGCCCATGGCAACCCACTGCAGCAGGGGCTGCAGGCTACGCCATCGCTGGCGACTCCCAGCAGCCCAGCTCCAGGTTGAGCTGTTGTTCAGCATCTTAGCTATAGAGGGCAGTGTCACTGGCCCTCATATGTGGGATCCGAACCGAGGCCCTCTGGCATCCCAAATCAGCTCTTAACCAACGTGCCACTCGGCCGGCCCCAATACTAACAGTTTTGATCATAAGATAGCATTTACTCTAGACTTACCATGTGCCAATGCTTTGCATGGACTATAGGTGCCACTGTCCCCACTTTACAAGTGAGACTCTATGGTCCACCAAGGTTATATGATTTGCTCAGTGTCCTGCGGATGGGAAGTAGTGGAGGAAACAGGGTTAGAACTCAGGCTTTCTGTGCAGCCTGTACACCTAGCCACTGCCTCAAGTTATGACAGTGACTCCCAGAGGGGTCAGTGTAGGTCTCAAAATGGATCATTTATGGAGCTAGAACTGTAGGATAGATTTTAAGGTCTGCTAGTGGCCAAATCACTATTATTTATGGACTTACCAAGAGGCTGTTTGGCTCCACCACTCTGATAGTCTCTCTTTTTCTCTCCTCCCTTCTTCCCTCTCTGTCTCTGTCTCTCTTACTCTCACTCTCTCACACACAGAGCATGGTATCATATATATGTGGTTTAATCTACATAACTCAGGGCATTATGACCCTCAACACACACGGGCATGCTTTACACAAAGTTCCACAGCCTCGTCCCCCATTAAAGTGGCCTTAGTTGTTGAGCATGAGCAGGAGGCAGCCATGGAAGAGTGGGCATCTGTGAGGGTTAGGGGTGTGGGGGGGTAGGCAGCAGAGTGTGAATGATGCAGATATCTGTACTGGGATTTTGGGACACCTCAACACATCTGTTCCCAAACCTCCCCTGGCCAGCCACCAGGCCGCCCCTCCCACCCCAGGGTCCTCTGAGCCTCCTTCCCCAGCCCCATTCACCACACCTCAGTCATCCCCTCTCACTCCCATTTGTGTCCTTTCTCCAAGCACCCAGTCTGGCCTCAGAGGACCCCCTCAGGACTCTCCCTGCTCCCTGCAGGTGTAGAACTTTGTACTGGACAGACCTCACTCCTGCCCCCACACAGGGGTCTGTCATAAAGTCCCTGTTAGGGCAGAACTGAAAATCTCTGGGATCCAGGTCAAATTTCAGACCCAGACTGGGAGTCCAGGGTGGTTCCCCTAGGGCTGGTGGGAGAAAAAGAGGGTTTCTCAGAGGAGAAGCTGAAGTGAATCTCCTGTCAGGAGGAGCGATGACACCGTGTGGGGCTGTATCTGGGAACACAGGGAAGGGACCCTTAGAGGGACAAGGCAGCATGAACAGGAGGAGTGCCCCAGCTGTAGTCCTCATGAGCTTTGGCATCTGGCCAGGCCTGTCCTGCCCTGCCCTAGCTGAACCACCCTAACCTTCTCTGGGCCTGAGTATCCTCATCAATGACGGAGTGACAGAGTTTTCTTCCAAGGTGCCTAGTAAGAATTAAGTGAGATGGCATCTAAGGAGTGCTTGAAATCGAAAAGGAGGAAAGACATATAAAAGGAGGAAATCCTGCCATTTGCAACAACATGGATGTACCTTGCAGGCATTATGCTAAGTGAAATAAGTTAGACAGAAAGATAAATATTATATGATCTCACGTATACGTGGAATTAAAAAACAACTCATAGAGACAAAAGACTGGTGGTTGCCAGAGGAGGGCGTGTGGAGGCTGGGGAATGGGTTAAGGTGGTCAAAAGGTATAAACTTTCAGTTATAAGATAAATAAGTTCTGGAGAGCTAATGTACAGCATGGTGACTATAGTTAACAATACCATATTGTGCATTTGAAAATTGCTAAGAGCTTAGATCTGAAAAGTTCTCATCATGGGAAAAAAATTGTAACTGAGGTGTATTTCTTTTGTAGTCATGATTTACACATTATTATCATTAGTATTATTATTATTATGTTATTGGGTTACTGTGTTTTTTTCAGGACCCGTCAGCTCCAAGTCAAGTCGTCCTTCAATCTAGTTGAGGGTGCAGCTCAGCTCCAAGTCCAGTCGCTGTTTTCAATATATTGGGTTGTTGGAAAAGTCATGATGCATTTTTGCAATGAAAAACATAGCAAAAATACATCATGACTTTTCTGACAACCTAATAGTTGTGGGAGGCTCAGCCCACCATCCCATGTGGGAATGGAACCAGCAACCTTGTTGTTAAGAGCATGCACTCTAACCAACTGAGCCATCCGGCCACCCACTGGCAGCTCAGCAGCAGCTCAGCTCAAGTTGTTGCCTTCAGTCTAGTTGCGGAGGGCGCAGCTCACTGGCCCATGTGGGAATTGAACCGGCAGTCTTGTTGTTCAGAGCTCTCGCTCTAACCAACTGAGCCACCTGGCAGCCCCTGATTTACTCTGTTTGATATTAACAGTTTGTAGTCAGTACCACAGTCTGTTCCTGGTCTTGTTTTGGCAGAGAAAATATAGCTTCCCTATTCCCTGCTTTGAATTACATAGTCTGTTTGAGTTCTTTATTGGCCATCTGGTGATGTCTATGTACATAATTATCTGTTCAGTTGTTTGAAACACATGTTTGTGATGAAAAAATTGTTGGCTTCACAGAAATCCACAAGTCAATCTCCTGTTTCATTTCTGACCCCTAGTCAAAATTTTCTGATTTGATTCTTCTTTATTTCCTTCTTTTGCATTTCAATCACCTACAGTTATCAGCAGGTCTTGTTTTAGTGTGTGATCAGTTTCTTTTTGGAAATTTGCATGAAATTTTTCAATTTCATCCTCAGCCAACATTACATAAACTTATACAATGTTATATGCCAACTATATCTCAAAGCTGGAAGAAAAGAGAAGTGCTTAGGACACTGAAAATCAGAGAGATCTCTAACTACCTAAAACAAAGTTATTCTTTAAATTTAAAATGTAAAGTTTTATAACATTTTACCATATTTTATCAAATCTCAGATGCTATAGATTGTGTGTGTGACACCATTACTTTAGGCAACCTTTAAGAAAGAAAGGATGTTGCTTTCTTATCTCAGTGACTGTTAGATGCATTCCTGATTTTTGATATGTTGAAATGTAAGAAAAAGACATTTTATAATTGATAAAAATATGGTATTTGTCATTGTTATTTTTATAGTTGCCTTTTGTGCAATATATTGTTTCTAATTTTGTGTTGTGATAGAATCTTTTCTTTTCAAAATATTTCATTTAAGAACAAAAGCGTTTTGTGATCTTATGGAAAATTTGACGTGACTGTACTACTCTGAATGGAGTCCTGGCCCTTCATCTTCTCCTAGCTTCCCAGAAGGATCTTTCTGGGATCAGGTGCACAGAAACTCACACTGCATGGTGCCCACACTGAGTGTATTCTGGGTGCCCACTTAGGATGGAAGAGGGAAGGGTTAATCTACCAATTAAAGCATCTTGTCAGGGATGCCCACACAATGTCAGGTACATCCTGACTGCTGGAAACCTGGCTGGCAATACAGGCATCACACAAACTCTCAAGTATAACATAGTCTGGTGAGGAAGGTCAACATACATACATACAGCACAATAAAAAGAAAAAGAAAAGGCATTTCAGTATGTGGTTATAAGGATGGAACTCTGGATCCAGATGGCCTTGGTTTAAATCCTGGCTCCATGATTTCTCAGCTATGTGACCTCTGGCAGGTTATTAAACCTCTGTTTTTCAGGTACCTCACTTGTAAAATGGAGAAAAAAACAGTACCTACCCAATTAGGTTATTGTGAAGACTATTACATGAGTTAATATTTGTAAAGAACTTAGAACAGGCCCTTACATATAATAAATATTCAATAAGTGCTTGCTAATGAAAAAAATTCAAAACATTGAATTAGAAGTGCAGCCCATGGAAGTTCAAGAAGGGATGTAGGAAGAAAACATAATGGTCTCATATGTAGAGATGATAACAGCACTATCCTCCAAAGTTTATGGCACTTATTACATCTTGAAGTGTGATCCTACATCTAAGTCCCCATTGTTCAGTAGGGAGCTTGCCCCTCCTCCGTTCTGAATGGCATATCTGTTAATGTGGCCCCATGCTACAATATGTCCCTGTGGCTCCCAATGGTCCCTTCCCAAATTGGCATGGGACCCCCTTTCCCTGCCATACAAGGTCCAAACTGGGTGTCAGGGTCTCACTCTGGACCCCGTGAGGGTCACTCCTGGAGGTCCGACTCCCCTCAGACTGTTAGGATCTGGAGAGTCTTGTCCTCTCATTGTCAGTCTGGATGAGCTCATTGTATCTTCATCCAAGTCATAAAGGTAAATGTCAGCCCACTGCATTTATGAATGAATGAATGAAGCTGAAAGGAATGGCACATCCTTTCCCAGACTCCTGAGCCAGTTCTCCCCATGCCCCCTAGTCTGGGATAGTCCTGGGAGTGGAGTGGGGCCAGATCTGAGGTGAACACAGTGCAGTCCCCACTCCTCCCACTGGGATCAGGCTCTAGTGTTGGACACTTTCTCTGCACACACATGTTCTACCTGCTTTTCCCCGTTAACACTGTGTCCTGTAGAAGGCACTCTCCCTTGTCCCTGAGGGCGCACATAGGACCTACTCATTCTGTATCATGTCCAGCAGGAACTGTGGTATAACTTGAACACTGATTATTAATTTCACTCTTAAGTCACTGGCTATAAAATGGTCATTTAGAGTCTCCCCCATCCTATAGTTTGCTTGTACCATCCTTGTGCACACAGCTATGTGCATGTGTGTTTCTTTAGCACACAATCTTAGAAGTGGAATTGCTGAGTCAATGGAGTCAGTCACTCAACAAACACCTAATGAATGCATACAATGTGCCAGACTCTGCTCTAGGCATTAGGGAGACATCAAGGAACTAGAAAGCCACATGTTCCTGCTTTGGTGCAGCTGACATTTCAGTGGAGGATGTTTCCAGTTTTAAGTTTGCTAGATGCTGCCACATTGTTGTCCAATTACTGACATCCTCAGCCTACTCCTGGGACAGGAGCTTTGAGGCAGGTGGATGGACTCCTTGGCCTTGGCTCTCTGCAAGATCTCAGGGTCAGGGCCTGAACGGTCCATTTGGGGACGAGATGCATATGGAAGGGTTCAGGGAATAGGAGGAGGCTGAGAAGGAACTGTTCACAGGGCATTTGCATCGAAGCCTCCTTGATCACACCACTAGGAGGCCAACGGGATGTAGGGATGAAGGGTCTAGGACAGAACCATCCTCCAGGTTATACCACTGCAGAATGCAGAGTGGGAAAGGTCAGCCCTTGGAGGTACCACTGGGCAGGGGGCGTCTATTTTGGAACAAACCATTGTGTGGGTTGTGGGGGAACACTAAGGGATGCTACCAACGCCGTGCAGGGGGTTTCCACACAAATCCTTGATGGGGGCAGGACTGGCACTATCTTGACCGTCCGCAGCCCCGCCCATCCTCCCAGTTCCCATCAGATTCCCAAGCAGGCACCTCCTATTGGACTGTGACCTCCACCCCTCCCGAGATTTCCCTCTGTGCAGAAGGGGCATACTGCCTTCCCATTCAGGGTTGCACACTGAGCTCCTATTGGCCACTGATCTGGTGCAGGTGCAATGGTTGCTTGTCTGGAGTTCTGGGCTGTGGCGGTGGAGCTTTTGGGATGGAGAGTAGGATCGAATCCTGATTCCCTGTCTAAGTATGTTCCCTGGTCAGAGGGCTGCAGATGGTACTCCTGCAGCACAATTCACAGAAATCACTGGCTTGTAGCCATGCTCCGACTCTTAGTGCAGCAGTGATGGGGGCTGACCTCATGCGGCAGCCTCGTGTTCCCCATTCAACCCTAAACTCAGTTGCAAGCCCAGCAGGTGCCTCTGTTTCCTTGCAGTGTATGCATGCATGTGTTCCCACCATTGCTAAAGTTGGATTGTCAGATTTGAGTTAGGAATATTTCACAGAAGCCACTTTATTTAGCAGAAACCCTGCCATTGGTGGAGGACTCCCGACTCCAGGACCGCAGAGCAAGTCTCCTTAGATGAATGCAGTCTCCAAAAGTTGGTGCTTTTGCGATTAAATATTTTCCCATGGAAGTTTTCTTTTTGTAATTCTAGACATACATTAAGGACCTGGAATCAGGTTTATCTTGAACTATACTGCAATCTACTTTTAAAACACAACATAAGTCTTTAAAGGCAGCAACGAACACTTGTGTTAGTAGCATATTATTTCCAACATTTCCTCTCGTGATGCCTAAGCATGTGGGGAAAGCTACATAGTCAAAAAATAAAAGTAAATGTAAAAGTATGGGAGGAAAAAGCAAACGCTAAAAGTGAATTTAAAAAAAGTGAATATGAGCACATACAAGCAGACACAAATGAACCTAACTCTTGATCTAATTGATGACCCACAGAGAAAAGTATTCTTCTAGATCACATTCTTTGGCTGTGTCAGTATTTATTGGTCATCACACAGAAAAGGGGCTCCATCTACACAGCCTTCAGTATTCAACTTTCTTTTTGTCAAGACTTTTGAATGCTTCCAGTTTGTTTTAATCAGTGTGCTGACATTTACCTCAAGCCAGGTTCTCCAAGATAAGGGCAGACACTGGAAAAACAGTGTTTAAATCAGTTACTTGTCTGGAATTGCCTCACAATATAAGAGCTAGAACTTGGTAAGAAGGTGGCTGGAGCAATCTCACTATTATCCTGGTCCCTTTACCAAAGCTCCAGTCCTGGGAGTAGCCCAGGTCACTGTTTCTGGCTGCTGAGGGTCACAAGTGAGTGTGGTGCTTGTCATTAACCCTTTCTTAGTATCCCACCCTGATCTTTCACCGTCTTTCCATATCAAAGTGGCTGCTGAGAAGCCATAATTTGTGGCCACCTCTACTTATGACTGTCTGTCCTACTGACCCTAACATGGCTCTAAAAGCTCCTTGTTATACTCTTCTGGAAAAAGCATAAGAATGGGACTGTTTACACCGCTATTCGCAGCTATTAATAGCCTGGTTGATCAGAATAATGAGTCACTTCGTGCATATCTGAGGGGATATGATCAACAGGGGTAATGAAGAATGGGTCGCTTTGGTGGGCAGGGGAGTTTGATGGAAGAAAAGGTCCTGAAGGTTTGATGGTGACCCAGATTACAGTGAAAGTTCACATGGTTAATAGAAGAGAAGGAGGAGGGTTCAGAGAGGGTGCCAAAAAGGAGAAGCCAAGACCCTGAAGGAACACAACATGTTTTACAATGTTACTGAAACATTTTCTTCTCTTTACATTCTTTAGTGTAGCTCCCTCTCTACTCATGCCTCCACATGTTCCCAATGAAATAACAGTTTTGCTTAAGATAATAGTAAAGACATCAATTGGCCTCACACAGATCTTGATAAAGAGCTGATTCTTTGTCCTATCCAGGGGCTTGTGCTTGTAACATTTTTATACTGCCTATGAAATCGCTGTTAAAGTACAGTTTCGAAAAGCTAACAACATGACTCTAATACAAATATAGAATGAACACGTGTGTCACCTGTTGCATTCTCCAGACACAGTTGGGGGCAAGACACTTACTAAGGACTAACACCTGTTTAAGTAAGGCGACAGAAGTGGAACTGGGTAGAGAGAAGTAGAACTGCATTGAGAGCTCAACAAAGCCTTGGCCAGCCAACACAGTGGTCTGGAGTGGTGAGCCTTAGCTTGGGCTTCCATAACAAATAGCTATGTACTGGGTGGCTTAAATGACAAACATTTATTCTCACAGTTCTGGAGGCTGGATGTCTGAATTGGGGTTTTAGCATGGTTGAGTTCTGATGAGAGGCCTCTCTTGGATTGCAGACTGGCGACTTCTCGTATCCTTGCATGGTGGAAAGAGAGCAAGCTAGGTGTCTCGCCTCTTTTATAAGGCCACTAATTCCATTCATGAGGGCTCCACCCTCTGATCTATTTACCTTCTACAAGCCCAGCTCCAAATACTATCACACTGGGATTAGGGTTTCAGCATATGAATTTTGGGGGAATACAAACTTTCAATCCATTACAATAAATATTGCTTATCATAGTGTCTTGTGTTGGGCTGAGCTGGCTAGGCCTGTATCCTCACTACCTCCCTCAGTCACTGCCTGGGGGCTGTCCCTGGAAGGCTGTTACCTCAGCCCAGGCAGCTCTCTGAAGCTGAGGCAGACCCTGAAGGAGCTTGAAGGGGGCCTGGGGTGCCCATGTTTGTGTCTGCATAGCCTGCCCCTTGTGCCACATGGGCCCACTTCCCCACATATAATCGGAGAGCTGCTCCTCCAAAATTTTGTTTGGCCTCTGTTCCTGAGGGGTAACTCAGAAGAGGGAGATTAGTGGGATGATTGATAGGCCCTGCCATTGCAGCTGGTCTTGGACAACTGCACTGGGGAAGGGAAATATCCAGACTTTTCAAGGACAGTTGGACACAGGGTCTGAGTTGACATTGATAACTGGAGACCTGAAGTGTCATCGTGGTCCCACCATTAGAGTTGAGGTGTACAAGGAGCAGCTAAGAAATGCAGTCCTGGACCAAGTCCAGTTTACAGCGAGACTTTGTCTATCATACAGTGGGGCACTGGATTCATGGTCCCAACCAGTGGTATTTTGCCAGTCTTCGAATGTATAATTGAGATTGACATAATGGGCAGTTGGCACAACTTCTACATTGGTTCCTTGGCCTGTAGGGTAAGATCTATGATAGTGGGGAAGGCTAAGTGGAAACCTCTGGATTACTTGTATTAGTTTCCTGGGGCTGCTGTAACAAAGTACCACAAACTGGGTGGCTTAATAACAGAAACTTATCATCTCATAGTTCTGGAGGCTAGAAGTCTGAGATCAAGGTGTTAGCAGGGTTGGTTCCTTCTGAGGGCTGAGAAGGAGACTCTATTTCATGCCTCTTTCCTAGTTCTGGTGTTTTTCTGGCAATCTTTGGCATTGTTTGGCTTTCGCTGCATCATCCCAATCTCTACCTTCATCTTCACATGGCATTCTCCGTGTGTGTGTGTGTGTGTGTGTGTGTGTGTGTGTGTGTCTCCAAATTTCTCTTTTTCGTAAGTCATTTGGATTAGGTGCCCATCCTGCTCCAACATGACCACATGTTAACTAATGACATCTGCAATGACACTGCAAATCCAAATAAGGTCACATTCTGAGGTACTGGAGGTTAGGACTTCAGCATATGAATTTTAGGTGGACACAATTTGACTCATAATACTACCCTTCATTCAGCAAAGGCAATATTGCACCTTGGGGGTATGGCCAAAATTAGTGCCACCTTTAGGGATCTAAAGGATGCAAGGATGAAGATCCCTATCATATCTCTAGCTAATTTACCAGTCTGGGTCTTGTAGAAAATGGCTGGATTCTGAAGGTTGACAGTGGATTGCCACAAGCTCAACCAAATACCAGCAGTCCTAGTGGCAGCCAGATATAATATCATTGCTGGAGAAGGTTAACATGGCCTCAGGTACATGGTATGTGGCCCTTGATTTGTTGAATGCATTTTCATCTATCCCTATTAGAAAATAAGATCAGAAATAGTTTATACTCACACAGAATGGACAATAATATTAATTTACAGTTTTGCCCCAAAGCTCTTTTAAGTTTCCTGTCTTCTGTCATAATTAGTACAAGGAGGTCTGGATTGTCTGGGCACCCCACAGAACCAGCTGTGGAATGAAAAAAGAAAACCGCCTTGTTCCTTTGTAAAGTAATTTCAGGCAGAGTCAGCTGGTGACTTGAGGTTTTTGCAAGGGGAATGGCAAGTTGGAGCTGGTTTCTGGAGTTTCCCTGGAGTCTCACAAACCCCGCAGGCTGGAAAGCTTGCTCTGCTGGATGCCCAGAAGCTTGACTATTCTGAACACCGGAAGTGGCAACAGCATGGACTGTGTTTCTGATTTTATTTGCAGCTATATCTGCATCCCATCCCATTGTGAGTATGGGCTGTGGGGTGTGGATTTCAGTGGCATTTGTTAGCAACAACAGCACTTGGGTGTCAGCTTTTGCAACACTGTAGGTCCTGTTCTACTTCATGAGAAGTTGGGGAGGGGGTTTCTGTTCCTCGACTGAGGGACCCCAGACCAACATGCCATTTGTAGGCATACATGTCCAGATGCAGAGGGAAAGGAGCCATTCCCCCTGACGCCATCTCATTGAGGCTACCTAGACACCCTGTGCCTGGGCCCCAGTGCCCCCACCCTGAGCCCTGCCTGAGCCCCACACAAATATACAGACCTCAGCTGGGAGCAGGGCACCTCAAGCTTTCTACCTTCACATGGAACTCTGTGGCAGAATCTAGAACAGTATATTTGCCAGGACTTCCATGGCCTTGGGACAGTCACCATCTGAGACCACTACCCTGTTCCTTCTGTTTCTCAACCTCCTGGATGAAATCTGTGGGCTATCTGTGAAGCTTGATTTTAAGACGACTGGGCTCTCATCTAGGTGGTGTGAGCAAGAGACGGCCTTCTAGGTGCACCTTAGACAGTGCAGTTACTCAGTGACAACTTTTGTCCTGTTCAGTTCCCCATCTGCATCTAGCTCTTCATGATGCTCTTGTAATCCCATGATCACTAAGGATCTGGGAGCAGGGTACAGAGTACACTGGAGGGGGATGAGCTTGTGAGCCAATTTTGGGTTCAGAAGGGAACAATGTAAGTCTCGCCAAAGGAGGGAATTATCCGAAACCTCAACCCAAGTTTTATTAAGCCATAGCAATGCCTACTATATTTCTTTCACTCTTACCATGTAAATACAGATTAATCTTTTTTCAGTTATGATGAAGTATAGAACAATGTATTTTTAGGACATAATATTGCATTGCCATCCCTATAACTTGCAGGTTTCACTTCCCTTTGGAAATTGCACAATGCTCTTAAAAAAAACACAAAAAAACAAAAAAACACAAAACTATATTGTAAGCTTAAATTTTTTTCTACCACTTTATTGAGTTATGATTGACATTCAGTAAACTGCACATATCTAAATTGTAAGTGTTCTGATGAGTTTTGGCATATGTATACACCTGTGAAACCACCCGCGCCACAATCAAGGTAGTGAACATATGCATCATCCCCAACAGTTTCTTCATGCCATTTGTAATGTCCCCTCCCTCCCCTTCCTCCTACTGTCCCATCCCCATGCAACCACTGTCAGCTTTATGTTTGTATTTTCTAGAATTTTATATAAATGGAATCATGTTGTATATATTCTTTTTCATCTGGCTTTGTTGACTCAGCATAATTATTTTGAGATTTATCCATGTTGACGCTTTCATGTGCCAATTCTATAGCCCCATCTAGCACGTCTTAAGTTTCCAATTTTATACTCTCATTCCTTTGGCTAAAGGCTCTGATAGCTTTCATAATACACACACTCCTGGGAAAGGTAAAATTTAGACATTATCAACTTATTGCACTTCGCAGTCACTATTACCCTTTTTTCCTAAAAGGTCCTCTCAATTCCCACCTAGAGGCTAAATCTTGCCTCATTCTCTACAAGAAATGCTGTCTGTTCTCAGTGGAAATTTCTGGAGCTCTTTTTTTTTTTTTGAAGATTTTATTGGGGAATTGGGGGAGGGGAATAGTGTTGGGGAACTGGGGCAGGGGAACAGATAAGTTGTTGTCCTTCAATCTTCGTTGTGGAGGGCGCAGCTAGCTCAGCTCCAAGTCCAGTCGCCATCCAGCTGCCCATTGGCAGCTCACAGCCACTCAGCTCAAGGTGCTGTGTTCAATCTTAGTTGCAGGTGGGCATAGCCCACCATCCCATGCGGGAGTCCAACCGGCAACCTTGTTGTTAGGAGCACATGCTCTCACCAGCTGAGCCATCCTGCCGCCTGTTGTCAGCCCAGCGGCAGCTCAGCTCTGGTGCAGCTCACTGGCCCATGTGGGAATCGAACTGGCAATCCTGTTACTCAGAGCTCGCGCTCTTAACCAACTGAGCCACTTGGCCAGCCCACTGGAGCTCTGTTTTAACATTTGGGTCTCAGTGTTGGTCTCTGTTTGCTTCTAAATTGCTTCTGGGTCATTATGGCCCACTTCAGAGAATTGGGTTTCTCTCTCGTTTCTTCAGCCTGTGTATCTGTCATGACAATAACGCGTCCTCCCTGGATGCTCTCAGATTAGAGCTCTGTGCTTATATCCATCCAGTATATCCTAACACTTTTCCCCAATTTGACTACCTATGGAGACAAGTTTTGGCTTCCAATACCAGTCCAGTACCCAGAGTCTTGCTCCCTGTTGTAAGATGCCCCTGAGGCTGACTGACTGCCAGCCTGCTTAGACTTCCAAGAATCACCATTCGTATGTAGCCTACCTCTTGAGACCCTGCCACCATACCTCGAGCCACTAGGTGGAATTCTTGGCATTTCTAATTGGAGCTTCCTCTGCCCCCTCACCCAGCTCACCTAACTACTGACCTGGACTGCCCTCTGCTGTTTGTTCCCACAGCTGCTGGGCATTATATTCATCCTGCCTCCACATCTGAAGTTGAGCCAGCTCTCTTGTGAGAAGAGCTTAGGGAATCTACTTCTAGGCTCTGGCTTGTCTTAATTGAACTTATACCGCCATATTCTGGAAGATAGTAAACAAGGGCTCTTTTATCTGGAGCTCCTGATGTCAGACCCTGGAGATGACAGTCTATCCTGCCAGGTTATAAAAAAAACCACATGGCTAACATCTTCCTGTGGGAGCCACTTAGGCAACTGAGGATGCCTTGTTGCCAAAAGACAATCACCTTCTCTATGGGTATTGTTCTTCTGTTGAACACCTTTTACTTGATTCAGCTCTGGGTTGCATTTGTCTAAAATTCTCTTCCTTGCCACATAGGACAGTTGATCTAACTTCTGACTATGATCTTCCATCTGTTTCTTCATATTATGTGCTTATTGCATTCAACTTAGGCAGAAGTGAATTTTACTGGCAGAGGGGCCATATATCTGCACAAGGTGGGTAGATTTTTTTATGGTGTAATTTCAGGCATCACAGAAAATTTTCACACCCAAACATTACACTGATGTTAATTGCACCATCGTTATTTCCATCCAAGCTCTTCAATGGATGTGGCTCAATTTCTACTCTATGTTTTCGAAGTCTCAAAGTGACTTGGGTAGAAGGATGCAGCAACAAGGCGAAAACTCCGGTTAGTAACTGTGACGACTGCTGGGCTTTTGGATCCTCCCTATCATATACCAGAGTTTTAAGAGGAATTTGTTGGTTTGTCCAAGTGAGAAATGCAATGTTCTGTGTTTTGAGGCACTGCTGGATCTAAGGGACTCAGATAGCATTATTAGGGCTCCCCTGGTGTATCTTCCTTGGTAGGCAAAAAGGTTCCAGAGAGGACTCTGATTGGCTGGTTTGTGTAATGTGCCCTCCCTTCATTCAGGCACTGTGCCTAAGATGGAGGTCAATGCTGATTGGCCATCTTAGGTCACAGGAGGCCCAGCCTTATGGCCAGGGCGTGGGGTGGGGGGCAGATGGTTTCAGCTCCAACCAAACTGCAAGGATAATGGATTCTCTGCAGGATAAATGGGTTATCTTACCAAAGCAGGGCAAAGAGACTCTGAGGCAGAACAATCACAGTCAGATGTCCATTTTAGGGATCAGGTAGATAAAGGGGCTGTATTTCATATTTGCCTAAACCCCAAACCCTTTGGGTTATACATTGCTTATTTCAGCATCGTCTTTTAGAATTTAAAGGTGAGAGTAGGGATGGAAGTAGGGGTAAAGAATCATGCTGAGTCCTATCTCAGTGTGAAAGAGTTTTTTCAAAGCACCCCCCTTATACGCCCCTTGACCTAGGCCATATAACATCTTAGAGAGCAAGCGAGAAAACCTAAAATGGGAGGGTCCCAAAAAAAGCACAGAGAGGGGTACCAAGAACAAGGAAGATACTCCTGGCCTGCCTACAGAGTGGTCCTGGGCCAAGGGCCAGCCTGAGGATTTCCATGTCTGCATGTCAGTGGATGCTAAGTTCTGACACTCATCTTGAGCAGCTTGGCATGCATGGGGGCCTTTCCTTCCCGTTTGTCTCCTCCCTGTCTCTGGAGTGCCTTTACATTCCAGGAGCTATTCACAGCTCATTCTCTAAGTCTTCTCTCTCCTTGGGGAAGATGGCTTTGGCCAATGGCCCCACAGAGTAGGCCTTCCAAGGACAGTGACACTTAACACATCTGGACAGCATTCATGATCACACCTTGATGAATGATGCCATTTTACTGAAAAGCACTGTCTGTATGCCAATTTTAGGGCAGCAATTAAACTCTAAACCCACACAAACATGTTATAAGTCAGTAGTGTCATGAAAAAGGACTGTATCATTAAAACATTTGTGTATTGTAGCTTAAGTTCAACCATGGTAGAACATTTAGCTGTTTCTGGGGGATAAGGGTTGCATAACAAGAAACTGAATATTTCTCTTCCCACCAGGAGCCCCATTTCCAATAGTTCCTAAGAGCCAATCTGTCACTAGCTTCAGCAAACTAATAATGATACTCAGTGGCTATGATCGCTTCAGGGTTTTACTCTGATGGTATCTTTTTTATTCTTTGAAAATCATATTTGTCAAAATTACCTCTCTTGTGTCCTTTCCTTAATGCCAATGACTTTGCAATTAGTGTTGAAGGAAGGGGCCATCACACCTAACCATCCATCAAGTTGTCAGCAAGTATGCCTACCCAGGGTACCTTTAATATTTTTTATTTCAGAGATTTTTGCTTTATTTCACAGGTGCTTTGCTGCCTTTTCATGCACTGGATCCCTGCATGACTAGGTTGTATAAAACACAGAGAAATTTGAGTGTAAGAAACATTGCTCATCAGAAAGTTCTTCCTACTCACAATACACATATTTTCCTTACCTCAGCCCTTCAGTTTCCCTAGTGAAACTTTTATTCACTCCCCCAACTCTGTGTGGCCTTGTTTTAGATGCCAGTAGATGAGATGACTGAGTGCATCAGCAGTTAGACTGACATTCTCTCCATTTTTGGCATTCACTTGTAACAGTGATCTCTGTTTCCAAATTAATGGTCAGAACCAGAGTCCTTCTGAATAATGGGGTTTCTTCTGCTTAGATGTTGGGCAATTCACATGTAGCTCTCAAGAAAAATGAGGTGATGTTGGCTATGTGCTTCTGCCTGTTTGGCGGAGGAACAGCCTCCCAGTGACTCCTGTTGCTTTGGTCTTAGGAGCCAGAGACCAGACTGACAGGAGGAGCCTGTTGAGTACTGAAGAATTTGGAGACACCCATCACCAATTCTGAAGCCTTTATGTCAGAAGCTCAGATCCTAAATCCCTCAGAAATCCCAAGCGGCTCTAATTATCCAAGCTTGCAATTATGATACTTTTTAATTCCTTTTTAACCCATTTATTTCAGGCCAGCACAGCACAGTGGCGTGACTCCTGTTCTTCATAAGAGAGACCTAAGCACACAGCAAGCATCAGGCAGATGTGGGAGCAGAGTAAACTTTGTAAATTGCAGGCTGACTTCTGACTTGCCACTTCTGTGTGTGGATGAGGTCAATGGATCTTGTCCAAGATATTAAGACACGGCTGGTTAATGCTGGATGAGGATTGGAAGAAAAGATGGTGGTCGACACATTTACTCCTCCTTGTGAGGTCCTACCCCGTTCTCCTGGGCTCCCTCCTTCTGTCTCTCGAAGCATCCATAACCCAGTCCAACATGCTCTGAGGGCAGGAAATGACCTAGAAAGCTGAGCTGGATAAAACTATAGATAGGAAGCCATTGCTTAAGGAAATTTTGCCCCTCAGGGATAGTCGCACTGTAACAGTACACTCTTGAAGATCAAAAATACTTTTTTGGGCATATATTTGTTAAAGTTAATAAAAAATTTATTTTGAAATAATTACAGACTTACAGAAAATTTTGTTAAAATAGTATAATTTCATCCCTCTCCCAGCTTCCCGTAATGATGACATCTTACACAGCTGTAGCATAATATTAAAACTAGGAAATTGTCATTGGTGTATTACTCAATTAGGCTACAGACCTGATTCAGTTTTCACCATTTTTTTATAACTGCACTTGTGTGTGTGCGTGTGTGTAGTTCTATGCCACTACCAAAATCAACATACAGGACCAGTCCATCACCACTACAAAAAAACCCCTTATGTTACCTCTTTGTATTCACTCTCCCCCCAGCTCTTCTCCAGTTTCTCTGTATCCTCGCTAGCATTTGATATTTATATTACAATATTACTGATATGTTAGGGCTTAGGTATGCCATTTTATTATATTTACATTGTTATAAATATTCAATTAACAGTAAATATCGCTTTAACCCCAAGTCATGATATCACTATGCCGGGAAGATGTTGGAAGGGAAACTTTGGTGTGGAGAATGCTGGAAGGAGAGGGGTAGGTCTTCATCTTCCATAGGAGAAAGTCAATTAATAATAAATAAAATTGAAAATAAATAAGAAATATCAGTATAATAATAATTGTGGAGACAAACAGAAGTAAATAATTCAAGGACGTAGCTAAAAGGGTTGAATGTGGTTGCCTCTGGGGAATGAGCCTCACGGATGGGGAGGTGTAAAGCAAGAAATTGCTTTTTTTAAAAAATATTTTTATTGGGGAATTGGGGGGATGGGAACAGTGCTGGGGAATTGGGGGGAAGGGGAACAGACAAGTTGCTGTTGTTTTGTTCTTCAGTCTAGTTGTGGAGGACGTTGCTTCACTGGCCCAAGTTGGCACCATCATTGCGATCTTCCCGGGCGAGGCAGATCAGTCGCCGGCTTCTGGACGGCCGCTCACTGCGGCTGCTGGCCGCTCACGCTGGCTGCTGGCTACACACGGTAGCCCATGGCAACCCACTGCCACAGGGGCTGCAGCCTATACCGTCGCCGGCGACTCACTGCAGCCCAGCTCCAGGTTGAGCTGTTGTTCAGCATCTTAGCTGTAGAGGGCAGTGTCACTGGCCCTCACATGTGGGATCCGAACTGGGGCTCTCTGGCGTCCCAAGCCAGTTCTTAACCATCGCGCCACTCGGCCGGCCCAGAAATTGCTTTTTAAAAAATGCCTTGTAGTAAGTACCATTTGACTTTTAGAACTTTATAACTATATTACTCGATAAAAATATAATTAATAAATCTAAAATTAAAAATAATTCTTTTTCAGTGCAGTTTTTGTCAACCCTGGCTGCCCATTGGAATTGCCTAGGAGAACTTTTTAAAAATATTACTTTTCAGGCCCCACCTTAGACCAATCAAGTTGGGTCTGGGGCTCAGGCATGAGTATTCAAAAATTTTTTCCCAGGTTAATTGAATGTGTGTCTGGGGTGGACAATGGCTGGTTTAGAACATATATTACCAATAGCCTTTTGGTAAAATGTTAGTGGCAGTAAAAAAGGTAAAACATGAAGCTCTTGCTATTTTAAAATCCACCAGCTTATTGGAAATTGGTAGATCAGACACTTTATGGCCTTGCTTGAGAGAAGTCAAGCACAAGCTAAATGTTTGTACGTGGTGAAGCAGAGAGAGCTAAAGGTGCATTAGAGCTGCAATTTATAGCCTTTTGGGTTTACCTCACGTGATTAAAACTACTCCAAGCCTGTGGCAATTATATTTTCTAAGTCTGTAGAGAGAATAAAAGCAGAAGAGAAGGGAAAAAAGAAAACATAATTCCTAAACTTAGGGTATTTTGTAGTCCTTACAGTATCACTTGAAATAGTTTATTATTAATAAACAAAGTGGCTTGTGATACCTTCTCAAGTCCTCTATTTGGGCCTCCAGCAGAATTTGGCAGTCATAACTCATGGAATCAGACACCAAGATGGAAGATATTGAAGATGCATCTTTAGAAGAACATGGAACAATGACAAGAGATCAAAAGAAGGTCCATTTTGCACAGGTGTCCAGAAGAATGTACATTCAAGAATGCTGCAAAAGTTAGAAAACATGCCTTAATCATCACAAGAGGTGAGTAGAAAATGTAGCCCTAAAGAGAATCATAGCATTTTTTACAAGTATACAATTTGGTATTTTGGTATATTCACAAAGTTGTGCAACCATCACTATTATCTAATTCTAGAATGTTTTCACCATCCCCCAAAGTAATTCTGTACCTATTAGCAGTCACCCCCCCATTCTCCCCTCCTCCCAGGCTCTGGAAACCACTAATCTATTTTCTGTCTTTATGGACTTTCTTATTCTGACCATTTCATATAAATGGAATCATACAATATGCAGCCGTTTGTGTTTGGCTTCTTTCACATTGTGTAAAGTTTTCAAGGTTCAACCATGTTGTACCATGTACCAGTACTTCATTTTTTTATTATGGCTGAATAATATTTCATTGTATAGGTATACCACATTTTGTTTAACTGTTCATTTAGGCTATTTCCATTTTTGGCTATTGTGAATAATGCTGCTGTGAGCATGTGTGTACAAGTTTTTTGTGTGGACACATGTTTTCATTTCTTTTGGGTATATATCTAGGAGTGGAATGTTGGGTCATATGGTAATTCTATATTTAACTTTTTGAGGAACTTCCAAACTGTTTTAGACTGCAACTGTATCATTTTACATTCCCACCAGCATTGTAGGAGGGCTCCCATATATCTACCTCTTTACCAATAGTTGTTATTTTTGCCGTTTTAATTATAGCTGTGCTAGTGGGTGTGAAGTAGTATCTCATTGTGGTTTTGATTTGCATTTTCCCTGATGACTAAGGATGTAAGGCATCTTTTCATGTGCTTTTTGACCATTTGTAAATCTTTGGAGAAATGTCTATTCGGGTCCTTTGACAAATCACCATATTTGTTCCAACCTGCTGGGCAGGCCAAACCATAACATTTGCAGCAGTTGGGCTGAACCATCAAGACTTCATCAGTGACTGCCAGCTTTCCTAGTTTTGGCCCCAGCTTCCAACTCTGGACTGTTCATAGAAAGTCAAATCTACTCCCCTAACCAATCACATAATATGCCCCTTTTCTAATTAGCCCACTTCCAGCTTCCACTGCCAACAGTCTCTGATCAGGCCTGAGAGACAGAATATACAAATGGACAGTGCCCAGACCATATAGAAAAATAAAATATTGACCCACAACCTGCAGCAACCTGCCCTGGAAACCAGCCCCTTATCTACAATAAACAACCCAGGACGCTGGACTGCTACAAGTCAGACTTGGAGGAAGACAAATTGCTATCTCTCTGTGGCAATTCAGGAAGCTAAACAATAACTTCTGTAACAATCAACACCCAATGCAAGAACTCGGTTAATAACTGACAGCTTCCCTAATTTTTGTCCTTGCTTCCATTTTGGACCAACAACAGAAAGCCTAACATGCACCCCTTGATGCCTTACTTCAAGCTAGCCCACCTCCAGCTTGCCCAGGCCAATAACCTTCAATCAGAGCACACGTGAAGACATCGCTTTTTTCCACTATGAAGCTTGCCCACTCCCCTGCCTGTTTTTGAGTCTCTGCCAAACACAAGTGCTAGCAGCTGACTCCATTGCTATAGCAAGTTCAGAATAAATAGCCTTTGCTTTTCTCATTTGGTTGGTCTTCGTTTATTTCCATAGGGCACACCTGAAGCCTTCCCCCTTTTTTCACTATAAAGCTTTCTCACTGCCCTGCCTGCCTTTGAATCTCTGCCAAACACAGTGATGATGGCTGACTCCCTTCCTATCACAATCTCTGAATAAATAGCCTCTTTTTATTCTCATTTGGGTGGTCTTTGTTTATTTCCACAGGAGGGTTGCCAGATAAAATGTAGGATTCCCAGTTAAATTTGAATTTCAGATAAATAAACAATTTTTAGTAAAACTATGTTTCAAGTATTGTGTAATTGTGATTTGCTAAATCTGGAACCCTAAGCATATGTAAAAATGTAAGTCCACACAGAAGTCTCAGAGACGGGTATCAGATACTGGCTTTCATAACACAAGACAGCCAAATAATTCTGCTCAGCTGAGCCCTCTGGTTTGTTCAGAGCCCATTAAATGACATTCCTATTTTCTGTTTTGTTTTGTTGTGTTTCGGTACCAGACCAGATATTACCCTCCAATCAATACATGTTTTGATTTGTCTTTATCAAGCTAGGGGGCTTTCAAATTATTGCCTGGGTTTTACTGCCAGACAATAAAAGGCATTTCATTCTAAGAGCCCTTTGCTCTATGTGTGTTAATTAGAGACATTTCAAGGGTCTGTTGCTGCCAGTTTCCTCTGCTCTTCAATCTGACTAATGTTAATTCAGTCGCCCAAATCCCTGGAGATTCATGCAGGCTTCATTGCCGATATATTTTTGTCATGACCAGATGGCTCCAGGTTCCTGTACCGGAGTCTTTTGGATTATCCTGTTTATCTTGTCCAGTGCTCAAGGTAAGGGGTGATCCTCACGAAACACGTTTGTCAGCAAGATAAGCTATTCACTACCACTGCTGCTTGGATGCCATAACCAAAGTTATGACACTTAATATATGTTTTTGTAAACTCCATATCAAAAACTGAAAAAAATTTTGTTTGTTTCTGGTGCAGCCAGTGGAAGGGAAGCAGCTGGCAGGACCCAGCAGAGAGGGAGGGGACTCTACAGGGAGCTCTGAAGGCTCCTGACTGAGCCCTTCTTCACCTTTAAGGATGTGACCATGAAAAAGATGAGCAGACTATCTTTAATGAAACTAATAAACATACAAAGGAAAATGTGTTGTTCATAGAAACAATAAATCAAAACTAAAAAATGCAATATTTCACTGTGAGATTGAGGAATTCAATTCATCCAAAGGAAACACTTGGCTTTTGTTGAAAACTAGTCCCCATGCATTCCCACACAATGAAACCTCTTATAACGGCCCAGACTAAAGCTGAATACACTCTGGTTAGTGTAGGTTTTGAAACCTTGAAAAACATGCAGGAAGCCACCCCATACAGAGATGTGTGGCATTTGGGCTTACACACATACGTGTAATATGCACACACACATGCACGTG
>NW_017732382.1:373265-388915 GCF_001890085.2 Hipposideros armiger | reverse complement strand
CAGAGGGCCCCGGTTCGGATCCCACATATGAGGGCCAGTGACACTGCCCTCCACAGCTAAGATGCTGAACAACAGCTCAACCTGGAGCTGGGATGCCATGAGTCGCGGGCGACGACATAGGCTGAAGAAAAAAAAAATGTTATAAGGACTCACAATGAACAGATTGTCAGACTGTTGGTTCTTATTCCTAGATCAGTTCCTCTTATGGCCTATCCATGTAGTGCAGAATCCAAGCACACTTTAAAAGCAGGGGGAGCTACTTCTCTATCTTGGAGAGCCCAAATCAAGAATTTCTGACTTTTGGGGTCTAATTAGCCTACTATGTACCTTTTTGATGGATTTTTTTTTTAGATTTGTATTGGGGAATTGGGGTAGGGGAACAGCCAAGCTGTTGTCCTTCAGTCTTAGTTACAGAGGGAACAGCTAGCTAAACTCCAAGTCCAGTCGCCATCCGGCCGCCCGTTGGCAGCTCCAGCTGCTCAGCTCAAGGTGCCATGTTCAATCTTTTTTTTTTAGCTGAGCCATCCTGCCACCTGTTGGGAGCTCAGTAGCTCTGCTCGGGTCTGGAATTGAACTGGCGACCCTGTTGCTCAGAGCTCACACTCTTGAGCGAGCTCATAACCAACTGAGCCACTTGGCCGGCCTGCCACGTTCGTTCTTAGTTGGGAGGTGTGGGGGGGTGCAGCCCACCATCCCATGTGGGAGTCGAACCTGCAGTCTTGTTGTTAGGAGCACGTGCTCTCATCGGCTGAGCCATCCTGCCACCTGCTGGCAGCTCAGCAGCAGCTCAGCTCGGGAACAGCTCACTGGTCCATGTGGGAATCGAACCTGAGACTCTGTTGTTCAGAGTTCATCCTCTTATTCAACTGAGCCACTCGGCTGGCCCAGGAATTGTTGATAGGTATGTAGTTATTGCTGTTTTATTATTCATATTTAAAAAATTTTTTTCACCTTAAAGAAATCCCTCTAACATTCCTTGTAATACTGGTTTGGTGGTGATGAACTCCTTTAATTTTTTCTTGTCTGGGAAGCTCTTTATCTGTCCTTTGATTCTAAATGATAGCTTTCCTGCATAGAATAACCTAGGTTGTAGGTCCTTGATTTTCATCATGCTGAATATTTTGTGGTGATCCCTTCTGGCCTGCAAAGTTTTTGTTGATAAATCAGCTGATAGTTTTATGGGAGTTCCCTTATAGGTAACTAACTGCTTTCTCTCTTTGTCTTTAAACTTTTGCATTTTATTTATGATGTGTCTTGGTGTGAGTCTTTTTGTGTTTATCTTGTTTTGGACTCTGCACTTGCATATCGATTTCCTTTGGCAGGTTAGGGAAATTTTCTGTCATTATTTCTTCAAATAGGTTTTCAATCCCTTGCTCTCTTTCTTCTCCTTCTGGTACCCCTAAAATGTGAATGTTGTTATGCTTGATGTTGTCCCAGAGGCCCCTTAAACGCTCCTCAATTTTTTTTGGATTCTTTTTTCTTTTTGCTGTCCTGATTGGGTGTTTTCTGCTACCTTATCTTCTAAATCGCTGATTTGATCCTCTGCTTTATTTGATCTTTTGATTCCCTGTAATGTAGTCTTCATTTCCATTATTGTATTCTTTATTTCTGACTGGTTCTTTTTTATGTTTTCTATCTTTGTTTTTATCTTTCTTATCTCTTTGTTGAAGTTCTCCCGGAGATCATTGAGCAGCCTTATAACCAGTGTTTGGAACTCTCCATCTGGTAGATTGCTTGTCTTCATTTTGTTTAGTTCTTTTTCTGGAGCTTTGTTTTGTTCTTTTATTTGTGACATGTTTCTTTGTCTCCCCATTCTGGCTGCCTCCCTGTGTTTGTTCCTATGTATTAGGTAGGGCATCTCTGTCTCCCAATCTTAGTGAAGTGGCCTTATGTAGTAGGTGTGCTATGGAGCCCAGGGGTACAGTCTCCTTGGTCACCTGAGCTGGGTGCTCCAGGTGTGTCTCTTGTGTGAGTTGTGTGTGCTTCCTCCTGTAGTTGAGACTTGGTTGTTATTTGCAAACCAATTGGAGGGCTTGACCCTCAGGCTCATTGTTTGTGAGGACAGGCTGTGACTACAGTGGAGGGGTTGTGGTGCAGGTGCTGCCTCTATAGTATTGGATCTGCCTCAGTAGGGCTCTGGTGCTGGCTCAATCTGCCCCTTAGGTGTGTCGTCCTTGGAGGCAGCTGGGTGATGCTCCAACTCATTTAAAAGCTGGCCACTGGGGGGTGCCAGCCCCAGGCCCACCTGGGAGGGGACCCGCTGCAGATCAAGTTTGGCTGCAGCCAGTGACCCACTCAGGGCCACCTGGCAGGAGCCACAAAGAAATCCGCAGATGGCTAGAGCCCATGTCATCCTTGGAAGTGCCATGAGTGGCCAAGCTGTGAATCAAGTCTGGCTGTCGCTAGTGCTGGGCTTAGGGCTGCTCAGCCAGAGGTACAGGACACACTCAAACTAGATGCTGCTTGTCTGGGTTCAGTGTACCTTTGAGAGATCCTAGGAAAGTCTGCAGCATGAGCCGAGACAGGTGGTTTGAATGAAAACGCCGTTGGAAGTGGGCTTGGGTGTGCCTGAACATTGGGCAGGGCGGGGTCTCAAATCACTAGGGCATGGCAAATGAAGGCATTAGCCAGCTTGATGGAGACTCAGATATGGCGGCCGCCTGTATCTGCATGCTGGGAAGGGGGAAGGCTCAACAGAGAAATAGTGGCCTCTGCTAGCTTCTTTGTCCGGGAGAAAGATGCCCCTCCAGCCCTGTCCTGAAGCCAGACAACTCATTCCCTACCATATGTCTCTGTCACCTCTCCAGCTGCTGCCCCAGTGCTGGAGCTCAGAGCCAGTGATTCCATTGGTAAGTCCTCACGCGGTCCTTTTAAGAGGAGTGCCTGGGACTGCAGCTGCACTCAGTCTCACTCAGTCACAATCTCCGTTGGTTTTCACAACCGAAAATTATAGGGATTTCTCTCCCCAGCTCTGGAACCCCGGGCTGGTGAGGGACTGCGACCCCTCATGCCTCCTGGGGTGGGTGGTGACGTCTGCAGCTGAGATACCCCTCCCAGTTTTTAATGGTCACACATGGGTGTGGGACCAGCCGGTTCTGCATCTCTGCCACTCCTACCAGTCTCGAGGTGGCTTCTTTTGCATGTCCTTAGCTGTAGAGCTTTGGTTCAGCAAGATTTTGGGCGATTCTCAATGATGGTTGTTTTGTAGTTTAGTTGGAATTTTGATGTGGTCGTGAGAGAAGGTAAGCACAGCATGTACCTACTGCACCATCTTGACCAGAACTCCTGTGTACCTTGTTTTGGCTGGCCTTAGGGAACTCAAAGGTTAATAAAGCAGTGTGCTTTCCTCATAAGCCAATTAGAAGCTTTTGCCTACAAAAGCAATTATAACAATGCTGTCCACGAAAAGTGTTTTATAAAGGTAAAAACATGCAATCGAGTGGTGGGAGAATGAATTTGGGAATACTTTCCTGATTTAATCTAAACCTTGAAAACGGAGAATGGCTATGACAGATAAATGAGGTCTGCGTGTACTTAGGAGGTGTATGAGTCGGGAAGGAGTCATGGGAGTTATGTGTAAACAAAGGTAGAAGCCAGAAAGAGCAAAGAATATTTATGAAACTGGGAGCAAAGTGATATTTTGCAACATGGCTGTAAGAGGGGCTAAGGGAGAATGAAAAATAGAAAGGCAATGTCAACAACAGATAACCAAAATCACAATGATAACAACCACTATATATTGGGACTTTGCTAAGTGCTTTTCACCCATTATCACATTTAAAGCACACAACTCTCTGAAGTAGGTATTGTTATTCCTGTTTTACAGGTGAGGAGACTGAAACATAACGTTTATATACGTCAAGTTTTCAATCTAGGGTACTGGCCTTTAATATGCGGTGCTGAGGAACTCTGTTGGGAACCAGAAGGAATTAAGATGGAGGGTTCTGATTATTGGGTCAGTCTGACTTTGCTCATTCACACCTTCATGCATTCTTGCACTAAATACCCTCACCCTCCTTTGCCTTTCCACAGTTTACTCAAATTGTTAAGTTCCACCATGGCCATGTTCTTGAAGTACTGGTTCATGTGTGTATTTTATCTCCCCAACTCATCTTCTATATCCTTAAAGGAATGGATCTTGTCTTTCCTTTTGGGTTTCCTCAGAGCAGGGTGCTTAGCTAATACACGTGACGGTTAATTGGTTGATTAGGATTCCACCAACCATTTCACTTAAGCTCCTAACTTGTAATGTTTGTAATGCTTGTTGACTGAGATTGAACGCCTTCATCATCACTTTCATCTGGAAAGGCAGCTTTTCTACATATATACCTGATGCAGTGATGTGCACTGGCACTTTTGTGATTTCACTTACTTTCCTTGAAGTGTGTGATTTCACTTACTTTCCTTGAAGTGTGTGATTTCACTTACTTTCCTTGAAGTGTGTTTCCTTTCCTTGTACAAGGTGTGGAAACTAAGGGTCATAAAATTTAGGTAACATGTGTCAAAGAATAACCCAAAAACATGTTGTTAATTATTATCACACTGATTTACTTGAATACAAAAAAAACCCCAAACCAAACTAATAACTGATTTTTATCTAACAAAGGATTTACTTACAAGAAAGATGAATGAGGAAAGAAGGAAAAACCACAGCCATATTTGGAAATGGTAAATTTTGCTTTCCTTTTGTTGGGTGAGCTGGCAGTCAGCAAAAGGCCAAATGGGGTGTTCTAACCTTGGGAAGCAGACTGTGTCCTCAAGGAAAACAAATTTAGTTGTTTATGGGTTCCCCAGAAGACCTTGGGAGTTTAATTCTGAGCAATGTGTGACAGGCTGTGTCATGCTACATCTGTTACTGTCTTCAGTTAGCATTTCCATCTCAGCTTTGACAGCCCTACACCAGCAGCTTTCCCAGAATTTCTCAACTACCTCTCTCATTCACTCAGCAATCAAACTAGCTTGATAATAAATTTCCTTCTGATGCTGCTCATGAGTTAACTGTTGCATTGGGATTATGGCTGTGTAACAACATTTAAGAACATGGATGTTAGATGATGGAGGAGGGTAAAAACCTAAGGGTAATGATCATAATAAGAAATATTGGAATCCATGTCATATCCAATTTCTTAGTTTGCCTAGGCCCAACTAGGAGAGCAATTTGCAAGGATTAGTTTGGTCAATATTAAGTAAGCAAGTGACTTTTTAATTGATTGATAAATTGTTCCACTTCACCTAAGGTATTTATCCAGGAACAATAAGATGTGTTACCCTTTGCCCGGACTCTAACTTGGCTGGTGAACAAATAAAACTTCTGTCTGATAAATTTATGCTTGTCTGTTGCACTTCTAATGCTTGAACTATTTCTTTTGCTATCTGAGCCAGAGTCTGATATAAATTAAGGATAACATGATCTAGTTCAGGAACTCCTAGCCAGAGTATAAATTCTTGCACGAATCAGTGAAATATTGTCTTGGATACCTCCCAGTAAGATAATATGTCAAAATATTAACAAAATGAGAGAATTGGGAAGTCCTATTTTGAATGGTTGGAAAGGCTGAATGAGTATACCCAAGATGTATGGCACATTTTATTGTGGCAAGCATAGGAAATCCATTTGGTTACACCAAAAAAATTCCCAGGGGTGCACATTGAAAAGGTACAAATGTGTTGTCTATGGTATCATTGACACTGGCTTTCATATACCCATGGGTGCACACCCTGGAGTTTAAATGCAATACTTGTAATTAAAAGGACCTGAAATGGTCCTTTCCAGTGTAATTCTAAACCAGACTTTAATTGTTGTCTCTTCCCAGCAACCCCAGTCTCCTGACTGCAAATCTCATAAAGGTGTATCTGGTGGTATTCTCTTTGAGAATTCAGCTTGTACCTGTTGAACATATGAAGTCATTTTTAACAATATTTGACAAGTTTGAAGTGTTAATAAGGTTGAGACTGATAGAGGAGGAGTCACCACAGTCTTATGGGTTCTCCTGGAATCATTTTATATGAGGAGGATCTCTGAGGACTTTGAGGTGAAGATCGCATTATCATTAGAGCTAATAGATAGATTTTTAAGTAAGGGGAGATTAAACTTTTCTGAAAATTGGGATGATTTTAATTTTAAGGGATCATTAGCCCATTCAATTTTGCCAAAATTGTATGGGTCGATATAAACAAGGAAATTTTTGTTTTAATGGGAGTACCTTACACAGTTTCTTAAGCATTTCATCTATAAAGTGAGGTTATCTATCACTAGAGAGTAATGAATATATAGTAGTCCCCCTTATCTGTTGTTTTGTTTTCTGCAATTTCAGTGACCTGTGGTCAACCACGGTCTGAAAATATTAAATGGAAAATTCCAGAAATAAAAAATTTGTAAGTTTTAAATCATGTGTTGTTCTGAGTACCATGATATCTCGTGCCATTCTACTCTGTCCCACCCGGGAAGTGAATCATCTCTTTGTCCAATGCATCCATGCTGTATACTCCCTACGCATTTGTCACTTAGTGTCCATTTTGGCTATCAGATTGACTGTCCTTGTGTTTAGGTGACCCTTATTTTACTGAATAATGGCCCTGAGCACAGGAGTAGTGATGCTGGCAATTCGGATATACCAAAGAGAAGCCATAAAATGCTTCATTTAAGCAAAAAGGTGCAAATTCTCCATTTAATAAGTACAGAACAATACTGTATGCTGAGGTTGCTATGATATATGGTAAAAACAAATCTTCTATCCATGAAATTGTGAACAAGGAAAAAGAAATTTGTGCTACTTTTGCTGTCACACCTCAAACTGCAAAAGTTAGGGCTATAGTGTGTGATAAGTGCTTAGTTATGATGGAAAAGGCATTACATTTGTCGGTGGAAGACATGACAGAAAATGTGTTCTGATTGACAACAATGTGTTGAGCCAGAAAGCACTGAGCCTATACGAGGACTGCAGCACGGAATCCCCTGAAATGAGTGACTACATTCACAGAACTTTTATTACAGTATATTGTGATAATTGTTTTATTTTATTATGTTATTATTGTTAATCTCTCATTGTGCCAAATTTAGAAACTAATCTTTGTCATAGGTATGTATGTATCTACAAAAGCATGGTATATGTAGGGTTCAGTAATATTCACGGTTTCAGGCATCCCCTGGGGCTCTTAGAATGTACTCATTGTGGATAAGGAAGGAGTACTGTACTATCTGAGTGGGAAGAACAAAATCTATCTATATATTATATATATATATATATATATTTTTTTTTTTTTTGCAACACAGTATTAGCCTTTTAGCAAGGGAAGACTTCAATCCAAGCATAAAACTAACAAATCATTACTACAGTATTGAAGGGAGGAAAATCTTTTTCTGTTTTCTTAGTTCAGTACCAGAGGGCTTGTGAATTAAACTGACAAAAGACAGATTAACAAGAGAAAAAAGTTTACTTATATGTGCAATATGCAAACATGTAGGAGTGATCAGTGATAAGTTACTCAAAGGAGTGGGAGGGTTTATATAACTACCTTGTAGGGAAAAGGGTGGGGGGGAAAAGGCTCTTATAGGAAGAACAAATAGGTTTCTTTAGGAAAGACAAATAGGTTTTTAGGAGAACAAACAGGAGATAAGTTTGTAATGTTTGTTTATGCAGGTGCAAGCAGTCTTTCTGTCTTCTTCATGGCCATGAAACTTGGTCTCTCTCCTGGGAGTAGATCCAAAGAAGGAATTTATGGCAGCCTCATTTCCAAGAAGTTTTGCTGCTTTTCATCAGATAAGGGAAGCTCTGGGAAGGCTTCTTTCTGCATCAGTTGATTCTCAGTTGCCTTAAACTCAAAATAATCCTTATGCCAAAGGGGGCATATTTTGGGGTGGTATATCTTAATCCCTTTCAGTGTTATTCAAAATTATGTGACTTGGGCAATTGAATGAAACCCATTTGGGATTCTTCTGGGTATACAGAATACATGAGGATTCCCTGTCCGCAAATAACCACTAGACTCATTATTCATAAAATGTGTGTCCTTGGTTGACCATGGGGAGTGCATCTCAGCAGATAAATTCCTTCTCAGAATCTGCATTGAATGAATCTTCTCAGGGTCCATAGGCTAAAGAGACCTCAGTATAGAACTGAGCTCAATTCTGAATACAACTAAGACAGTTGGGGATTTATAGCCTAGGAGCAGAATGAGGGGGGTCAGTGGATGGAAAATTATTAAGAGGAGACATCACAGTAGGGAGATTCTCGCTGAAGCCAGGCCAGGCTGATCAGGTATCAAGCATGGGGAAATTCTTGCTACAACTGGGCTAGGCAACTCCCCCTACCCCAAGGATGTAGGGCCAAAATCAAGGCCTAGTTGAGAAGATGGTTCACAGAAGCCTGACTAAAGTTTGGTCAAGCAGAGAGTCTTTGTCACTTAGATATGAGAGAATTTGGCAGATGTTATAACAGTTTCAAAGTAAAAGCCAAAACAGCAGAGATTAATATGAAGTACAGGAATATTGAGATGAATTGCAAATGTCCACAAAAATGGTTTTGCCACAAGGGGGAGGAAGTTACTTAGAATTACTATCAAACAAGACAGAATTTATGTATCTATCAGTTACTTACAGCTTACAAAGGATTGAAAAGCAGCTCAAAGACAATGAACAGGGCTAGAACCCAGAGGGACATGCTGTAGATGATACAGAGTTTTCCACTGAAACACAAATATTTCTCTACAAGGAGCTTCTAGCAAGATGAATAATGGAGGGGTGAAAGGCAGGGAAGTTAAAGAGTAGGAATTTAGGAAGAGGAAGGAAGTCAAAAGTTTAATCCATTTGGTTGGACTTGGAATATGATCAGCATGAGATGCAGTGATTTTTTTCAGGGTGAAAGAGAAGGTTTGATTTCAGATTCTCTAAATCTTTAATGCATGGAGTTCCCGTGGGTGCATATTTGATCCTAATAGCTTTAGGATTTCTCTCAGCTGATTCTAGCTGTTTCTAATTCTTGTGTCTACAGACCTCTTCACTGAGTCAGGTCTTCTCTGAAGTTGTTCATGATGAGTTTTTGAAAACTCTGGATAGCTTTGAACTGTACAGGGGGATGGGGAAAGAAAGATGAGAAAGTTGGTATATTTTATCTTTCTGTGTTGGCTTTTATTTTTAAAATAACTCTGTACTCCTTTAAAATTTTCCCCTTAGAACAGTTTCTCTGAGGGGAAAATAGCATACACGCTGTACACTTTCTTTTTCTTCATCATTTTAATGGCTACAACTTTGCTTTGGTGAGTCAAAAGGAGTGGTCAGAGCTTCATGAACCACCTGTTGGAGCAGAGGGACCAAGTCACATAGGTGGGGTCCCTAGGGGACATAATAAGATAAGAGGAGGAATGGGAATACAGGTAAGCATGGTGGCAGGGCAGTGGGGATGTTGGGGGAGACATAAAAGACGAGAGCTAGGGAAGCCCATCGCAACAAATGGTTTAGTCAGGAAACGGGAACCAAAATTCCACTCCCACTAGAATGTGCCCTTGCTAATTTTGCTCAAAAACTTCCTGAATGCAGCTATAAAGTAGGACAAGGGTTTCCTTAACCTTCTTAGGATCCCAGGCTGGGTCTAAAATTAAACTGCCAAAGACAGATTAATAGGAGAAAAGCATATAAATGTGTTAAAAAACAAAATTCAACTGAGTAAATTTGAAGATTTAATTGACTATTATTCAGTGTTTCATAAATCGAGCAGTGTCCCATCAAGCAGATAGAAAGGAGCTCTGAGGAGCTGTACAAAATGGAAGGCTTTTATGGATAGAAGAGGGCAGGGACAAGGAAAGAGCGGATTACCTCATCTTTCTTTGGGGGATGGAAGGGGTCTGTCCTAACTCACTATGGCTGACCAGGAAATTCCAGATTGACAGGTTTAGGATTACACATCCTGGGAAAGGCTGAAATGACAATCAGGTGAGGTATTAAGTCTTGGTTTGATGACGTGGGCTTAGCACCAGTGACTCCATTTTGAGCCTGTTGTCTCTCTCTTTTTTTTTAACACATGCCATGGGAGACTTCACAAGGAAATGAAGACCCAAAGAAACAGACCTGAGTATTTTTATGCTAGGTTTCATGAAGAGTGGACAGTCGTAGAGGGATATGATAAGAAGGAATATGAGGTAAGTGTAGTCAACTGGGTGAAACTTCACAAGGCCCATTAGGATTTTTCTCATTGTCTCTTTGTTTTTGGAAATAGGATGTTCCTTTCCTTTGGGATAGGCAGGGCACCTCTCACATGAAGGTTTTATGACCTGTTAAGGAGAAGAATTGGGAAGGTCACCCTGACCTTCCTGCTTCTGCTGTTTTCTCGAAGTCCCTTCAGTGTAAAATATTCAATGTGCTAAGGTGCCATATTTTGGGGTAGAATGTTCGATTCTCATTACAGCCAAGAATCTTTGTTCCCCTTTACATTAAAAATATTTTTGATTGAAAAGTCATCTTTATAATTTCTTCTACTATAGAATTCCCACAGAAAGCTTAATTTTTATAGGATTTGAGAGGATATTTATGAATACTCATTGGGTCGTTTTTTAAAATGAGATATAATTGACATGACACTGTGTAAGTTTAAGGTATATAGTGTGTTGATTTGATACATTTATATATTGCAATATGATTGCCACCATAGCCTTAGCTAGCACCTCTATCCCATCATGTAAGTATCATTTTTTTGTGTGTGGTGAGAACATTTAAGATCTAGTCTCTTAGCAATTTGAAGTATATAATACAGTGTTGTTGACTGTAAGCAGTATGCTGTACATTAGTTCTTCAGAGCTTATTTATCCTATGTAATTGCAACTTAGTACCCTTTGACCAGCTTCTCCCCAGTTTCCTGTCCACCTAGCTCCATGTAACCATCATTCTACTCTCTGTTTCTACAAGTTTGGATTTTTTAGATTCCATATATAAGGGAGATCATATAGTATTTGTCTTCCTCTGTCTGGTTTATCTCACTTAGCATGATGTCCTCAACATTTATCCATTGTTTTTGCAAATGGCAGGATTTCCTTCTTTCTCATGGCTAAGTAATATTCAATTATATATATATATATATATATATGTATGTATAAAATGTCACTAATATATATAATTGAATATATATACATATATATATATTTTCATCTGTTAATGGGTACTTAAGTTGTTTCTATATATTAGCTATTACGAATAATGCTGCAATAAACATGGGGGTACAGACAATATTTCGAGATCCCATTTTCATTTTCTTTGAATATATACTCAGGAGTGGTATTGCTGAATTATATGGTAGTTTTATTTTTAATTTTTTGAGTAACCTCCATACTGTTTTCCATAGTGGCTGAATCCATTTATATTCTCACCAAGAGTGCACAAGGGTTTCCTTTTCTCCACAGTCTTGTCAACACTTATCTTTTGTCTTCTTGACAATAGCCATTCTAACAGGTGTGATATGATATGTCATTGTGGTTTTGATTTGGTTTTTTTTTGAGGAGAGCAAGGAAGTAAGTTTATTCAAGAAGAAAGATGCTGGCATAGAAAATGCAACTGCCTGATTTGCATTTTCTTGATGACTAGATGCTGAGCATCTTTTCATGTACCTAGTAGGCATTTGGATGTCTTCCTTGGAAAAATGCATATTCTCTTTTGGTTTTTAATTGGATTGTTTATTTTTCTTTGCTATTGAATTGTATGAGTTCTTTATATATTTTGGATATTAACCCCTTATCAGATATACGGTTTACAAATATTTTTCCCCATTCCATAGGTTGGGTCATTTTTGGTTAGATGACATTTCTCCTTTTTTGTTGTTTGTTTGTTTTTCTTGGTGAGTAGAGCAGGAAAACCCACATGGAACTTAAATGCCACATTTGTATCTTTGGATTCATTCAGGCCATGGTCACAGAGTGCCCTTGGAGTTCAGGTGACATCCAATAAAACTATGGTCAGCTTCAATTTGAGCTCAGAAGTGACAAAGACTCTCTCCTTGACCACACTTTACATAGGCTTCTCGGAGACCTCTTTGCATCTTGGTCTTGCCCTTGGGCCCTGTCTCTGGCCTGACAAGTCCAGCTGTAGCAAGGATCCTGCTAAGTCAGTTTAGAGAGAATGCCCCACCCTTGATGTCTGATCACCCTGATTTGCCTTCAGTAAGAATCCTGTTGAGTTGGTTTAGCAAGAATCACCCTACCCTTGATGCCTCCTCTTAGTAATTTTTTTATTCACTGACCCCTCATTTTGCTTGTTGGCTATAAATCTCCACTTTTCCTTGTATTCAGAGTTGAGCTCAATCTTTCTACTCTGTTGTGATTGTCTTGACACTTGAAGGGGTTCAGAATAAACCACAGTGGCATAAGAGCTGTTTTGAGAAGAAGGCATTTGAATTCCTGAAATCTCTTATCTGCCTAAAAGCAGAGCATACCAAAAGAACTCAGTTGTCATATATTTCCTTCCCAGAAGCAACCAGGGAAGACTGGCTCTTATCATTGGAGATGAGTAGTCTGCACACTACCCAAAACAGACATTGTCACAAAACTACCATATCTCTCATCTGTTCTCCTAAGGGCCCATTTATCTTTCCAAAACATTTGTTTTCCTGTAAGTACCCTTCTGCCCTACCCCTTCCCCTATTAAGATGGTATATAAGCCCCAAATTCTAAACACCTCCTTGAGTCATTTTTCTTTGAAACCCTATATGTGTACACATAGCAATAAAAATCTGTCTTTTCTCTTGCTAATCTGTGTGGGAAAGGAAAAAAAAATCTGTTTCTTCTAGATTCATTGGCTGGGGCCCTGCAAGTTAGACTGAAAAAAGACACACTAACAAGAGAAAAACAAACAGAAGTTTGTCAATGTGTGCGTTATCTATGCATATGGAAATACCCAGTGTAACTAAAAAAGGTGGTTAGAAATTGGGCTTATATAGCCCCTTACCAAAAGAACAATACATTTTTAGAGAAAGTGACAAGACAGAGGAGGACTTTGAGTTTCTAAGGGTGGTAAATTGTGTGAAGGTAAATATATGGGGGAACTACGATAAGGGCTAGTTAGTAAAGTTTATGTAGATTCCTCTGGTCCCCGCTCTGGGCTGAGAAGAGTCTATAGAGTTGTCTCTGGTGATTGACTTCTATTCTTCCTGGTTGAGAGGGGACAGGGGATACCTTTACAAATTTATGCCCTACTTTTAGGCAAGTAGAGGGAACATGGAGATCTTTTTTTGTGTCTGCTTCTTTTTAATTGCCTTCAACTCAAAATAATCCTTATGCCAAAGTGGCATATTTTGGGGTAGCATATTCTGTTACTGTTCACTTTCTTTTGTCAGTTTAATTTGCTGGCTCTCAAACGCCAAAGCTAACCGGGTAGAGGAAAAGCTTTCCTTCTCAGATATACCTATTACAATAGTCCTGAATAAATATTCTTTACAATTTTTTTGACATCACCACATCAATCTTCTTTACAGTTTCAGCAAGTGCCAGAATCATTTTTTCTTTAACAGAAAGGATTTTAAGAATCTATAAGTTACCTTATGTCTTCACTTCTTCCTTTTCCTTAAGAAATCCTTGTATTATAAAAGCTTGTTATCATATCTCTGTATTATGCTACTGAGGGCATTGGGTCAATTACATTGGCCAGATCATTTTACTGAATTAAATTTATATATATATTAATCTTTTTTTAAAGTTTATTGGGGAATAATGTGTTTTTCCAGGACCCATCAGCTCCAAGTCAAGTAGTTGTTTCAATCTAGTTGTGGAGGGCACAACTCAGTGGCCCATGTGGGTATCGAACTGGCAACCTTGGTGTTATGAGCACTGCACTCTAACCAACTGAGTTAACTGGCTGCCCCTAATTTTGAATTTTGATATTTTTTAAGCTGTTATTTTTATTTATTTTTAAAAATATTTTTATTGAGGAATTGGGGGAGGGGAACAGCCCTGGGGAATCAGGGGAAGGGGAACATACAAGTTGCTGTCCTTTTGTTCTTCAGTCTAATTGTGGCCCATGTTGGTGTTATCATTGCGCTCTTCCTGGGTGAGGCAGATCGGTCACCGGCCTCTGGATGGCCGCTAACAACGGCTCTTGGCAGCTCACGTTGGCTGCCAGTCACTCACGGTAGCTTCTGGCAGCCCACTGCAGCAGGAGCTGCAACCTTCGCCGTCGCTGGCAACTCATGGCAGCCCAGATCCAGGTTGAGCTGTTGTTCACCATCTTAGCTGTAGAGGGCAGCGTCACTGGCCCATGTGAGATCCGAACCGGGGCCCTGCTGCTCAGAGCTGGCGTCCCAAGCTAGCTCTTAACCAATGTGTCACTCAGCCAGCCCTTAAGCTGTTATTTTTGCTGCTTTTGCTTACTTAGTGTTCCCAAACCTGAAATACTAAAGTGTAGAAAGAACACTTTCCACCCATTTCCCTTGTTTTTTTTTTTTTTGAGTTAACAACAATGGTTCAGAACATGCTTCAAGTTCTGAACAAGTAGTATTTACTGAGAAATTAAGTGCAAGGTTATTTCCATGCTGGCTTTTTTGGGGATTCAATTTTCTGTCTTCATTCAACAGTGATTTTTAAGCCCTTGTTTGGCGGTCTTTGTGTTAGGCATTGGGATTAGAGTTGAGAATGAGACCAATATGGTTCCTGCCCTTCATAGTGCTTACAGTCTAGACTCTAGACAAACAAAAGCACAGCCTCCATTCAGGCTTTCTCTAAGGGCAGGTGCTCTGTGCTGAGATACAAATGTGAATAAAGGCTTCTCCTGGCCTTTCAAGAGCTTTCCCTATAGGGAAGACAGGCGCAGATCCACAAAGAGATGATTTCATTACATTAAGGTAAAGTCTGAATAAAAAAAAGATATACATAGAATTTTCAGCCAACGGTCTGAAAGGAGGTGACACTCCAGATTGACAGGTGAAAAAAGAAAGGAAAGGATAGTCTAGCAGAAAAGTCATAAGTCTTGGAAGAAAGAAACGGCATGGTGTGTAGAGAGAACTACAGAAAATCCAGTACAACCACTAAAATAAATAATGAAACAGGTGGTTTCTGGGGATGGTAGTGAAAGCAGGGGTAGCAAAGCCCTGGCAGTTTTTGTGTGCCAGGCTTGGGCTTTCGCTTGTAGTCAATGAAGGATTTTTCTGGCTATACTGTGGAGGAGAGATTTAAGGGGCTGTATTGGTTGTTATCTGTGTATTCCCCTAGACCCACTTTCTGCTCTTTCTCTGCCTTGCTCTGTGCCCAAAAGGTGGAGCCCTCACAGACTATCTCATCTGGCCTCTCAGAGTTCTGCTTATCTATAACTGCATAACAAACCACTCCAAACCCAGTGACATGAAACAAACACAATGATTTCTTCTTATTAGTATCTCTCGCAGATCTGGGGGTTGATTGGACTCAGGTAGGCAGTTATCAGTTGGTGGTGTGTCATGCAGTTTCAGTCATACAGCCTACTGGTGCTGGAGTCATCTTGAAGGCTTCCTCGCTCACTTGTTTGGTGGTTGTGCTGGCTGCCAGATGACACCTCTGCAGGAGCGTTTGCCAGAAAACAGCCTACACATGGCCTCTCTAGGTGGCTTGAGCTTCCTCACAGCATGGCTGTGTTCCAAGGATGAGCATTGAGAGAGAGAGAGAGAGAGAGAGAGAGAGAGAGAGAGAGAGAGAGAGAGAGAGAG
>NW_017732382.1:352405-373255 GCF_001890085.2 Hipposideros armiger | reverse complement strand
GAGCGAGCCCAGGCAGAAGAAGCTATATTGCCTTTTATGGCCTAGCCTTAGAAATTATGTGGCATTATTCTATTCATTCCACATTCTGTTTGTCAGAAGTGAGTCATTAAGGGCAGCCCATATTTAAATGAAGGAGAAATAGATTCCACCCCAATGAGAAGGCTGTAAAAGAATTTGAAGATACTTTAAAACCACTATATCCTCTAACTTCTATTTCAATTTGGACAATGCATGTGTGTGTGTGTGCGCAAGGGTGGGGTTGGGGGGGAGGTGAGGCATGGGGGCGAAGTGGGCACCCGTAGATCAGAGTGTGATTAGAGATGCAGGTATTTATCTGTCCACCCCCACTCCCTCCCTGTCTGGCTGTGGATCCATCATGACTGGGGTTGTCTACCTGCAGTCACAGCTCCTGTCTGCTGGCCTTTCTTCCACAGCTCCAGTTCTCACTAGGTTCTACTAACATTGCTTCCTCCCCTTGCCACATCACATTCTAGGGATGGTAATGACTTCTCCCTGTTGCTGTTCCCTGGGTGTGTCTTGTCACCCTTAGTTGGTTCCTTTAACTCTGCCAAAACTTCTGTGAATGGCCCATTAATTAAACTCTTTAAATGTAAACACTTTGAATGACCCATCTTTTCTATTGCTATGGCACTGACTAAATCAAGGGGCCAAAATGAAGGTAGAGAGACTAGTTGGGAGTATTTTATAATAGTACAAGTGAGAGATGAAAAGGGCCTGAGAGTGGAGGCTAGATGGATTACTAAGGTAAATTTTGTAAAACTTTGTGAAGGATTATAGATTATAGGGACTAAGTACAGTAAAAATCTATAAGGGGTCAATGTGAAGGGGGCAGACAGAAGATTAGGTCAATGGTTTAGAGGTGATGACCCCAGGAGCCAGAGATGCCCACATAAGCACTGATCCTAAGGCAAAGGTTGTTTGGCTCAGTCTTGTCTTCTTGTTAGATTTGCAAGAATTAAATGAACTAAGTCACACAAAAATGCTCTGAATATTGTAAAACACTATGGACATGTGAAATTCAATGGGAACTAGTATTATAATTGTAACAATTACTGTAATTCTTTCTGGGTATTTGTATATTTAGATTAATAAATCTGGATCATGTACAGAAGGGAATTTGAGCTCAATTGAAGAAGCAATAGAAATGGTATTTCCCCATGGCTCTTCTGGTTAATCTGGAGAGATTCTATAGTTTAAGATGCACTCTTCCTCACAAATGCTCATTCTTGTGTTGCTGTCTACTCACTGTCACTACCTACTGTTCTTTGCCTTTAAGGAAGGGGGCAAAAACACAGATGGTCTTCCACAATTGTCTTAGTGTCCTTTCAATTTCTAAATATCATTCTGTGGGGTAGACACTGCCTCTGAGTGATGGTGACTAAGCAATTTGACAGTGTACTGAGGAGGAACTATGGGTTGGTCCAAGGTGAACAATCAAGGAGATAATGCAGAGATGTACAATTCAGTTAACATCCCCAATCCCTATATTTTTAATTGTGGTAAAACACGCATAACATAAAATTTATCATTTCAATTATTTTTAAATGTACGCTTCTGTAGTGTTAAGTACATTCACATTGTTGTGCAACAGATCTCCAGAACTTCTTCATTTTCCCAAACTGAAACTCTGTATTCAATGAATACTGACTTCCCACTTCCCCCTCCGTCTAGCCCCTGGTAATCACCATTCTGCTTTTTGTCTATGAATCTGACTACTCTAAATACCTCATTTAAGAGGAATCATAACAGTATTTGTCCTTTTTAAATTTTTTTTAGCTGAGGCATCCTGCCACCTGTTGGCAGCTCAGTGGCAGCTCAGCTCGGGCCAGACTCGAACCGCTGTTGCTCAGAGCTCAAACCCTTGAGCGAGCTCTTAACCAACTGAGCCACTCGGCCAGCCCAGTATTTGTCCTTTTTGACTGGCTTATTTCACTTAGCACAATGCCCTCAAGATTCATCCATGTTGTAGCATGTATCAAAATTTCTTAAAAAAAAAAGAATATCTTTTCTTTTTAAGGCTGAATAATATTCCATTGTATGAATATACCACATTTTGTTTCTCCATTCATTCTCTTTCTTTCTTTTTTTTTTTTTTTTTTTTTGGGGAATTCGGGGAGGGGAACAGACAAGTTGCTGTCCTTTTGTTCTCCGCGGCTGCTCAGCTCGGGCTGACTCGAACCACTGTTGCTCAGAGCTCAAACTCTTGAGCGAGCTCTTAACCAACTGAGCCACTCAGCCGGCTCTTTCTTTCTTTCTTTCTTTCTTTATTAAATTCTTTTTGGTGCCAGTGGTTAGTAGAATTATATAGGTTTCAAGTATACATTTGTATACTATACAGCTATATGTCATGTTGTTTGTTTACCACCCAGAATCAGTTCTCCTTCCATTACCATATATTTGACCCCCTTACCCTCTGGTAACCACTAAACTGTTGTCTGTGTCTATGAGTTTTTGTTTCTTTATCTTTTTTTATTATTTATTTTTTTGTTTTTTGTTTTAAATTAAATGTATTGGGGTGACAATGGTTAGTAAAATTACATGGGTTTCAAGTGTACAATTCTATAATACATCATCTATATAACACATTGTGTGTTCACCACCCAGAGTCAGTTCTCCTTCCATCACCATATATTTGACCACCCTCTCCTACCACCCACCTCCCCCCTTACCCTCTAGTAACCACTAAACTGTTGTCTGTGTCTATGAGTTTTTGTTTCTTTATTTGTTTGTCTTGTTCCTTTGTTTCTTTCAGTTTTATATCCCACATATGAGTGAAGTCATATGGTTCTTGACTTTTTCTGTCTGACTTATTTCACTTAGCATAATAATTTCAAGATCCACCCATGTTGTCGTAAATGGCAGTATTTCATCTTTTCTCATGGCAGAGTAATATTCCACTGTGTGTATGTACCACATCTTCCTTATCCAATCATGTATCAAAGGATACTTTGGTTGTTTCCATGTCTTGGCCACCGTAAATAATGCTGCAATGAATATCGGAGTACATATATCTCTACGGATCAATGTTTTCAAATTTCTTTGGGTAGATACCCAGGAGAGGGATTGCTGGGTCATAGGATAATTCTATTCTTAATTTTTTTGAGGAACCTCCATACTGTTTTCCATTGTGGCTGTACCAATTTACATCCCTACCAACAGTGCATGAGGGTTCCTTTTTCTTCACAGCCTCTCTGACACTTGTTATTATTTGTCTTGTTGATGATAGCTATTCTAACAGGTGTGCTGTGATATCTCATTGTGGTTTTGATTTGTGTTTCCCTAATAGCTAGTGAAGTTGAACATTTTTTTTCATGTATCTGTTGGCCATTTGTATGTCTTCTTGGGAGAAATTGTCTGTTCAGTTTTTTATTGGATTGTTAGTCTTTTTGTTGTTGAGTTGTATGAGTTCTTTATATATTTTGGATATTAGCCCCTTATTGCTGTTTACAAATATATTCTCCCATTTGGTTGGTTGCCTGTTTGTTTTGTTGATGGTTTCTTTTGCTGTGCAGAAACTTTTTATTTTGATATAGTCCCATTCATTTATTTTAGCTTTTACTTACCTTGCCTTTGAGGTCAAATTCATAAAATCCTCCTTGAAATGGAGGTCCATGAATTTAGTACTATGTTTTCTTCTATGCAGTTTATTGTTTCAGGTCTTATGTTTAGATCTTTGATCCATTTTGAGTTAATTTTGGTATGCTGTGACAGACAGCAGTCTAGTTCCATTCTTTTGCACATGACTTTCCAATTTCCCCAGCACCATTTATTAAAGAGGCTTTCTTTTCTCCATTGTATGTTTTTGGCTCCTTTGGGGAAAATTATCTGTCCATATTTATGTGGGCTTTTTCTGGGTTTTCAATTATATTCCATTTGTCTGTGTGTCTGTTTTTCTGCCAATACCATGCTGTTTTCATTATTGTTGCCCTGTAGTACAAGCTGAAGTCAGGGAGTGTGATACTTCTAGCCTGATTCTTTTTTCTTAGGATTTCTTTGGCTTCAGGGTCTTTTGTGATTCCATGCAAATCTGATGATTTTTTGTTTAATTTCTTTTTAAAAAATGCCCTTGTGGTAAGGATAGCCTATTTAATAAAGGGTGCTGGGAAAATTGGACTGACACATGCAAAAAAATGAAACTGGACCACCTCCTTACGCCACTTACAAGAACAAACTCAAAATGGGTTAAAGACTTAAATATAAGACCTGAGACCATAAAACTCATAGAAGAAAGTATAGGATCTAAATTTGCAGACATCACCCTGAGCAATATTTTTACTGATACATCCCCGCGGGCTACGGAAGTAAAAGAAAAAATGAACATATGGGACTACATCAAACTTAAAAGTTTTTTCACAACAAAAGAAACCATCAATAAAACAAAAAGGAAGCCTACTGAATGGGAGAAGATATTTGTTAATGATATATCTGATAAGGGATTAATATCCCAAATATATAAAATGCTCATGCAACTCAACACCAAAAAAACAAACAACCCAATTAAAAAATGGGCAGAGGATATGAAGAGACGTTTCTCCAAAGAGGACATACAGATGGCCAACAGGCATATGAAAAAATGTTCAACATCACTTAGCATTAGGGAAATGCAAATTAAAACCACAATGAGATACCACCTCACCCCGGTCAGAATGGCTATCATCAATAAATCAACAAACAACAAATGCTGGCGAGGCTGTGGGGAAAAGGGAACCCTGGTGCACTGCTGGTGGGACTGCAGACTGGTGCAGCCATTATGGAAATCAGTATGGAGGTACCTGAAAAATCTGAAAATGGAACTACCTTATGACCCAGCAATCCCACTCTTAGGTATTTATCCAAAAAATCCCAAGACATTAATCCGAAAAAATATATGTACCCCTATGTTCATTGCGGCGTTATTCACAATAGCTAAGACTTGGAAACAACCAAAATGCCCATCGGTAGATGACTGGATTAAGAAACTTTGGTACATTTACACAATGGAGTATTATTCAGCTATAAAGAAGAAGGAAATAGTACCCTTTGCAACAATATGGATGGAACTAGAGAACATTATGCTAAGTGAAATAAGTCAGTCAGAGAAAGACAAATATCATATGATCTCACTTATACGTGGATTCTAAGGAACTGAATGGATGGGAGAAGTGGATGGAGATAATCTCAGAGACACAGAGGAAGAACTGAGGGTTGTTAGTTGGGAGGGGGTGGGGATGAAGGAGAGGGGAAGGGATGAGACAATACAAATTGGTAATTGCAATATGGCCTCAGGGATAGAAAAAGACAGTCCGAGGATTATAATCAATAATGTTGTAAATATTTCTTAGGGGGCCAGATGGACCCATGTCCTGTTGGGGAGTCCACTTCATAGTCGATGTAGAGGCCTGACCACCGCATTGTATTTCTGAAGCTGATGTTGAATAATATAGTATGTCAACTATAATTATATATACATATAGTCTCGGGACATGGAGTAGAGAGCGGGAACGGATTAAATGGAATTGTAATAGATAAGCATGATATCAGGGGTGGGAGGGCAATAGATGGGGGGAGGGGGGTTGTTACTTTGTGAGGGTGAAAAGGGTAACTATTGCATTGTTCTGTACACCTGAAACTAACAATAAAAAAATGCCCTTGTGATTTTGATGGGGGAATGCATTAAATCTGTACATTGCTTTGAGTAATATGGCCATTTTAACTATGCTGATTCTTCCAATCCATGAACACAGAATGTCTTTCCATTTATTTGTATCTTCTTCAATTTCTTTTAAGAATGTCATAGTTTTCAATGTATAAGTCCTTCACATCCTTGGTTAAGTTTATTCCTAGGTATTTTATTATTTTTGTTGCACTTGCAAAAAATTGTGTTTTTTTCTTTTTTTTTTTTGAAATTTCATTGTTAGTATATAGGAATGTAATGGACTTTTGGGCCTTGATTTTGTAGCCGGCAACTTTACTGTATTCATTTATTGTTTCTAATAGCTTTTTGGTAGAGTCTTCAGGGTTTTATATACAAAGAATCATGTTATCTGCAAAAAGTGACAATTGAACTTCATTCCCAATTTGGATGCCTTTTATTTCTTTCTCTTGCCTGATTGCTCTGGCTAGGGCTTCCAATACTAGGTTGGAAGACAGTGGTGATAGGCGGCAGCCCTGTCTTGTTCCTGAATGTAGAGCAAAAGGCTTCAGTTTTTTACCATCAATTATCATATTAACTGAGGGTTTCTCATGAAAGACCTTTATTATGTTAAGGTATTTTCCTTCTATACCCATTTTATGAAGTGTTTTAATCATATCGCTCTCAGTGGACACTTGGGTTGCTTCAGCCTTTTGGCTATTGTGAATGATGCTGCTCTTAGCACTTTTATAGAGTCTTTATCCCAAGATTTGTGTGTAATGTATTTTTGGTCTGTGTTCAAGTGTGAGGTGTCTGAAATCTTTGAGGGTCTATATCCCAAGGTATGACTCTGAGATATTTGGAATCTGTTTCTGGGTGTGAGGTTTAAAAACCCTTTTATGGTCTGTGTTCCAAGGTTTGAGTCTGAGGTAATTAGGCTCTGTATTTAGTGTATGTAGTCACTGAAATCCTTCAGAGTCAGTGTTTCAAGGTTTAGGTGTGATAGGTTTGGGAGGTCTGGGTTCAGAATCTGAAGTTTTAGAACTTTTAGAGAGCCTGTCCAAATTTGTTTCTGAGGTATTTGGTGTCTGAAGTCAAAGTGTGAGGTTCTTGAACTCTCTGTGTATCCATACCCCAAAGTTTGAATGTGAGGTATGTGGGATTTGTGTTTAGGGTGTGTAGTCTCTGAAATCTTTGAGAACACGTGCTTCAAGATATGAGTCTGAGGTATTTGGGAGACTGTGTTCAGGGCCTCCTGTCTTTAAACTCTTGAGGCCCTGTCCCATTGTAAGGGTTTAGGTATTTGAATGTTTGTGTTCATGGTGTGAAGTCTGAATACTTAAGAGTTTGTGTCACAGGTTTGGGTCTGAGGCATTTATGAGACTCTGTTGAAGGTATGAAGTCTCTGCAGTTTTAGATGGTCTGTGTTACAAGTGTGGGTCTAAGGTATTTGGAGTCAGCTTTCAGGAAGTGAGGTTTCAGAACTCTTAGAGGCTCTCTCCCAAGATTTGAATTTGCAGTATTTGAGGTTTTTTCAGTGTAAGGTTTCTAAATGCTTTGATGATCTGTGTTCCAAGGTTAAATTCTGAGGTATTTAGATGTCAATGTTCAGGATATAAGGTCCCTAAATTATCTGAGGATATGTGTCCCAAGGTTTGATCTTAGTTAACTGGTGAGGGGAATCTTAATTCATGGTATGTGGTAAGTGTACTCTTTGAAGGTCTGTTACTAGTTTTTTGGTACATGACCCTGGGTGATTAGGGCAGAGGAATAGTGGTCTGGGGTATGACAGCCTGATAGATGAGGTGGTTGGGGTGTGGGCTCTGGATTGTTTGGTTTATATTTGAAAAGTACTCTCTTGGGCTAGTTTACTATTTCTAGGACTTGGCTAACCCTGGGAGGGGCATTCTGTCTAGAGTCAGCAAGGCCTCAGATGTCAAAGCATCGGAATACAGAAAATAAGGGACATGGTCAACACAACGTCTCTGAAATCATTGAGGGTGTGTGTCTCAATGTTTGAGTCTAAAGTATTTGGAGTCTTGTTACTGGTGTGAGGTCTCTGAATGCATTGATGGTCTGTGTCCTGTGGCTTTAGTCGGAGGTATTTATAGTCTGTGTTCAGAGTTTGAGATATCTGATCTCCTTGAGGATATGTGACCCAATGTTTGATGTGGGATATTTGGTGGTCTTTGTTCAGGATGTGAGGTCTCTGAACTGTTTGAGGGCCTGTGTCCCAAGTTTTGAGTCTGAGGTATTTGAAAATCCATGTTCTTGGTGTAAGGCCTATGAAATTTTTGTTGTTTTGAGTCTGAAATAGTTCAGGTTTTTCATTCAGTGTGTCTCTGAACTCTTTGAGGGTGTTTGTCCTTGAGAATGAATGTGATTTGGGGTCTGAGTTCAGAGTTTGTGGTTCCTAAATGTTTTGGTGATTTTTGTTTAAGTTTGAAGTACCTGGGGTCTGTGTTTCAGAGTATTAGGTCTCTGAGCTCATTGAGGATCTGTATTCCAAGGTTTGAGTCTGAGGTATTTGCATGGTTCTTATTTAAGATGTGAAGTCTGAAATCTTCAAGAATCTCTGTTTCTGAGTTTATGTCTGAGGTAATTTGGGGGTCTGTGTTCATAGTGCAAGGTCTCTGAAATCTTTCAGGGTCTATTCCAAGGTTCAGTCTGAGGCATCTTGGTGTCCATGTCCTCACACATCTTGTGTGAGGTCTCTAAACTCTTTGAGGTTCTGTGTACCAAAATCTGATACTTGAGTATTTGTGTTACTCTGGTCAGGGTATGAATCCTTGAACTCCTCACAGGTCTGCTTTTCAAGAGTGGAGTCTGAAATGTTTGAGAGGTCTGTGGTCATGGTGTGAGGTTCCTGAAAATATTTGAGGGTCTGTTTTCAAAGGTGTGAATCTAGGTTTTTGTGGTCTGTGTTCAGGGTGTGTAGTGCCTGAACTTTTGGTCTGTGTACCAGGTTTTAAGTCTTAAGTATTTAGTGTGCTCTGGTTAGGGTGTGAGTTCTCTGATCTCATTGGAATTCCATGCACCAAGGTTTGAGTTTGAGGCAATTGTGAGTCCATGATCAGGGTATGAAGTCTGAATTTTTAGAGGGTGTCTTCCCCAAGGATTGAATCTGAGGTATTTTGTAAGTCCATATTCAGGATATGAGATCTCTGAAATCTTTCAGGAGTCTGTTTTCCAGTGTTTATGAGGTGTTTGGGGTTCTGTTTTCAAGGGGTAAGTTCTCTGAACTTTTAGAGGTTCTTTTTCCAAAGTTTTGTTCAAATTATTTAGGGCCTGAGTTCTGAATGTTAAGTCTCTGAACTCTTTGAGGGTGTGTATCCTAAAGTTTGAGTCTGAGGTATTTGGGGGTTGGTTTTCAAGGTGTGATGTCTCTGCATTCTGTAGTGTTCTGTTTCCCTGTATTTTACTCAGATATTTAGGTGTCTGTGTTCAGGGTGTGAGGTCTGTAAATTATTTGAAGCTCTGTGTCCTCTGATTTGAGTCTTGGTAGATAGAGGTCTGTTTTCTTGGCATGAGGCCTGAACTCTTTAAGTGTCTATCCCAGAGTTTGAATGTAATGTATTTGGAGTTCTGTTTTCAGGGTGTGAGTTCTCTGAACTCTTTTATGGTCTGTCTTAATGCTTAAGTTGAGCTATTTGTGTATCATTGTTGAGGATGTGAGTTTTTTGAACTTTTTGAAAGCCTGTGTCTAGTAAATGTCTGTAAAATAAGAATGGATCTAAGAAGGGCCCAGTCTTCACCTGAGGGCTTTCCTATCTGTCTCACATATATTTCTCTGCTGAATTATGTAAAACAGCTACCTAAAATGGGAGAACACACCCATTGGAGCAGCACAGAACCACTCTGAAACCCGACTGCCACTCCATGGTGTAATCTTACGGTTCGATTCATGTGACAGGTTGCTTTGAGAACTTAAACCATTACTCAACATTGAAGTCCCTACCATCTTGAGGAGGTTAATTCAGGGTTGGGCCCCAGACAACCAAGAAGCCATGTGAGCTCTTCTCCTTAGCAGACTGTGGACTAACGATTTCTGTGGGCACAGCCCAAACTGAGCCAAGAGAAAAATCAGCACATTTAACACCTTAGCTAAAGCCAAAGCCTACTGTTACATGGAAATGTCCAGATGAATGCTGAGTCTAGTCCGGATAGCCCAAGTGCTTGGCATCTAGGAGGTATTCAATACATATAGGATAAATGAGTGAATCTGAGGGGCAGCAAGGTATGGCGGAAAAGCTCTTATTTGCCAGTAAAGGGCTCTGAGCTTACAGTGTAGCTTTGTCTATTACATCTTGTGTAAGTAAATTCATGCCTCTGAGCCTCAATATCTTTTTTATCTGTAAAACAGGCACCATAATTCCCATCAGACAGGTTTATTGAGAAAGTGTGGAGATGGCTTATACACACAAATGGAGGCCCTAAGGACAGTGCCAGGGCCAGAGCAGGGCTATGCAAAAGGTCACTGTTATGAATAAATTATCATAACCCATGTTCCTAGGCACTGCTCTGCCCTTGGAGGCCATGAAAGTATGGCAATCACTTGGTCAGTGCTTTGCACCCCTGCCCTCTTGCACTTTCCAGGGCTGACATCTCTTCTGGTGGCATTTGTCTCCTGGAGCACCACACCACAAAACAGGACTCAGAAATAAGTTCATACGTTTCAGCTAGTATGTGGAGACCCATCTTCAGAGCTATGCAAGACTGGATGAATTGAGATCAGTGAGAAACAATGCAGTGTCAGGAGAATGATGTGCACTTATTTTTATTTTGCTGCTTTCAAGATTTTCTCTTTGGCTTTGGCTGTCAACATTTTTACTGTGATAGGATTTCTTTGTGTTTATCCTACTTGCAGTTTGTTGAGCTTTTTGGATGTGTAGATTAATTGTTTGCATCAGATTTAGGAAAATTTCAGTGGTTACTTCAAATAATTTTTCTGTTCATGTCTCCCTCTCTTTTCCTTCTGGTACTCTCATTGTATGTATGTTGGTGCACTTCATTGTGTTCCATAGGTCTCTGTGGCTCTGCTCATGTTTCTTCATTTTTTTTATCCTATTGTGCTTCAGACTGCATAAGATTGAGTGATTTATTTTAAGTTCACTGATTTTTTTTTCCTGCCGGCTCAAATCTACTGTTGATTTCCGCTAGTGGTTTTTGTTTGTTTCAGTCATTATACTTTCAACTCCAGAATTTCTATTTGGTTCTTCTTTTAATAATTTCTATCTCTTTATTGATGTTCTTTATTTGATGAATCATTGTCATAAAACTTTCTTTTAATTGTTTAAACATGGCTTCCTTTCACTCTTAGAACACATTTAAAATAGCTGTTTTGAGGTCTTTGCTAAATGCCACATCTGGGTCCCTTTAAGGTGGTTTCTGCTGTCGGTTCTTTTTTAACTGTACAAGAATTACACTCTCTCCTGTTTCTTTGCATGTCTCATAACTTTCTGTTGAACACTAGACATTTTGGATCATCTATTGTAGCAACTCTGGATTCTAATTAGCTCCAAGGTTTCTCTGAGGCTTCTTGATGTTGCTATTTTTTGGTTAGTTTATTTGTTTAATGTCTTGCCTGGACTAATTTTATGAAGTGTATATCCCTCACAGTGTACACAGCTTTTGATGTCACTGCTCAGGTTTTTTTCTCCTTGTTTTTATTTTTAAGCCTAGTTTCCTAGATGTTGCCCCAGGTCAACATAGCTTAATATTCAGTCATTGATTATTTAGAGGTTGAGTTTATGTTCTTTGAGACAATGATGGGCATCAGCACATGCTACCTCAAAATGTGGCACATTGGCATATTGAATATTTTAAGCTGAAAGAGTTTGAGAAAATAGAAGAAGGAAGAAAGTCACTCTGACCTTCCCCTGACTCTTCTCCCTGAAACAGGTCATAAGACCCTATACCAAGAGGAAAGGAGCATCCTCATCACTGAAGACAGAGGGATCACCGAGAAGAATCTGAAAGAACAGGCCTTGCTAAGTTTTCCCAGTTGACATTTACCTCATACTCCTTGACCTATTATATGCCTCCACTATTATCCACTCTTTATCAAACCTAGCATAAAACTACCCCGATCTCACTGTTTCTTCAGGTCTTCACTCCTTATGAAGGCTCCTGTGTCATGTAAAACTTATATTAAATAAATTTGTGTGGTTTTCCCCTGTTAATTTATCTTAGTCAGCCTAATTCTCAGACGCAGCCAGGGACCCTAAGAGGGTCAAGGAAAACCTTTTCCTCCTCTATAACAGTAAGGGATCAGGCCTTTGCTGATGGATCTGTGAGTGGTGTGGGGGGCACTTTACATTCTGCTACATGTTCTAATGGAAACTACAATAGTAACACTCAGGTGCTTGCTGCAGTTGCTCTTTAGTGGGTTCAGCTTGGCACTTATGCACAGCCTCCCTGACCTCTAGGGAGAAGCATGGTCTTAACAGGGTACTTTTGAGCTATTTCCCTGGTTCTCTTAGTTAAACTTCTGGCTGATTTGCTGTTTTATCTTTTGGTACTGATTTCATAAAACTATTAGCTTTCTCTTAATTTTTTGACAGTATGATTGTTATTTGTTGTTGACTACACCTTAAGACATGAGTTCCTCTTGTAGGGAAGGAAAATATTTTCCTTCTACCCTTATAAGTTCTCAGCTGGGGCCCCTATCACAAAAGACAGACTAACAAGAGAAACAACAACAAAAACAAACAAACAGAAGTTTATTAACATGTATACCTCATGTATAAATGGGAGATACCCAAGCAAAAATGAGTAACTCACAGAGATAGCTTAGAATCCAGCCCTAAATGCCATTTCAACTAAAGACAACTAATAATAATAATAATAATAATAATAATAATAATAATAATAATAAAGGTGTAGGGGAGACCAGTTGTGGGGAAATAGCCAGAAAAAGTATGGTAAACAAGGATAAGATTTGTTACAGATTTAAATCAGTACCTTCTCCATTGATGAGAGTCCCTTAGGACTGAGTCATCCTTCCTTTCCTGGTATAGAGAGGGAGAAACCTTACAAATGGAGATTTCTTTTATAAATGTAAATGTCTCTTACAGAATGGTAACTTCTACTCAGTTTTCAGAGCTTCTCATATGTCTGCTGTTTCTCAAAATAATCAGCTCAAAATATATATGTACAAACAGGGATGGTGGCCTGTTTTCTCCCAGAGTGACACCCCTGCCTGCAAGTGGGAGATGTGGGGGGGGGAGAAAGAAACTTCCCTCTATCCTTCAATGTTCTTAAAGCTGGTCTAATAATTAAATCTACATGAGACAGATTAACAAGAGAAAAATAACCAAATTAAATTACATACATACATATGAGAACCCCATATACATGAGAGAGTCAGCAACCCACATACATGAGAGGTTCATAGACAGAAAGGGAAAATTAGGCATATATGGCATCTAAGCTAAGGATGAGTTAAGACACCTTGGGGCTTCAGAGGGGAGAAAGGTCATTGCAGGATGATAAGAAGAGCAGATATTCAGTAACTAGTAGTTTGCCCTGCCATATAGACAGGTCAAAACGTTATCTCTGATAATTTCTTATCATGGGCAAGACCCCTTATTTAAACTTTTCTAGGTAGTTAAACGGTGTGTGCATAGAAGTTTCTCTTGAGCCCAAAGGGTCTTGGTTGCCTTTAGCTCAAAACAATCCACATACCACAAAGGCACATCTTAAGGTGACTCATTCTGAACCCCAACAGAGCTGAAGGGAACTGTGGCTCTTGTCTTTTCTGCTTGCTCCTCCCTCCACCCTATGAGTGGGATCTAGGGGTAGGGGTGGGTTGCTATTGGGGTCCCAGTATTTCCTTGCCTAGGGTATAGCCTTCACCCTATGAGTGGGGTTGGAAGTGAAAAAGGAGCCCTGGCCTTCTCTGCCATGGAATAGAGCTTCTGTAATACAAAGCTTGTAAGGGGTGGAGCTCAGATGCGAGATGCCTATGAACTGCCCCTCCTAGGGTGAAACTGTAGCCCTGAAACTGGGAGCTGTGGATAAAGCTCCATTCTTCTTGGCTACACTTTCCTGGAGTTAGAGCTTCTGTAACATGAAGCTGGGTGTGGTAGGAGGAAAGCATGTTCTAGCTCAAATGCCACAGACTCCCACTGTTCTTACAAAGTTTGTTAGATTATCTTAAATAAATGCTTCTCAGTTTGCTGTATGACCTTAGATTGACTTCCACAAACTTTAAATAGTTGTGTTCTATAATTTTCACCTATTAATTTTTTTTTAACTGGGATGAAAGTCCACTGAGGATGAAAGTCTTCACCTTGTCCAGAAGTCCCACCTCATATCACTATATCACTATTCTTGGTGAAAATGTCACCATCCAAGTGAATTAACAGACAAAACACAGCCAATATAACAAAGGCTTGCATTCAGAGAGACTTTTTCCTACAATTCTGTCCATGACTCAGCTGTATCTACTGTAGCAGCTCTGTGTCCCATTCGTGACTCATGTTCTTTTGTTCTTGGAGGATTAAGAGCCTTTGTTTAAGGTCAGAGCAACCTAAGAAGAGTTGTCCTGGAAATGTCCACAGGTGCACCCCTGCCTCTATAGCAACAGCCCCTCATTTGCCCAAGGATAAAGTCGTCCTAAGCTGTAGTCATTTATCAAGGACAAACACTCCTGGCACCTGCCTGAAAGACCACCCAGCATGTTGTTTCACCTCCTTCCTATTGTTCATGTCACACCTCTTCTGTTTAGTTGCTCAGCAAATATCTGTGGTTCATCCATGAAGCATGGCCCTGGGGCACAGCAGGGAAGCTCACAAAGCTGATCTTGTGAACTGACATGCTATGTCTCCTAACAGGAATGGCTTTCCCCCTGCTTTTTGCCTTCCCATTTATACCCGACCTAATCAACCATTTCCCCTTCCTCTAAAATTCTGCATATCCTAAGATAGGAAACAAGTGTTCAGCCATTCAGCCTTTGTCACCCAATGCTCCTTGTGGTGGGTGAGCTTGTCTGGGCTCACTCATCCCTTCTTTGAGCTTGATCCCTATCCTGCAATGAAGGGATTTTGTCCTGGTTCTTTGCTATCCCTACAGCACCTGTTAAATTTTTGTTTTGAAATTTTGTTTGACTAATTATCATATGTGTTATCCTGTCCTAAAAAACACCTACTACAGGCTAAGTCTTAAGAAAATACCTTGCATTTGTATGGAATTTTAGTCATTTGTGTTCACATATGTTATCCTGGTGTATTCTTACTAATACCCTATGATTTGGTGAGGCAAGTAGGTATAGGTATTATTTCTCATTTTACATAAGGGAGAGTTCATACCACCAAAGGTAATTTCAGGGATTTGTCTAGGGTCACAGAACACAGGGGTCCCAAAGTAAGAATGGCTGTGAGGTCTCCTGACTCCTTGCCTGGTGCCTAGTTCCTTCTATAGGACTCTAGAATTAGGAAATACTGTCCCATCAAGAGCAATCAGTCCTCAGGTTAGAACAGAATTTGGTGTGCTGAGAATTCTCAGTCACTTGAGACGGGACAAGAGACATTCAACTGTTGACTGAACTCTGCAGGTCATTTGCAGTATCCTCCTCTACAAAATTAGTAACTAAAATGTACAAATAGGGCTTCTCTCTAATCTTTACTTTTATAATTTGCCGGGAGCCGGCTGCGCCTCAGTATCTGATATGGCCAAGCACACTGCAATTGTGACAAATTCTGAAGCTCTGACTGAGAAACAGATACTGCTTTATATCTTAAAGAATTTAAATACCCCTTCTGATAGATATATCACAATAATTATATTTTATACACTAAAGGCAATTTTAGTCACACTACTAGTCTCTTAGTAAAGGTCAAAGTACACACCCTGTAAATATTAAGATCCTGCTTAGACAATAGTTTTTAGACTAATTGTTGGGTGGTCATGGTAACCATCCTTTAGGCGATTATGTAGAAGCTTAGGCCTTGGTCACAGTCATTGAGGGTGGAGGGATTTGGGCATGGTTGGGATAAGTTAGTCTTTAGCATAGAAAAGGTCTAGCTGTACCCTGGAGCATAAGAATTATGAGGAAGTAAAACCCTGATACTAATGGAACAATGGTCAAACTGCCCGGTATAAAAAGGGACATGCTGTAAAATAAAGTGTGACACTTCTTCTTGAAAAAGCGCTCCTGTGTCTCCTCGCGTTTTTTCCTTTTTCCTCGCCGACTCCGCCTCCACCTGAGGGAACCCCTGGACCTGCAGGAGCTGGTCTCCCGCAATAATTGCTGGCAGTCATTCCAGCTCTACTTCCCAGCTGTAGGGGTTCCCACTTTCTGGGCTGACTTGCTTTGTGATGTTGAGTAAGTCACTGAATTTACTTCCTTTGACCTTAACTTTCCTATATGTAAAATGGGGAGTTAATACCCCTTTACTTATACTTCAACAAATCATGGTTTATAATGTGGATGTCCTGGGATAATATGCCTTGACCCAAAGGTTAAAAGATCAGGACAAATAGACAATCTCACACTAGCCCCAGCTCTGACACAGATTATTCTCCAACTACCAGGGAATGGAGTGATTCTTCCCTCTGTGGCCTCATGGACGATCTATGTCTAATCTGTAAATTTGGTGCATAGCGTGTACAGCCTTATGTTGATTGCAATCTTGTTTCACTTTCCTTATTGGATTATCCTAATATGTTTGTATAGTCCACACTTCTCAAAGTAGTGCCTTCTACATTATCTCACACAATTCCTAAAATAACTCTTGTCAGACAGGCAGGCCAGGTGTTCTCACTTCCATTTCTCTCCTCAGTTTCTTCACCTCCATCAGCATCAGTCCCCTCATGGAGCCTCATTGCACTTCCTCTTCCAGAAAGCTTGTCTGATTGGAGTCTGAGAGAGCACAGCACTCTGTGCAGAGGAGGGGCCTGAGAAACGCTGGAATGAATGAATGAATGAGGGAATGAATGAATTTGTGACTCCCCAGTAGTATCACTCTCACTTGACAAAGAAAAACAGAGATTCTAACCATATTTGGTTTTCTGCTTTACCTAAGTACAAAATGCTAAGGTTTAAAAAACATGAGCATATCTGACATTTGGGGAATGGGTACCATAAAAATTCTTACCATATGATTACCTCACTATTACATTAGCATCATTTTTTTTACACAAAAGGGAAGAAATGCACAACTGCAAAACTTTTAATTTCTATTTAAAACCTAGATACTTTGGGCCGGCCGATTGGCTCAGTTGGTTAAGAGCTCACTCAAGGGTGTGAGCTCTGAGCAACAGGGTTGCCAGGTTGATTCCCGACTCAAGCTGAGCTGCCACTGAGCTGCCATCAGGTGACAGGATGGCTCAGCTGAAAATAAATAAATAAATAAAAATAAAGCCTAGATACTTTGAAGCAGAAGTCAATGCTTTCTTTAAATATGCTGAAAGAGTGGAAAGTTTGGAGACCTGGAGACCATCTTTCAGCTTTGCTCTGGAGGAACTGTGATATTGTCTGAATTTTCTTTTCTCCCCAGAATAATATCTTTCTGTATAGTGGCTATACCTATGAAATAAAAGATGTGTTCTAGGAAACTGGGGAGGGGGGGCAAAGGCAATTATTCGGATGATTCAAGCCAAGATCCATTCTGCCATGAAGGAGGAAAACAAAGTATGCAGTTGGACCTGAGATTTCCAGATTGCCTGTTGAATCACTGAAATCCACAGAGTAAATTATTCCTTTGCTTGTTTTACTAGAGCATCTTTGAGGGAGGTATATTAGTTAAGACTGATGATATGTGAATCATTAACGGCTTCAGGCTACTGACCTTATAGCCCAAGAACAGCAGAGACGGGAGGAAGTTCCGAACCCCTGGAGTTTCTAGGTTTCTAAAGGACTACCGCCTTTGAAGAGCAGCTCCTAAATTAGCATTCAAAGTGAAGGCAGGAGAAAACGAGCATTCATTTGGTTGAGTACTGAATGTATGCTGGACATTGTGTTGGGTGTTTTACAAATCTTCTTCCCTCCTTTAATTCTCTGAGATCAGAATTTACAGATGAGAAAACCAAGACTCAAAGAAAAAGTGCCCTCAAACAGCTGGTCAACCTGAGATGAGAACCTCTGAAACTTTGCTACTTCCCAAAGTCCTTGAGCCATTTACTACAGTTATGCCTGCTTCTGGAGTATTCTGGGTATGATTCAAGTGAGTTCATTATTGGTTAGATTCATTACTGAGCACCTGGTGTGTGCAGGCATAATGCAAGAAGCTAAAAACATAACGACAAATAAGGCAAGATTCAACCCGTCAAGGAATCTGATATGGTAATTGGTGAGCCTGACACACATCTTTGTGATGGGAGTACGATGTGAGCAAACTGTTGTGGAGTCAGTCATTTTCTAGGAAAGTCCTTAAGGACCACCATAGAGGGGAGAAGTCCAAAACCCTAGGTCACCTGGATCCAAAGTTTATTTTTCTTCCACAGTAGGCCACATGGTTAGATGGAGAACCTCACATAGGTTAGTTCGCAGTAAGAGGCAGTACTGCAGACCAGAAGGAGCCTGACATTTGAGCATGTGGGGACTGGGCTCAAATCTCAGCTCTGGCATTATAATGTGAGCTGCATGGCACAACTTACTTAACTTCTCTGAGTCTTGGGGCTTGCCTTTGTAAAAACATAAGGATAAAAAGTGCCAGCTTTATGAGATTGGTGTGGAGCAGAAATCCCAAAGCCCTTTATGTTGTGGTCCTACTCTCTCTTCACAAATGTGAAAACGTATGCCAATCCCATCTCAGGTCCTCTAGACAGAGAGCCCTCTGAGGACACAATCAGTGGGAAACCAGGCTAGTGTATTTTGTAACCTCAGGCGAAAAGAGACCATGCCCAGGAGGCAGACAGGCAGGCACCATAAAACAAACTGGAGAAAGTTCAGCACCAGCTTCTGGCCAGGATGCTCAGGTGTAACATCTCAATGCTTTGTTGGAAAACAAACAAAATGGGGATTACACTTGCCTGTTATAATATTTGGGTGCTGATGAGCAAGGGCTGACCATTAATATTAAGAAGCTGGGGCTGGGAAGACAGACAGGACAGGTTCACTATCCAATGTAGTCAGGAAGAAGGCCAGCCCTGTAATGAGGCACAGTCCCCAAAGATCCCAGGCTGCACTCTATATGTGAACGAGACAGGTGGTTATTGTGCTGTGTTGCAGCTGGGAAAGGGACTAATGGCACTGTGTGTCAACAAACGGAGAGGCCACTGCCCCTTTTAGACCCATTTATCTGAAACTGTAGGTATGATGTGGTGTTTGCTTCTCAGCTGCTTAATAGTGACATTGTCTCCTTATCTTGGCCAGGCTGCCATAGGGGACAGGTCCCTGATTAACTGGCTGAAGGGAGATGCCTTGTGGGGAGGCCACAGGGGGTTTGTGGGTGGGATAGGGAGACATGGGCACATGGGGCACAGTGGGAAGACAGATACTTTCTGGTATTTTCAGTGTGAACCCTGGGTGAAGGGCATGTCCTAGATTCCTGGGTTTGGATGAATGTTGGAGGCATGAGTGTATGAATATCAGAATGTTTGCCAAGCAAGCAACAGCCTGACTTTATCAGTGACTTTGGCCACAATCACAGTTGTATTTGGTGCTCCCCATGGCCATCCTTAGCTTTAATGATTCACTAGAAGGATTCACAGAACTCAGCAAAGCTATTATGCTCATGGTTATGGATTATTACAGTAAAAGGATACAGATGAAAGTCAGCAATGAAAAAAGGCTCATAGGACAGAGTATAAAAAGGACCAGGTACAAGCTTCCAGTTGTTCTCTCTCAATGCAGTCATATGGACAGCACTTAATTCTCTCAGCAACAATGTGTGACAACATTTATGCAGTATTGTCAACTAGGGAAGCTCACTGGAGCCTTGATGTATACGGTTTTTCACAGGGCGGAGGTCAGCAGTCATATAGGCATGGGATACTCATGTGATTGACCCTAGCTACTCAGTCTCCAACTCCCCAGAGATCAAACTGACGCCACATGGCCCAAGGCCCCCACCATAAATCACACTGTTGCCATAAACTATCTGGCATGTCCAAGGCTTCAGATAATCAAAGACACTCTTAACAGGCAGGACATTCCAAGGGCTTAGAGGTTGTCTCCCAGGAGCTGGGAGAAAAGGACCAAACCTTTCTTGGTAGTGTGCAGGAGTTGCACAACCCACAGCTGCTGAGTTAATCCTTTAATGGACAATGGAAGAAATACAGGAATATAGTTGCTCTTCTTCCTGGAGAACAGAATTGGTTTGGCATGTGGCTAAATCATGTGTATGCCTCTTTTCTACCCAGCTGAAATCTCATTTGGCCGCTGTGTTTGGCAGGGCCTGGAGGTAGTGTTGTGAAGAGGGAAATATCCTGGATCAGGAGGAGGCAATGCGGGTCAGCATTGGAGCTGTGTCTCAATTGACTGGAACCACAGAAAAGCCCCTCAGCCTACTTGGTTTCAGCTTTATCCCCTGTCACATGGGACGGGCAATGTTTAATCTACTGTCTGTGAGCAATACCAACCCCTGTTGGGAGGATCAAAGTAAATAACAAATGTGAATTTGGCTTGAAAATTTAGCACGATAAACAAATGAGGTATCTGTGACTACAATAGTGGTTTGCTATTCAATAAGCTTTCAAGGGAAGAAATACCACTCAATTCCTGGTTGAGAACATTGGTTGGGGTCAGTGGAAATTTAAACAAACAAATTTTATTAGACTATTTTTTAGAGCAGCTTTTGGTTCACAGCAAAACTGAGTGGAAGATACAGAGAGTCCCCATATTCCTCCTGCTCCCACCCAGCCTTCCCCGTTACCAAAATCCCGCACCAGAGTGGTGCATTTATTACAAGTGATAAAACTATGTTCACACATTATCCCCCAAAGTCCACAGTTTACATCAGGGTTGACTCTTAGTCCACATTCTATGGGTTTGGACAAATGTATAATGGCATGTATTCACTATTATTGTATCAAACAGGGTAGTTTGGGCAGTGGTAATTTTTACCTTGTCTTCTTAGATGCAGTGTTAGCTCCATTCCTGAAGGATTGATCTGAAAACCTCAAAGAGGATTCAAAATGCTGTTAAAATCCCTCAAGGGTCTGCTAATGCTACCCATCATTTTCTTTCTTTTTTTTAAAAGATTTTTATTGGGGAATTGGGGGATGGGAACAGCGCTGGGGAATTGGGGGAGGGGAACAGACAAGTTGCTGTC
>NW_017732382.1:307700-352385 GCF_001890085.2 Hipposideros armiger | reverse complement strand
GCTCTTCCCAGGTGAGGCAGATCCGTCGCCGGCTTCTGGATGTTCGCTCACCGCGGCTGCTGGCCGCTCACGCTGGCTGCTGGCTACTCACGGCAGCCCATGGCAACCCACTGCCACAGGGACTGCAGCCTACACCGTCACTGGCGACTCAAGGCAGCCCAGCTCCAGGTTGAGCTGTTGTTCAGCATCTTAGCTGTAGAGGGCAGTGTCACTGGCTCTCATTTTTGGGATCCGAACTGGGGCCCTCCAGCATCCCAAGCCAGCTCTTAACCAACGCACCACTCGGCCGGCCCTACGCATCATTTTCATTGTCTAGATGACATGCTCTTTAGGAGGCATCTGCACTGGTTCAAAGCGTTCTCTTTTGAAATCACCAGAGCAAGTTGGTTAGCATCATTCTTTCACCAGAGAGGTCTGGAAGGGGCTGCCGCATATGGCTGTGCAGGATGTGAACCATACAATTCCAGGGGATGATCACACTCCTTGGAGTTCGTCAGTGCTGAAACCCTGATTCTGGGAAGGATCTAAAAGACTCTATTTAGAAGTTTTTAGCCCTATTTTTAATCAGGCTGTGCTAAAATCAGATTCTTGTAGTTAAGGTCATTTTTAGATTCCCCTACGTCCAGAGAGTGTGAAAAGCAGTTTACTACAAATCATTTGCTTTAGGTAAGAGTTATTGATCATCTTCCTGTGGAACTGCTTTCTTTACCAATAGTCTTTTTGACTTAGAGGGATGGAAAGACTCTGACTCAATTTTTTTAAAGATTTTATTGGAGAATTGGGGGAGGGGAACAGTGCTGGGGAATTGGGGGAAAGGGAACAGACAAGTTGCTGTCCTTTTGTTCATCAGTCTAGTTGTGGAGGACGTTGCTTCACTGGCCCATGTTGGTATCATCATTGCGCTCTTCCCGGGTGAGGCAGATTGGTCGCCGGCCTCTGGATGGCCGCTCATGGCGGCTCTTGGCAGCTCACACCAGCTGCTGGCCACTCATGCTGGCTGCTGGCCACACACGGTAGCTCATGGCAGCCCACTGCAGCTTCACTGCAGCCTACACCATCTCCGGCGACTCAAGGCAGCCCAGCTCCAGGTCGAGCTGTTGTTCACCATCTTAGCTGTAGAGGGTGCAGTGTCACTGGCCCTCATGTGGGATCCGAACCGGGGCCCTGCTGCTCAGAGCCGGTGTCCCAAGCCAGCTCTTAACCAATGCGCCACTCAGCCGACCCTCTGACTCGATGTTTAGACTTCAAACACAGTGGCCCCAGGTGAAAGATGCATTTGAGGGAGGGTGCTATTAGGGTGCTATTAGGCCCAAATCATACTGTCATGAGTGGCTGCCTATTCCTCCTTCCAGGATTTTCCTTCTCCCAGGATTGCCATAGGGTAGAAAGCACAAGGCTTTTGATTTTTAATTATGAATGTACTTTAGGATGGATGGCTGTGTTTCATCTTCATGATTCTTCTATTTCTGATTGCCACCAGTAGCTGAGAGTTGATGACATTGAAATTATGTTACCAAATTGAAGGCCAATGACACTCATTGTGTCATTAATTAAATTTCACTCATTAGAAAAAATACAAATGTGGAAAAATGTTTTTTTAATGTTTTTTCCTTGTTTATACCTGCCAGTACAGATTCTTCATTAAGCCTTCAGCAGAAAGCATTTCGTAAGCTGGCTTTTCCTTCATCCTGAAGACTCAGTAAAATAAATGCCCTTTTTACTCCAAAGTTAGTAAAGGATGACTGCTGACTGATCACTTCAGTCTTGTCTACACAATCTCTATTTCTTAGATCATTGCCAGAGCTTTTGCCATATTGTTACCTTAGCTAGAAAAGGGCTACAGAGACCAATAAAAGTGGTGGCTTTAATTTTTCTCCTTTAAGAAAGCATCATAAAAGAATAATAGTCACACATAATTTGCAAATTAAGGCAATGGGTTTGACTTGTGTCACTTGAACTAACAAAACTCAGAATACCTTAGTCATGTATTTTAGTAAATAAAATGGTCTCCTAGCATTTTGTTTATTTTGTGCATTTCAATTATTTTTTTAATCATTGCTGATTCCAGGACATAGGTTCTCTTCATGCTTCCGCTGCTGTATTTGAAGTCATCCCCAGCCTTGTTGCTGGATCTTCTCTTCTTCCTGTTCTACTCACCTTGCTAATTTCTAAGATTCCAGAGCTTCCAAAGCAGGCCCAGGGAGAGTATACGAGGCCATTGAGGGTCCTTTGAACCAATTAGCATACAATGTCCTGTAGAGGGAGCCTGCAGACAGCTGTCCTGGACTCTCAGCTTTCTTCTGCCTCCACAAAACCTTTTTAAATACACAAAGACTGGAAATTGCAGTATCTAAATGTCCATGAAAGTTGCCATTTTTTTCCTTTTCTTAAAGATACATCCTGAAACACTTACAAAAAAAATCAAGGGGGGAACAAATATGCTTTTGTTTTTCCTTTTAAAAGCACAGCTTGTTCTCTGTCCACCTCCACCATCTCCCTCACATTCCCAACATCATCTAATCATCTTTAAAATATAAATGCTCACCTCCCCAAGGATCAAGAGGAGTCAAAGAAAAGCAAAACAGAAGGAAAGATGCCAGGAAAGGCATTGATACCCTAAAGGAGAAATTTTTTTTCTCCTTGGGAGAACTGACCTTCCAGGAAAGCAAATTAAATTCTTGTTCTCATCTTTGTACTGTGACATCATTAAAAGTGCACATTATGTACCGATACCCCTTGCTTTGTGTTCATAATCTTAAACAGAAATGAATCTGTTTTCACAGGGAGTTAGCACATTTGCTAATGGTGACTAACCAAAAACCTGAATTGTTTAAGAAAAGCAGTTTTGGGTACAAATAACAACAGGGAGAATTACCTAGTGGTCATGGAACATTCTTTTCCCACTGGCAGAGGAATAACACTCCCCATTCTCTATTACTGGGAGCTTCTGCTCTGCTGTCTGAAGTGAGGATGAGTGCCTAGAGAAGAGAATCCTCGATTAATATGGAGCAGATCCTACAGTCTCACCAATGCATTCATTTAGCTAGCGAGCATTTATTAAGCACTGATTTTGAGTCCAGGCTTTTACCATATACTTTTCCACTCATACAGTTATTGGGGATGTATGATGTGTGAGTATCTTATGAGCAGTCATTTATAAAACATTCGTGGACACTGTCTTCAAACAGCTTTTAGTCCTGTCACAGAGGAAACAAATCAATAATGTTGCATGTGACAGTGTGATGGAACAGGGTGCTATATGAGCATAAAGAAGACATTCCAAGTGCAGCCTTGGGAAATCTAGGAAGGTGAGAAGGTGGTGCCTGAGGTGAATCCAGAAGGACTGCATGCAGCAGGTAGGGCTTAGCCTGGTGAAGAAAGGGGGCAATGCCATTCCAGGCAGAGGGAACAGCAGTGGAAAGACCTAGAACTGTATTGTGAGTGTAGAGGGCATGGGGAGTCAATGCAAAGCCATTGAAGAGTTGTAGGGAAGAGTGGATCTGATCAGATTAGCATTTTAGAAAGCTACCTCTAGCTTCAACATGGAAAGGCAAACCTGGAAGCAGAGAAATGAAGTTAGTGGTCTTTATGTGGTGGTGGCTGACTGGAAGGTAATGGAGTCGAGGATGGAGAGAAACTAACATCTTCAATATATATGTAAGAAGTGAACCAGACTGGCTAGATGATTAGATGTGGAGGAGGGGCAGATATGGGAAAGACAAAAGTCAAAGGCAGAGCTTCTGCCATCCAGGAGCTCACAGAATGCTTGAGAAACATAACCTATAAATGTAAAGCTTGGACATTTCAGGCCGTTTAGCATAACGGAAAGAATCTAGATTCTGAAATCAGCCAAACTTGCCTTGTATCCCTGTCATACCACAGATTATCCACATGATAGAACACTTGATCACTTGAACACATTGTATCTCAGTCTCCTTATTACCTTACAGGTGGTTATGAGCTTTCATGTGTGAAAAGCATGTGGCACCTAAGTGGTACTCTATAAATACTAGTAAATGTTTCTATAAAATAATACTCATAATGATTACTATAATACTAGAAAAATCATCCCAGTCATTATTATGTAAAACCATTAGAAACATATATAGGTACATGTATCTTTGGGGGGGGCGTGTAAAATATATATTAAAGGATATTTTTCTTTTAAAAGATTCTGAGGGCCGGGTGAGTGGCGCGTTGGTTAAGAGCTGGCTTGGGACGCCAGAGGGCCCCAGTTCGGATCCCAAAAATGAGGGCCAGTGACACTGCCCTCCACAGCTAAGATGCTGAACAACAGCTCAACCTGGAGCTGGGCTGCCGTGAGTCGCTGGCGACGGCGTAGGCTGCAGCCCCTGTGGCAGTGGGTTGCCATGGGCTACCGTGTGTAGCCAGCAGCCAGCATGAGCCGCCAGCAGCTGCGGTGAGCGACCGTCCAGAAGCCGGCGACTGATCTGCCTCGCCCGGGAAGAGCGCAATGATGGTGCCAACTTGGGCCAGTGAAGCAACGTCCTCCACAACTAGACAGCAAATTTTCTGTTCCCTTTCCCCCAATTCCCCAGCGCTGTTCCCATCCCCCAATTCCCCAATAAAAATCTTAAAAAAAAAAAAGATTCTGAGGATGACAAAACTCCTACTGCACAATTAGGAAACCAAATAGAAATACGCATCATGTTTCTGAATGTCTCTGGGCAATGGGTTCTACACCTCTCTGGATCAACATTTTATCACTATGATGGTCAGGAAGTTCTTCCACATATCTGACTGCAATCCCTCCTGCTTTATTTTAGCCTGTTTGCTTTTGCCCAGTTCCCTTAGACGTCTTCTTGCTGTTCCAAGTATAGTTATTCTCTTGTCAGGGAGTAGTTTATCCATATTGTTTCAGACGTTCTTGTGCTGGGACTAACAATAATGCTCTGATTTCCTAGTTCTACCTAAAGAATATGTTGACTTGTTGCCTGGAATTGGCATCGTCTTCTCTATTTTCCTTACTCATCACTTTTCTATTTAGAGAAAATATTTACACATTTTCTTTTCAAAATGTTTCCTTCTCTGATGGAAATATTCTGGAATTAGATAGTGCCAATGGTTGCACAATATAGTGAATATATGAAAAATTATTGAATTGTACACTTCAAAATGGTGAATTTTATGTTATGTGAATTATTTTTCAATAAAATTTAAAAAACCCTGTGGTTTACAAAAATGCTCCCTTCTCCTTCTGGTATCTTTCTAGTGGCCTAACTTGTATTTGTTTCCTGGATTAATATATATGACCTGTGTTTCTGTGTAAAACATTGCCCAAGCCAGCATCCAGAGAAGCTGTTTTAGATCCTTGATCTGTGGAAATTTTTATCCCTACTTTATAGATGGGAGCCTGAGGCAAAAAGAGGTGCCTGATTGACCCAGAGTCACCCAGAATTGATCAGACAGCACAAGCTGGCTACTGCAGGCAAAGTGGACTTGGCAATTTCTGTCTTTAGAATATTCCCAATGTCCTTCTTCAGGGGGACCTTCAGCCAGCCCTTGCTTTCTTCTATTTTTCCTTCTTCTTACCAAATTTGCTTCTGACCAGGTCTACTTTTGGCATGAATTTCAGAAAAGGTGCTACAGCTCTCTGGGAGATTAGTGTTTAAGTACTTATCTGTATTTATAAAGTGGAAGGAGTTGTTCCTTGTAGAGGAAAGCAGGCAGTAATCAGCTGGTGGGGCAGCTCAGGGAGGGACCGATCTGGGTCCTTCCCAGAGCTCTTCCAGGGCTGCCACATAGCTGCCATCTCTTCTGTTTCTTTCTAAAGCCGACCACACATCTGAATGACTCCGTTCTTCCCTTCAGCTATCAATGATGGTGGCTGTGAGGCTCCACCGCTCAGTGTGTGCAACACCCACAGTATGAGGCCGTCTTGTCAGACAGACCCAGTGTCTGACCTGAGCCTGTCCACAGATTGCTGGCAGACCTTGGGTTGGTTATTCTGAGCCTCAGTGCCCTCGTCTGCAGTCTGGCTACAGCAATCCCTATTTTATAGAATTGAATGGAAGCAAGTGTGGAGTTTTCAGTCCAGCATAGTGCCCAAATCGCAGGGCCATATAAATACCCTTTCCTCTCTGATTCTAAGTCAAAACCTCCAAACATGGCCCATGTTTTCATTGAAGTTTCTGTTTTCAGTTTTAGTCTCTGAGGCATTAAGGAAGGAAGGAAGGAAGGAAGGAAAGAAGGAAGGAAGGAAGGAAGGTTGGGATTGTTGCAATTTGTAATGAGTCACGTGCCACAAGAAATCTTGAATATGCTGCCTGTACTAGGGTGAATGGTATCCCCCAAAATGATATGTTCAAGTTCAAACCCCAAAACCTGTGAATGTGATCTTATGTGGACATAGGGTCTTTGTAAAGGTTATTAAGTTAGGATGAGGTCATCCTGGATTTAGGGTGAGCCCTTAATCCAATGGTTGATGTCCTTCCTTATAAGAGATAAGAGGGGGAGGTTTGTGACACAATGGCATGGAGGAGAAAGCCTCGTGAACATGGAGGCAGAGACTATAGTTATGTTGTTACAAGCCAAAGATCATTTGGGGCCACCAGAAGCTGGAAGAGGCAAGACAGGATTCTCCCCTAAAGCCTTCAGAGGGAGCATGGCCTTGATGATACTTTGATTTCAGACTTTTGGCCTCCAGAATTGTGAGAGAATAAATTTCTGTTGTTTTAAGCCACCAAACAATAATTTGTTAATTTGTTAATTTGTTAAAGGTGCTATAGGAAACTAATACATTGCCTAAAGGAAGGGCAATTATCCATGCATTGACATGTCCAGAGAAACTAGCATGCATGTTGCTCATGCATTCCCCTCTGGGTGTGTCTAGAGCATTAGGAGACGCAGGAAGCCTCCCAGCAGCCATCTGGTCTCTCTTCCCAGCTTAGGGCAGAGCTGGCACCTGCACATGGATGGTCTCACCCCATGCCCAGATTGAACGTGATGGATTACCAACTGTGATGCATTACAGGGGGGGCATCTGTTCACCTCTTTATACGTAGGCAGAATAAACACATGGCTCTACAAATGTTCTCCCAAAAATGTCTGGCCTGAAGCACAATGACAGATGTGATAATTACATCTCCCCAGGAACACAAATTGCCAGTTATCACAGTGCTAAGCAGTTGCTGACAACTTTCTTCTTTGACCAAAAGATTTCTTGAAATTACTTTTGATGAAATAGTATCAACATTAATTTTGTTTTATGCATTGCAGCTATCAATTGAAATGGAAGAAGAAAGCCATTACCATAGATAGATATGATAAATAGATAGATAGATATGTTTATGATTCCCCCCCAGGACTTACAGAAACAAATGTAAAATTGCAGTACTAAGTGTACATACTTTGAGGGGAGGACAAATAAGAACAAAGCCCTGCTGGCTCACATGGACAGCTTTGTATCTCTGCCTGCAGGGCTGTGGTTGTTTGTGTGTGCCAGAGGGAACCCGAGGTGGCCCCCTTTTCACAACTTCTGTCCCATAGACAGCTGCTTACTTCATCCCTCATCACTAGAATAAAATCATTTGAAATATGTTGCATCAAAAAGTGCTAAAATGCAGAGTGGGCCCACATAGCAGCAATTTATGCCTATGAGACCCCTCAGCCAAAATCAACAAGGAGAGAGCTGGGCTGCTGTCAGTGTCATAGCGGCTCATTGTCTACACACCAAAGGCAATGCCACAGAGGCAAGGAATGTCTGTGCCCTCCCGTTTGCTGGAAGCCACTTTGGCACCTCAGCTCTGAGGTTTCCTTTGATGGAAGAGGGAACAGAATGTGTGCAAATTTTGACCGTGAATTCAATCTCCTCTCCTAAGAAGAGCTAAAGTGCCTACTTTCCAAAATGATCCCATCTGACATTTAGTAACATAGGATTCAGTCTATCACTCTCAAAGGAGTTTACCAGTCTGGCCTCTGTCCAAATGCTAGGAACCAGAGCAGAATACCCAGCTTGTTTTCTCACACAGGACAGTGAGTAGAACTCAGCCTGGACATGCTCGCATTCAATGCATTTGATGCCCTTTATTGGAGCAAACTTGTGCTTGCTAATAAGTAGGAAGTAGATCTGTTCTGTATTTTGCCATCTTTAACCAATCCTTGCATGAGTTTCCAAAATTTCATCGAAGAGAAATGTTTGGACAAGATTGGGGAGGTGGAACTCAGGCTTCTCTTTATATTTCTACTTGGATGGAATAAAGGAAACCTGAATGCCTTCAGAGTTTTAACCTTGTCCATAAAATACATGACAATCCTGTCTCTCCCTCTCCCTCTCTCTCTCTCTCTCTCTCTCTCTCTCTCTCTCTCTCTCTCTCTCCCCACCCCATGTGTTTGTGTGTGTGTGTGTGTATCCATGTGTGCTCATCCTGGAGAGTACAGTGAGTGCCTAAGTACTTATACCTGGTAGTTGCTGATGCAAGATGGCTTAAAGACTTGACAATTTTCACCCATACAAATAATGCATTTGTTTAAATTGGATGAAATATGGGGAAGAGCCATAAAAATGACTGGAAGAACGAGGTGAGGTTAAAAGAATTTAGAGTGTGTAGCTCAAGGAAACTGCTGCTAAGGAGAGCTGGGAATGTGCCTCTGCCTCAGGGCTTTAAATCCCCAAAGAGGGCACTACAGAGGAGGAAATGGGCAGAAAGGAGTTAATCTTGGTCAGCTCAGGCTGCCATTACAAAATACTGTAGAATGGGTGGCTTAAACATGAGAAATTAATTATCTTACCATTCTGGAGGCTGGGAAGTCCAAGATCAAGGTGTAAGCAGGGTTGGTTTCTGTTGAGAGCTCCCGTCCTGATTAGCAGACTACTACCTCCTTGCTGTGTGATTACCTGGCCTCTTCTCTGTGAGTGCAGAGGGAGGGAGGGAGAGCAAGCTCTCTGGTATCTCTTTTTACAAGAACAATTACCCATCAGATCAGGGCCCTGCCCTTAGGACCTTATTTAACCTTAACTGCCTTCTTGTAGGCCTCATCTCCAAATATGGTCATATTGGGGGGTAAGGCTTTAACATATAAATTTGGGAGGGCACAGTTCAGTTCATAGCAGAATAGAAGCTACAGTTGACCCTTGAACAACATGGGTTTGAATTGCATGGATCAATTTATATGTGGATTTTTTTCAATAAATATATAGTCAGCCCTCTGTATCCTGAGGTTTCACATCTGTTGATTCAACTAATCATGGATCAAAAACTGTATTTTCGATCCATGGTTGAGAATCTGAGGATGCTGAGGACCAACTACAAATGGGTATACATTGTTCTACACCACTTTATACAGGGGACTTGAGCATCCATGGGTTTTGGCATCTGCGGGGGGTCTTGGAACAAATCCCCTGTGGATTCTGAGGGGTGACTGTAATTAAATTTTAGGGGAGTCAAAAGTTATACACTGTTGGGGGGGGGAGTGGGTAGTCAATTCTCTAATCCCCGTGTTGTTCAAGGGTCAACTGTAGAGGCAGTGGGACAAGCTCCCAGCTAATCTGTGGGAACGATGACTCCATTCCCGGGGAAATAAAAGCTCATTGAGCTGGTCCAGTTTCATAATATGCTATAGGGAGGGCCCACTCCTGGCCCTTTAGAGATGCGAGGAAGGGAAAGGCAGACTAAAAGCTCTAGTTTGCTTGGGAAATGACATCATTCGATGAGTGCTTTAACTGGCAACCTCTCTTTCCCTCCTAATGGAATACTAGTATATTCATTTTTTTTCTTTTGGTATGTTCTTATTAGACAGATACAACTAGGTTAGAAAAGGAAGGAAGGAAGAATAAATTGGAGCTAGTAGGACTATGGGGTTGTGGCCACAATATCCTGCAGAAAAAATGAGAAATGAGAGACAGAGCTTTCTTTTGATTATGCAATTACTGGCATTTTTGTTCTGGCCAGCAAAACTTCTGATATCATGACTCCAGGTGACTATGTAATAACCAATCTAGGGACAGAAGTAGAATTGTTAGTTTTTCTGCCTGAAGAATTTTTTTTGGTCATTTGATTTAAAAGCCAAAGGTTATTAACCATGTTGCTAAGAATTATAAAACCTTCATGAAATATTCATCAAAGTTTTGAACTGAACATGTGATAGAGAGAAGAGCTGGGCTAATTTAAATCCTTACCAGACCTGTCTTAATGAGGTAAAATTAGAAATACAAATTATAGCAGCAAAGACTCCTGTGGAAGCCACCACACCCAATGCTGTGAGCTCACAGAACAGCAACTGATTTTCATCTCCCTGGTGGCCAAATGGGAACAGGCAGTGGCCAAAGGGAATGCAAAGAAATGTTCCTCTCTTACTATGATTGTGTAGATCTCATGGGCTTTTCAAAACAGCATGTGAGTCAGTGTTTTGTGGAGCCTGAACTAGCATACCTTCTTTTGGCATCGCAAGAAGAACAATCTCCAGGCTTGGTAGAAGCCCTTGACCTTCTTGCTTAGAAAAGTCAGAGGCCAATGAATGTTCACATCCCCATCTCACTTTCACCTTGATTTACTAACCTGATCCTTGCCAAATTAGGCCAAAAAGAAAGCAGCTGGAACCTTGAACTTCCATTTTTAGACAAGTATCAACTTGTACATTAAGGGCTATACAAATATTTGTGAATTTATCATTGGGACACAGAATTGGTAATATATCTCTAGGTGAATCCTTTTCTCTCAACATGTGTATTTGTATATTTATATATAAAGGTAAATCTTTTGTAATGATAGATATACATCTATATCTATATCATCTATATCTATATCATCTATATCTATATATATCTAATCATCTATATTTATATCTATCTATATCTATATCTATACCCATATCTATATCTATTGGTTGTTGTGATGGACAGAAGGAGGGAAAGAGAACCATATTCATCAGTCTGTGTTACATCATGGTAGAACATAAGGCTGCAATGTAGGTTCAACCCTGTTGAAACCCAGCTGGTCTGACTTTGGGAAGGGCTTCCTCTCATTAGGTCTCAGGGCCTCCATCTGCAAGTCTGGAGAATGAATTAATCTTTACTAAAGACCCATGCAATCTTGTGATTCTGTAATTGTAAGTACGATATTAAGATGCTCTTCCACACTTAGGCTGTCAGATGGAGAGTGCATTCTGCTTTCATTTCCCAATTTAGTGATGGGAAATTTAAAGCCAGGCAAGATTGTGACAGGCCCAGAGCAACTGGTGATGGAATCTCACTTCCAATTCAAGGCTTTGGTTCCTGGCTTCCTGCTGCATTAACTGCCATTTAGGGTGGAATTGGCATCATATTGGCCTATTCTAAATGCTATTCTGAATGATACCACTGACTGGGCAGAAATGTTACATTATGAAAATGTTTCACAGAGTCTTCTCAGTGAGATTTATGCTCTCTAGGCATATGTAGTATTGTTTTATTTAGTTCCTGCCTATTGCCAAATATTTGAATCAGTTTACGCTAAACACATAGGAATAACAATCTTAACACATTGAGGACGGGGCATTTAAATGTACAGATACAAATCTGCATCACCAGTCCACAATGTGTTAACAAACCAGGAGGAAAATTAGGGCAGATAAGTCTCTGAGAAGCATCCTCAGACTAATGGCTGGTGAAAATAACCTCCCCCTCTCTTTTTTCTGTCTCGTTTCTTTTCCCTTCACCCTCCCTTCTTGATTTGTATTGTTTACTCTTTTCTATCCTGTTCTTTTTTCTTTCCCATCTATCTAGTTTAAGGCTAATTGAGTCAGATTTCTGAAACTTAAAGCCAAAACCATCTGAATGGGTACATTATTTAATTCTCATGTAACTCATTAGGTATGAACTAGTGTTACCCCCATTTTACAGATGAATAAAAAGGGGAACAGAAGGGTTGAGACAATTGCCTAAAGTCACACAATTGATAAATATATGGAGCTGGGGTTTTAGTCAAGAAAGTCTAATTATTGCATTGTTTTGTGCACCTGAAAGTAATTAAAAAAAAGAAATTCTGAATCCAGCAGCTACTCTCTCAAACATTATAATACGTGCTGGTAAATGTAAAGTCAAATTTTAAATTAGGTCTGTTTGACCTAAACCCCATTGATCTTGACTTCTAGACTATGGTAACTGTGAATAAAAATGATGATCATGATAATGACAATAACAGTAATAATTATTGCTGATATTTACTGAGTTTTTATAGTGTGCCAGGATTAGTCTAAATATTTTTAATAAATTGACTCATTTAATCTTCACAAAGCCCTATGAGGTGGATACTACTATTAACCACATTTTAGAAATACTCATTTCTATTCATATTCATAAACTGAGGAACAGAGAATTTATATGTCAGAATTTTTTATTATGATATAATTCACATACCATAAAATGTACCCTTTCAAAGGATAAAATTTAGTAATTTTTAGTATATCCACTGTGTTGCACAACCATCACCACTATAATTCTAGAACATTTTCATTATCACCAAAAAAAAGCCCATAGGCATTAGCAGTCACTCTCCATTCCTCTTTCCCCCGAGTTCCTAGCAACCACTAATCTACTTTCTGTCTCTATGGATTTGCCCTTTCTGGACATTTCATACAAATGGAATCATACAATACATGGCCTTTTGTGTCTGGCTTCTTTCATTTGGAATAGAATAAAACAGCTACCATTTATTAGTTGCCATGACTACTACCTCCTAAGCACTGTTATCGGGAGCTGTGTGTGCATTATCTCTAATCCTCCTAATAACCTTGTGGCACAGTAGAACTATTATCTCCCTTTTAATGAGGAGACTGAGTCACAGAGCTGTTCAGTAACTTGCATAAAGTGTGACAGCTCATAAATGACAGAGTTAAAATGCAAACCCAGATCTATCTGTGTCCAAATCCCACACTCTTTGTGCTCCATCCCTCTGCCTCAAGGTCACAAGTATGTGAGCTAGTGATGTGATGGTATTGAAGCCAGGGCAGAGGAGCCAAGTAAACCTGATAGAAAGGGACGGTAGAAAGTACAGTCCCAAGTTCTCCTAGACTTGGTGCCTGGAAATGGGGTGGGATTTGGGGGCACCCCATCCTGAGCCTGGGCTCTAGACCTCAACAAATTTGTCTGCTGAGGTCCTGCTTGACCTATTCACTCTGGACCTCCCTTGAGGCTTGAGGCCCTAGGTGCACTCTTCCATTTCACTCAGTTTGGATGTGTAGGTTGAAGAGCTTGTATGGTGGAATTTCTGTATTTCTTTATCTGGCTTTGGGTTATGCATGGAATCATGATAAAGCAAGTCAAGACTTCTATAGAGGGAAGAAAAAAAAATCAATGGAATTTCTTCAAGCATTCCCCAAAGTCTGCAGCTTGGGCACATTTCCTTCTGGGGCTCACTGAATGGACACCAGCTTCCTTTCTGTGTGTGGGCACTGGAGGCTGATAGCTCATATCTGCTTCCACAAGAGGATGTTTTGGATGGCCCAATGGTTTGGTGCACAGAGACCCATTTATGCTGTTGATCTACACTGACACTTTCTCCCAATGTAAAGTTGTACAAGGTGTGGACTGATGGGATCTGGGATAATGCACATAGAAAAGAGAGGATTGAGTCTAATTGATAAAGCTGAGATTTGCACCATGCAGGGGTGATAATTATTCTTTGATGGCTTTGGAAGATTTCATATAAAAGAGAAAACCTTATCTCAAAGAGTAGGCTCCTAGAATGTAGAGCTGACTCTCAGACTAAGTATGAGTATTCAGCCCTTCTTTTTAGAGAAAAATAAATTTACCAAGTCTAGGAAAAAAGTGTGGCACAGAGCTGGAGTGCATGTGGTATCTGTGGGTGCCAATGGGACAACTCACATGGGTCATGGTGATTTGGCTGCTTTACCTGGTGAAGCCTTGGCCCCAGTGGTCCCTGAATTTCAGTGACACACAAACATATCAGGTGGTGCTCATTGCTTGAGACTCTTTTGGCCCTTGGTGCTGCCACATCACTGGCTGTTTTTTTGTGAAAATGTGTCCTCTGCAGGGTGGGCTCTGGTCACTACCCAGAACACTGATGACAATGATGATGGTGATGACAATGATACATCACCTCAGAAACCCCAGAGAATGGTGGAAATGGCTTATGCTCTAGAGATTTGCGAGGATGCTTTGGGGTACCAGACCCCCCCACCCCAGCTGCCATCTCAAAGTCACTCATCTGATGTGCCCCCTTCTCATTCTAAAGAACCAATAGGGCAGCCTTACAGGGGGAGAGGACACAGTGCAGGTTCACAGAGCAGAACCAAAATACCCACCCACTACAATTAGCTATCCCCACTGGCCAGCCCCAAGAGCTCTTTCATTTATATACTGTACAAAAGCAAATGTCTACTAGCGCTTGTGGACTATGAAGAATTAAGCAGTGTTTTCCATGCTGTGTATAAGAAGGCACAGAAATGGATACTACTTTTCTAGAAATAGTGTCTTCCAAAAAAGTTTGTTTCAATTATTCGGAAAATGCAGGTTCAACTAGCTCATTTCTTCAGATTGCTGAACTGATTTGCTGTTACTGTAGCTAGAGGTCTTTAAGAGTCACTGTTGATTTCTCAGAGGAAATAAGAAACTGGCCAAAAAGAGAGTGTCTGGAGGGAAACCTTTGTCTTTTGACATTGGGGACAGTGTGTCTCAGGCTCCCCTTTTTAATGCTTTATTTGAGATAATTTTAGACTTACAAAAGGGTTGTGAAAATAGTACAGAGAATTCCTTCACCCAGCCTTCACCCAGTTTCCCCATATGTTAATATCTTATGTAACCATAAAATATTTATCAAAAGTAAGGCATTAACCTTGATACAATACTATTTTTTAAAGATTTTTATTGGGGAATTGGGGAATGGGAACAGCGCTGGGGAATTGGGGGAAGGGGAACAGAGAAGTTGCTGTCATTTTGTTCTTCAGTCTAGTTGTGGAGGACGTTGCTTCACTGGCCCAAGTTGGCACCATCATTGCGCTCTTCCCGGGTGAGGCAGATCAGTCGCCGGCTTCTGGACGGCTGCTCACAGCAGCTGCTGGCTACACATTGTAGCCCATGACAACCCACTGCAGCAGGTGCTGCAGCCTACGCTGTCACCGGCGACTCACAGCAGCCTAGCTCCAGGTTGAGCTGTTGTTCAGCATCTTAGCTGTAGAGGGCAGTGTCACTGGCCCTCATATGTGGAATCTGAACCGGGGCCCTCTGGCGTCCCAAGTCAGCTCTTAACCAACGTGCCACTCGGCCAGCCCAATACAATGCTATTAACCAAACTACAAAGTTCATTCAGATCACATCAGGTTTTCCATTGTAGTCCTTTGTTCCAGGATTCCACATTGCATTTGTCACCTTAATCATGTCATATCTCCTTAACACCCCTCCTGAGGTCTATGACAGTTCCTCAGTCTTCCCTTGTTTTCCATGACCTTGACATTTTTGAAGAGTAGTGGTCAGGTGTTTTGTAGAATGTTCCCCAATTTGAGTTTGTCTGATGTTTTCTCATGATTTGAATAAAATACAAATTTCTCATGATTAGATAGAAATAGATTAAAGTTAGGGGGGGTCCCTTTAGGGGCTAAACTTAAGAAAGGAACTTACTTCTCTTTACCTCCTACACCCTCTCTCAATGTTCTCTGTCCATCTCCAGTCCTCTTCTCTCTACCCTCAGTGGCCAAGACTTTAAAAGCACTTGCTCTCTGTCCAATTCAATGGTGGAGGCATGGGGCACTGCAGAAGAAAGGAGCCTTTTTTTCCTTTTCATTTTCTTTAAAACAAGTGTCCTCGAACTCTAGGAAGGAATTCCAGTTTTCTACATTGAGACGACAAGGAGACAGCACAGTGCTCCTTTTGAATCGATTTGAGCAGAGGGGCAGTCCCTCTTGCAGCTGAAATTCATTATTACTTATTGTGTGAAAAACAGTGATGTCCCACTAGCAAAATATTAAACTTGCAATGTTGCTGAATTCTGGGAAAGCTTCCTGAGGTTGCCTCCCCAACTGAGTGACATGATGTTTTATCTCAGAGGTTCTGATATTTCTTTCTTTTGCTGAAGGAAGAGGCAGTAACTTAATTTTCTGGAGTTTTCAGAAAGACGAGAAGTATTATGAAATCATCAACATTGTAGCTCAGAACATGGTCTTTCCAATTTATGCCAAATACTAAGATTTTTTAATCTTTTTCTGACAAAAGTTTGGGGCTTTTTTTTCATATCTCTGTTGAGCATCAAAGCTAGAAGATGTCGTTGACAGTCCTGCTATTTTACACATAGATCACCGAGGCCAGAGAGGAAAAAAAACAACCAATAACTCAATCAATGAAAACTCTATTGACCATTTTCTAGGTGTTCAGTTCTGTACTGGTTGGTATAAGGGCATATAGGTTTATAAGGCATGGTCCTTATCCTTAAAAAGCTTAAATATCTGGCATGGGAGTGATTACTACTCCATTTAAAGTGACAGTGACCAAGGCAGGACAGTGTGTTATGGTGCTGACACTGTCATAAGAATTCATAGACAAGTCCAGTAAAAGTTCAGAAAGGCCTTAAAGGGGAGACTCTTTAAAACTGAACTGGATCTTTAACAATTGATAGGATTTGGAGAGATAAAAAGCCAGGCTGTGGAAGGCCCCAAAAGTCAAGCAGAAGAGGTTGGAGGATTTGGGGCAAATGAGTGCCATACGGAAAGTAGTGTCTACAGAAGTTTAATCTGCCTAAGATATGCAGTGGGACTAAATGTTGCAGGCTGCAGTCAGTGCCAGGCAAGTATGGCATTTACTCTGGGCTGCCCAGAGGCATCACCAAAGCAAGGTGGTCCACTAGTGAGACTAAGAATCAGGTAGGAAAGGAAAACTGTTGTAAGGAGCAAGTGGGAGAGACTTTTGGGGGTAAATGTATCTCTGAGTGTCCTTAAAGCATACGGATTAACATTTTTTAAGTGCTTAATATGTACTAGCCATTGCTTTATGCGCATTAGTTCACATCACCTCTTTTCTGTAGAGGAGGAAAATGAGGCTTGGAAAATAAGGAATTTCTCCAAAATCACAGGCCCAGCAAATAGTAAAGTAGTTTCCCAAATAGGCTGGTTTGATTTCAAAGCCCCTATCCGTTCTGACACCCTACCCATGGCTGCATTATTTCTTCTGTGTTATACTCATATTTTAGAGCTGGAGCAACCTTTGGATTCTAGTCCAAACTGTTGTTTTAATGAAGAGCCAGGCAAAGCCCAAAAGATGGAGAGTGGTGTACCTAATTCCTGATCATTTAGCTCTTCTGCAAAATCTTGGTGTCCCTGACACCAGGTGTCCTTGTGCGGGGAGTGAGGTATCTGGTCCTGAACACTCTGTAACTTGGGGGAACGAACTCTCTCTAGAAAGCTCAAACTTTAGACTTCGCTGATTAAAATAAGGCCCCCACATCCTTTGGAGATTCCCCTTCCTCCAGTTGTGACTAGAAATCTGCTTCAGGAAGAGGCCAAAAGGGGGCCTTTCCTAGCAAGAGCCCAGGACTGCACACAGGAGCCCATGCTCCTAGAGCTGGGAAGTCAGCGGTGGGATGGTGGGCATAGATGTCATCCCACCTTCATATTTTAATCCCCATGACTATGAATGCTTTTCTGCTCGGACAAGTGTCTTTTATAGCATGGCCACTGTGTATCCTTGGGAAAATTCCTCACCCTTTCTGAACATCAGCATTTTCATTTGTAAAGGGAGAATAGTGATCGTTCTTGCCTTTTTAGGGTTATGGGTGTAAGAGTGAAATAGCATTGGTTCAGTGCACAGAGTAGGCCCTGAATGAGGAAAACTCTCTGAAATACCTTGGCAGGAGAAGCAGCAGGTGGTAGAGTGGCAAGATCACTTCATTTGGAAGCAGGCGACTTTGGTGATGCACTCAGGATATAAATTGGGTGCGGTCTTGGCAAAGCAGATAGGCTCTGGCTGTAGTCTCTCACTTGGAAACTAAGGAGTTCATTCTAAATGGAGCAAGTGGTAATCATTAAGAAGGCACATGGCATGCAAAGCTGTGGGGAAAGGAGAAGCGGTAAAAAAGGGAAGGGAGAAGGGAATTATCCAGTAATCCACTTTATTGTTTGCACCTCAAATATTTGCCCCAAACTTTTGTTTTCACGGAGAACACATGCCCAATAAAAATATAACTGCAAACTACAGTTAGTTTTAGAGAAACTTAGCTACCACAGTAATGATAAAAGGCACCATTTATCAAGTCAATGCTAGGAACAAGAACTGAGTTGAATGCTTTACACAGAGTGTGTCCTTTCCCCCCTAAAAATCCTGCAAGGTGAGAATGAGTGAACACAGTTTACAGGTAAGGAAACTGAGTTTCAGATATGTTCAGCTAATAATAGTTCAGGTCCCACAGATAGGAAGAAATGACGGTGGGATCCTAAGTTCAGTTGGGGGAGGCAATTACCTTTGAGGGATAAAATAAAGTGACCTGCTTGACATTTACTTAACAGGAATAAGGTTTATTGATAACTTGTATAACAAAGTCTGGCTCCACTCCTTACCAAACTATTCACTCTTCTATATTTCCATTTTCTCATCTGCAGGGTTGAGCTAATGAGAGTATACGTCACAGGGTTATGAGGATTCAATAATGTAATTTTTGAAAGTGGGACTTGTTCAATAAATGCTGATGGGAAAAGTTTCATTGTTTATAAAAAATAAATGCAGGGGCCAGCTGAGTGGCTCAGTTGGTTAAGAGCTCGCTCAATAATTTGAGCTCTGAGCAACAGCTGTTCAAGTCCCGGCCTGAGCTGAGCAGCCGCTGAGCTGCCAACAGGTAGCAGGATGGCTCAGCTAAAAAATAAATAAATAAAAATAAAAAATAAATGCAAACTCTCAGGATTATATTTCATGCCTTTTACCAGAATAAATCCCAGATGAATTAAAAATGGATGTATCTTTAAAAGATACTTAATAGGGGTGGCCAGTTTAGCTCAGTTGGTTAGGGCACAGACTCATAACACCAAGGTTGCCAGTTTGATCCCCACATGGGCCAAGGAGCTTCGCCCACCACAACGAGATTGAAGACAGCTACAATACTTGACTTGGATCTGATGGGTCCTGGAAAAACACACTGTTTCTCAATAAAATTTCTTTAAAAAAGGGTACTTAATATATAAAGCATCTTTATTAATAGAGAAGAAAAGGAATATAAAAATGGGCTAAGGACACAGATAGTTCACCAAGTACAAAGAGTTATGTGAGGTACATAGCCCTTTTAAGTGAAAGTGTCACTTCTAAGGAAATGAAGATGCATGAAGATGTACTCACAGGCTTTCATTAAAAAATATCAACACTATACATTGTGGAATTATGGATGAGTTTTTTAAAATCATTCTTTTCTACCTCTTCCTCCCCCTCCTTTTCCACCTTCATCTTCAATAATAAATATGTACTACTTGTATAATTACTTTTTAAAAGAAAAATGGTCCTGGACAAAATGGTAAAAATCAAGTTTTGCTTCATTTTGTGAAATCTGTTTTCTTTACCACGCCATCCCTTTCCTCCTTCCAGGCCAATCTCCACGTGGTTTCAAAAGTTCAGCCCTCTTAGGCAGGCATGGTTCCTAATCCAAGTCACAGTTTCACCATCCCTCAACCACTGATACCTCTGAAATTACCAACCGCTCCCACTGCTTGTTGCTATTGGCTAAAAACGTGAATATAGTTATATGAGACAATCTCCATTAGTCTATAGATATGTTAGAACACAGTTTCTGCTGATGAGAGAAAGGGGATCAGTTGTTTTATCTTCACATGGGAAAGGTGGCACTGTGCATTATGACTAAGTGATTCACATGTCCTAACTAAAATGACACACTTCCAGAGGGATGCACGATGGGAAACCCCTGGGATTCCTGCCAGCAGCCTCCATGGCTATTCCCTTGGAGGGCATAAAAAGTCTATTACAGCAGTATTCCCAGCTGAGAGCCCTGGTGCAGCCTCAGAAACCTGACCCATGACTCCTGAGCGCGGTGTTTTAGCCTAGGCTCCTCAAAGTATGGTTTTAGCATCACCTGGGAACTTGTTAGAAATGTAAATATTCAGGCCCCACTCCAAATTTACTGAATCAGAATCTAGGCCTCATTTTCAGTAAGTCTTGCCGAGTATACAGTTGTGGCATAGAATTACCTAAATATAACTCAATCATCCATTGTATTTTTGTTTTCCTTAGGCCATTAAGCTTTATTGGCAGGTCAGAGAGAGAGCCAGACATAAGGGTCCCTCCCCTCTCATGCCCCCACCCAGGGGCAGCCCTCTGCTGGTCCGCAGGAAACCCAGGAGGCTGCTGGACTCAGGCGGTCTTGGTGGTGGGCAGGTTGTTGTAGGCTTCCTGGCCCTCCAGCAGGCTGCGGTAGGTGGCGATCTCCTGCTCCAGCTGTGTCTTGATGTCCATGAGCTGCCGGTACTCCAGGTTCTGCCGCTCAGTGTCAGCGCGCACATCACTCAGCTGGGCTTCAATACTGCTGATCACAGCCTGGATCTGTGTCAGCTGGGATCCGAAGCGAGCCTCCGTTTCTGCCAGCGTGCCTTCCAGGGCAGCTTTCATGCTGAGCTGAGACTGCAGCTTGATCTCCAGACCCTGGAGGGTACGCCTCAAGTCAGTGACCTCCGTCTTACTAATCTCCAGCTGCTCAGTGTGGCCAACAACCTCCCGGTTCAGCTCCTCAGTCTGGGTGGTAAACCAGACTTCAGCATCCTTCCGGTTCTTCTCAGCCATGACTTCATATTGGCTTCTCATGTCACTCAGAATCTTGGCTAGGTCAATGCCCGGAGTGGAATCCACCTCCACACTGACCTGGCCACCCACCTGGGCCCTTAGAGCACTGATTTCCTCCTCATGGTTCTTCTTTAGGTAAGCTAGCTCTTCCTATCAGGCCTTCAATCTGCATCTTCAGGTCGGCTCTGGCCAGGGTCAGCTCATCTAGTACCCTGCGCAGGCCGTTGATGTCGGCCTCCACGCTCATGCGCAGGGCCTGCTCCGTCTCAAACTTCTTTCGGAAGTCATCCGCAGCCAGACGGGCATTGTCGATCTGCAGGACAATCTTGGAGTTCTCAATGGTGGCACCAAGTATCTTGTCCCGCAGCTCCTGGATGGTCTTGAAGTAGTGGCTGTAGTTGCGCGCGGGCCCCTGCTTCTGGTACCAGTCACGGAACTTCACTTCCAGGTCACCATTAGCCACCTCCAGGGCGCGCACCTTCTCCAGGTAGGAGGCCAGGCGGTCATTGAGGTTCTGCATGGTCACCTTCTCGTTGCCCACCAGCAGCCCGTTGGACCCGGCCTGGGCGCCCACATAGCCTCCACCGTAGCCCCTGGAGGAGGACGAGGACACGAAGCGGGCGGACACTGACACGCCACGTCCGCCTGATTCCCCGGGGATCCTGGGCGCACGGAAGGCGCCTCCTGCCCTGAAGCGCATGGTGCCACCGCCCAGGCTCCCGAAGGACGAGGAGGCAGACGACTGGCGATAGCTGTAGGAAGTCATTGCGAAGGAGGACGCTGCAATACTGCCCGGAGTCGCTGCTGTCGGCTGGAGGAATGACGAGTCCATTGTATTGTTTTGCTGAGCATGGTTTGAGGACAGTTCATATTAAATCACCTAGGGTATTTATTATAAAAGCTGATTCCTAGGTTCCTCCTGAGAACCTAGGATGATGCCAGGAATCTGTATTTTAAACTAATGCCACAGAGAATTCTGAAATGTAAACTGGATTGGCGGGGGGCGGTGATGTTCAAATCTACACGGGCTGGTCCTCTGGAATACAGTGCAGCCCTTCTAACATGCGAGGTGGACAGGGTCGGGTGGGGCTGACGTGTCCCTAGGTATATGCTAATAAAGCTCCTGGCCTCTCCGAGGACAGACCAAGGCATAAATTATCCAGTGTGTGAATGTGGAAAACAAAGGCGCTAGAGTAAAACACCTTTTGTTTACTAGGTGAATGTAGCTTTGCTGAACAGTAACTACAATGCTAATCACACCTGACTTGAAAGATTGTGGAGAGGTTCCATTAAATACTGTATTTAAAGCTTCTTGAGCAGAGTAGACACTCAAGCTTTTGTGTCTATTGATGTATACTGCTATTTTCATTAATTCATCATTCTAAATATATGATTAATAATAAAAGTAATTAAATGATAGCCATTATTGAGTGTTAATTATACAGCAGGCACTATGTGAAACATTTTATACGAGTATACATTATCTCATTTATTCTTCATAACAACCCTTCTGGGGTGATACTATTATTGTCTTTGACAGATAAAGGGAATTGAGACATGGGGAAGGGCCAAATGTTCTGAAGGTCTTTAAGCCTAGACATTTGAGCCTAGACTCTGTCAAATGTTCTAGGCACTATGCAAGCTTGGTGAAGGAAAATTATGTATGTGACAAGGTCTTGGAATAAAACATTTTATAATCTTGAAGCAGCCCACAAATAACTAAGACAAAGAAGAATCCGGAAGTTCCAACAGGTACACAGAGAAGTCATAAACTTTCAAAGGAAGAAGAGGTCACTTTCAAGTTCAATGATTGGGGCACATTCCATGAAGAAGGTACTTTTTAAATGTAGCCTGAAAGATGTAAGGATTCTGGTAGGAAGAGATTCAATGAGTATGGGAAGTATATGGAAAGTATAAAGCTCTTAAATAGGACCTGGCATAAAGGAAACACTCAGTAAATATCAGCTGTTATAAAGTATCTCTACTACTGCTCTTACTATTATCACTGTCACCTATTATGCACCAGAAGCTTTAAATACAGTATTTAATGGAACTCTCTCTATGATCTTTCAGGTCAGGTATGATCATCATTATGCTACAGTTACGGTTCAGCAAAGCTACATTCACCTAGGTGTGTGTGTGTGTGTGTGTGTGTATGTATGTATGTGTGTTAACAGTTTATAATGTGTATGGTGTGGGCTTCTACAAACCTGCCAACCTCCCAGAGTTCATGTGTCTCTCCAGGAGGTCGTTGTGAGAGACTTTATCAAAGGCCACATTCCAGATATCACTGCCCTCCTCCTGACATGCCAGTCTGGTCACTGTCCAAAAAGACCATGAGAGGTGTATGTGACGTGACTTTTTGTAAACTCATCCACATCTTGCTGCCTAGATCATGTAGGTGATGACATTCAAGTAGTAGGTGACGACTTCCTTCAGGCCATCACCTGGGACTGGGGGTCACATCTGCTCTCCAGAGCATCACAGACTCTCCCCTGAACTGCTTTGTGATCTCATTGCAGGGAATTTCTTCTATCTCCTGACACCACCCATGGAATGGGTCCCCATCTCTCAAAGGATAAACACAGTTTGGCCATCTTATCCTCAGATGTTGGGGTCCATATCCCCTCAAGCCTCACTGAACCCCCCCCCCAAATAATCCAGGACATGAGGGCTTTGGAGCCTGGGCAGACCTCATTTCACAGCTTGGAACCTGTGAGTCCTGGTTGTGTGACCTTGGGCAAGTCACCTATCTTCTCTGAGTCTCAGTAAAATGCCTGCCTAGGAGGGTATCTGTGCATCTCAGTGATGTGTGTTAAGAGCCTGGCTCCCAGCCACCTTCAACAAGAATTTTCTGAGCACCTGCTATGTGCCTGAGTTCTAGGTGCTGAGGATACAACAGAGAACAAAGCCAACAGAGCCCTTGATTTCATAGAGTAGGTCAGTAAATATATAGCAAACCAGAGGCAAGTGCTACATAGAAAAATAAGGCTGGGTCAGGGGGAAAAGTATACCGGGGGTAGAGGGATTATATTTAAGGTGGGCAGGGAAAGCATCCCTGACAGGGATCATCTGAGCAGAGAGCAGGGGGAAGTCATGCTGGAGAGATTCGCACTCTGACCTCAGGTTTTTTTATCCTGGCTGCTTCCCTTACCTGGAAAAACTCTGCTTCCAGATAACGCCATGACTTATTCCCTCACTGCCTTCAGGTCTCTCTGCTTCATATTTCCTTCCTGGTAAGGCCTTCTGGGACAATTCCTTTGGAAAAATGCTACACACCACAGTCAGTCTCTACCCCCTCACCATATTTAATTTCTTTCAATAGCACTCATCACTACCTGGTATATATTTATTATGTATTGGTTTAATGCCCATCTCTAGAGCAGAGGTGGGCAAACTATCGCCCATGGGCCAAAACAGGCCCACTGTCTGTTTTTGTAGATAAATTTTTTATTAGCATATAGCCACAGTCGTCCCTTTAAGTATTGTATATGGCTGCTTTTGCCTATAACAGCAGAGTTGAGTAGTTGTGAAAGAGACCATATGACCCTCTTATCTTAATCTATTTGCTATCTGACCCTTTACAGAAAAAGTTTGCTGATCCCTGTTCTAGAATATAAGCCCCATAGAAACAGGGACTTTGTTTTGTTTATAGCTGTATTCCCAGGTCTTATCACAGTGTTTGACATGTAGTAAGCCCTCAATAAGTATTTATTTACTGAATGAGTGAATGAATGTAGGAGAAGAGTGATTAGAATAAACAGAAAACTAAGCCAGGCTTGAGTCAGATCTTGAACCTTGTGCTAAAGGGCTTGGCTGTTCCCTGATGGTGGTGGTGATGTCCTGTGAGGAGGACAGTGAGGGACACTCTATGGGTTCTGTCACTGAAGAGGTTAAACAGCTGTTTCTACCATGAGATCACAACTATTCATGACAACGTAGATGTTAGAGACATCTGGTGTAACGTGTGGGTATGTGGGCACCATGTATGTTCATCTGGTATACCACTCTAGGCAGAGTAGAGGTTGCTTAAGGGCAGGACACCTGGGGTCACAAAGTGCAGTGTGTGAATCCTGCTTCTCCTACAGACTAGCTTTAGAGCCTGGAAAATTTAACAAACTTCTCTAGACCTCAGTATTTCTCATCTTCAAAGTGGAATATTTACAGACCCACCCTCATTGGGTTGCTTGTGGATTTAAGGGGTTATGTAAAGTGTTTGGGTCAGTGACTGGCGTGTAATAAATTCTTTGTGAATATTAGCTGATATTCGTGATTCTACAGTATTAACAACTCTCCTTAACGACCCCTTATTTGTGTATTATTATAACAGTGTACGTTTTGTAGTAAATAATTTAACCTTACCCAAAGAGAGGTCTGGCCTTTGCTCTTGGCTTCTGGAAGATAATCTCTAGGTCTTGGAATGTTATGCCTGATAGGAATGTCTTTGTTTGCTTGGGAGTCTTGATCCAGATAGTAACTATGTAATTTAGAATGGGGACTCAGCCATACGAACAATGTGCTTTAGTGTTGGGGACTTGATCCGTCTAGATAGGAGCTATGTAATGTACAGTGGGGACTCTGAGCCGCGCCAACAACATGATGTATGGTGGGGGCTTTGGGTCATGCACCCTGACCTCCTGAGGGTTAGAAACAGAGACCAGCCATGTGGGCAGGCAACTGTGTCGACATGAAGGAGTCCCATTGAAGGCTCTGAACACCATGGCTTGGGTGAGTTTCCTAGTTGGCAACACTCCATGCTATTGTCACACATCAATGCGAGGGGAGTAACGCTGTCCTGAATTTTTGGGGAGAGGACAACTGGAAGCTCTGCATTTGGTATCCTCTTGGACCCTGCCCTGTTAATTTCTTCCCTTAGCTGATTGTAATTTTAATCTGCATCCTTCCTCTGTAACAAAATGTAACCATGAGTACACCAGTAACAGCTTGCAGTGAGTTCTGTGAGTCCTTCTAGCAAATTATTGAAACTGAGGGTCATTTGGGGAACCTCTTGAACTTGCAATTGGTGTCAGTAGTGACAGTAATCCTATGTGGACTGTTCCCCCTAACTTTGCAGTTGGCTATCTTCCTGCAAATGTGCAGGGTGGGGGGGGGTCTCCATGGATCTCAGGTCCCTTCCCATTCTGACCCCTTGAGAGGGGTTAGGTCCAAACATCCTCCCCAGGGAACCTGCATCCTCCTCAGCCTCCCCCTGTCTGTGAGGCTAACAGAGGGGACAGGGCCACTACCTCATTCTAGGAACACCATCTTGAAAGAGCTGCAAGACTGGGCATTTCTTATGGAAATGGGGATCTGGGAGGGAGGTCTTTTCCAAACGTTTGTGGTGAATGCCCCTGTCCTCATACTGGGGTCTCACACTAGGGCCACAGAGGTGGACAGATGGGGCCTACCCCAAGGGGAGCGAGGTCCCTATACTTTGGGGGAGAAAAACACATCAATGCATAGTAATGATAATAATCAGAATATTAAAAATCAATAAAACAGTTTGCTCCTCCCATTCTTGTGCATACAGTTCTGTGCACATATGTAAGTGTTTCTTTAGGCCACATTCTTAGAAGTGAAATTGCTGCAGTAAGGGAATCATTCATTCAACCTAATGAGCATGTGCTGTGTACCAAGGGCTGTTCTGAGAGGTGTTTGTCTCATGGATGTGAGGTCCCTGAGCTCTTTGCAGTTTCTTCTCTAGAGTGTAGTAAGGACCCTGAGCTGCTTGAGGGTTTCTGCTCAGAGTGTTTAGTGTCTAAGCTGTTATGGGGTCTGTATCCTGGGTATGTTGTCTCTGAACTCCATGGGGGTCTGTGTCCCAGTGGGTGAGGTCTTTGAGCTTTTAAGGGATCTTCTCTCCAGTCGATGAGGTCTTTGAGATTTGGTGGATCTTTTTCAGGGTGTGAGTTTTTTCCTTTCCCCCCAGCTTTATTGAGATATAATTGATATATAACATTGTGTAAATTTAAGGTGTACTATGCGTTGATTTGATACATTTATAAATTGCAAAATGATTACCACCATAGTATCAGTTACCACCTCCATCCCATCACATACTCATAGTTACCATCTTTTTAGCAGTGAGAACATTGAAGATCTACTCTCTCAGCAACTTTCAAGTATATGATACAGTATTATTAGCTATAATCCCCATGCTGTACATTATTAGATCCTCAGAACGTATTCATCTTACAACTGGAAGTTTGTACTCTTGGAATAGCATCTCCCCATTTTCCTAAACCTCCAGCCCCTGGTAACCACTAATCTATTATCTGTTTCTCTGAGTTCAGCTTTATTTAGAGTCAACATATAACTGATATCATACAGCATTTGTCTTTCTCTGTCTGACTTATTTCACTTAGCACAATGCCCTTAAGTTCCATTGAAGTTGTTGCAAGTGGCAAGCTTTTCTTCTTTCCCATGGCTGAATAATATTTTATTTTATATATCTATACATATATATGAGGTCTGACAATTAAGTTCGTGGACTTGTTGCAGTGATGTTACTAACATTTTTGTTTCTATATCAGAGGGATTATTCATTATGAATTTGTACCAACTGGACAAACGGTTAACCAAATTTTTTATTTGGAAGTGCTGAAAAGGCTGTGTGAAAAAGTTAAACGAAAATGACCTGAACTTTTTGCCAACAATTCATAGCTCTTGCATCACGACAATGGACCAGCTCACACAGCACTGTCTGTGAGGGAGTTTTTAGCCAATAAACAAATCATTGTATTGCAACACCCTCCCTACTCACCTGATTTAGCCCCTGATGACTTCTTTCTTTACCCAAAGATAAAGGAAATATTGAAAGTAAGATATTTTGATAATATTCAGGATATCAAGGGTAATATGACGACAGCTCTGATGGCCATTCCAGAAAAAGAGTTCCAAAATTACTTTGAAGGGTGGACTAGGTGTTGGCATCGGTGCATAGCTTCCCAAGGGGAGTACTTCGAAAGTGACCATAGTGATATTCAGCAATGAGGTATGTAGCACTTTTTCTAGGATGAGTTTGTGAACTCAATTGTCGAACCTCATAGATACACTATTTTTTTTAAAGATTTTTATTGGGGAATTGGAGGGATGGGAACAGTGCTGGGGAATTGGGGGAAGGGGAACAGACAAGTTGCTGTCATTTTGTTCTTCAGTCTAGTTGTGGAGGACGTTGCTTCACTGGCCCAAGTTGGCACCATCATTGTGCTCTTCCCGGGCGAGGCACATCAGTCGCCGGCTTCTGGACAGCCGCTCACTGCGGCTGCTGGCCGCTCACGCTGGCTGCTGGCTACACACGGTAGCCCATGGCAACCCACTGCCACAGGGGCTGCAGCCTACGCCGTTGCCGGCGACTCACGGCAGCCCAGCTCCAGGTTGAGCTGTTGTTCAGCATCTTAGCTGTAGAGGGCAGTGTCACTGGCCCTCACATGTGGGATCCGAACTGGGGCCCTGCATCTGGTAGATTGCTTGTCTCCATTTTGTTTAGTTCTTTTTCTGGAGCTTTGTTCTGTTCTTTTATTTAGGACATGTTTGTCTCCCCATTTTGGCTGCCTCCCTGTGTTTGTTTTTATGTAGGACTTATATGTCTCCTGGTCTTAGTACAGTGTCGTTATGTAGTAGATGTCCTGTGAGGTCCAGTGGTGCAATTTCCCTGGTCACATGAGATGGGTGCTCTAGGAGTTTCCCTTGTGCAGGTTGTGAGTGCGCCCTCCTGTTGTAGTTGAGTCTTGGTTGCTATTTGGATGTCAATGGAGGGATTGACCCTATGGAGCAGGAATTGCTTTAGCAAGGCTCTGGTGCCTACCCAGCCTGCCCTTTTGGTGTGTGTTCTTTGGAGGCAGCAGTCTCAAGCCAGGTGTGCCCTTCCTGGGAGGGGCCCCAATGCAGGCAAAGTTCAGCCGCAGCCTGTGCCTTGGTTGAGGCCACCTGGCATGAGCCAGAATGCAATCCGCAGATGGTAGCCACCCGCATTGCCTACATCTGCATGCTGAGATGGGGGAGGGCTCAGCAAAGAAATAATGGATTCTGCTACCCCTCCTGTCTGGGAGAAAGCTGCCCCTCCAGCTCTTGCCCTGAAGCCAGATAATTCGGATCCTCCACATATGTTCCTGACACCTTTCAAACGGCTGCCATTGTGTTGGAGATCAGAACGAGAGTGTCTGACAGAGAGGAAGTCCTTGTGTGGGCCCTTTAAGAGGAGCACATGGGACTCCAGTTGCCCTCTGTCTCACTCAGCCACAGTCTCCACTGGTTTTCACAGCCAGAAGTTATGGGGACTTCTCTCCCCAGCACTGGAACTCTGGACTGGGGAGTCTGTTGTGGGGCTGGGACCCCTCAGTCCTCCTGGGTGATCTCTGCAGCCAAGATATACTCCCAATTTTTAATCGCCACACATGGGTGTGGGACCAGCTCATTCCATGTCTCCACCCCTCCTACCAGTCTCACGGTGGCTTCTGTATGTCTTTAGTTGTAGAACTTTTCTGTTCAGCTAGACTTTAGGCGATTCTCAATGATGGTTGTTAAATAATTTAGTTGTAATTTTGATGTGGTTGTGAGAGGAGGTGAGCACAGTGTTTACCCACTCAGCCATCTTGACCAGAAAAATCCCTATGCATATGTATTAATATTTTGACTTTTCTCCTGTTAACTGTCTTTGTTAATATGATTATTAGCCCATCTAGAGGAACTTCAAAGGTGCGATGAAAAGTATATTTTAGCCCCAACAGAATACACTCAAATCTTGGCACATAGACCCTCAAAGTGTTCAGTGACCTTATACCCTTAATCCAAACCAACAAATAACTCAGACTTCACCCTTGGAACACTGGTTGTCAAAGTTTTCAGAGACCTTACATATTGAACATTGAACACCAGACATCTAGGAATAAATCCTTGAAAACAATAAATAATCAATGAGTTCAGAGACCATATGCACTGAACACAGATCCCCTGTTACCTCAGAGTCAAAGTTTGGTCAAAGATCATCAAAGTGTTTAGAAATTTCTAATCCTGAACTCATACACCAGTACATCAGAATGAAACCTTAGGAAAACGACACTGAATGAGTTCAGAGACTTCTCATCTGAACACAACCCCTAAATCCCTCAGATTCAATCTTTGGAGCACATACAATGAGTTAAAACATCTCCCACTCCCTGAACACAGAACCCCAAATATATCTGATTCAAAACTTGGAATAAATGCCTACAAAGAATTTAGAGACTTCACACTCTCAACACAAATCCCCAAATACCACACACTTAAATATTAGAACACAGAACCTTTCAATGTGTTCAGAGATCTTACATTCCAAACATAGACCCTGAACATCTCAGACTCTAACCTTGGAACACAAATTCTCAAGTGTTCTGCAGCCTCACAACCTGAAGAAACACCTCCAAATACCTCAAACACAATATTCGGAACACAGATCCTCAAAGAGTTCATAGACCTCACTCCCAGAATATGAATTTCCAAATGCCCCAGACTCAAACCATGTGACAAAAACCCTCAAGGAGATCTGAAACCTAAATACGTGAACATATATCCCCTCAGATACCTGAGACTCAAAGTTGGGCCACCAAACCTAAATGAGTTCAGACATCTCACTGATCAAACACAGAGCCAAAATACCTCACATTCAAACTTTAAACCACAGATCCTAAAAGATTTGTGAATGCTTATAACCAGAACACAGACCATGACACCAGAGACTCAAAACATGAAACCCAAATGCTCAAAGGTTTCAGAGACCTGACATCTTAAACACAGACCTGCAAATACATAAACTTGAAATCTTAGGAAACAGACTTCAAAGATCTCACACTTTAAGGATGATCCTCAAATACCCCAGAGTCAATTCTAAGAAAAAGACCTTCAAGGAACCAGAGACCTTATATTCCATACACATACCTTCAGAATCCTCAGACACTGTTTTTCTGTCCACTTCCCGCTCCCCCTGAGCACCGTTCTGGCTTCATCTTGCTCACTCTGAGCTCTGGGCTCCTGCTAAGCCAGCACTGCTGTCATCATGATCATCTACCCAGACCTCATCAGCCATGATAAGATGGCCTCTGACATTTACAAGATCTGGGAGATCGCAGAGGGGCTGTGCCTGGAGGTGGAGGGGAAGATGGTCAGTAGGACAGAGGGTAACAATGATGACTCTCACATTGGTGGAAATACCTCCACTGAAGGCCCCAAGGGCGAAGGTACAGAAAGCACAGTAGTCACTGGTGTTGATATTGTCATGAGCCATCCTTTGCAGGAAACCAGCTTCACAAAAGGAGCCTACAAGAAGTACATCAAAGATTACACAAAATCAAAGGGAAACTTGAAGAACAGAGACCAGAAATAGTAAAACCTTTAATGACAGGGGCTGCAGAACAAATCAAGCACATCCTTGCTAATTTCAAAAACTACCAGTTCTTTATTGGTGAAAAACTGAACCCAGATGGCAGGGTTGCTCTGCTGGACTGCATGAGGATAGTGTGACCCCATATAAGATTTTCTTTAAGGGTGGTTTAGAAATGGAAAAAAATGTTAACAAATTTGGCTCTTTGGATTTATCACCTGTCATCATCATCATAACTGGCTGCTGGTTTTCCTTCTTTCTTTCCTTCAGTCTCAACGTGGCATCTTCTTTATATCCTTATTTATAGGATTCTGTTCAACTGGACTTCAGATGGTTCTCGTGGTTGATTATTCTATAATTTAGTTATGATTTTAATGTGGTCATGAGAGGCAGCAGACACAGCATTCACCTATTCCATCATCTTTTTTTCCATCTCTGGCTGCTGTTTTTTCATACACACACCAGGCCTAGGACAAATGGGACTGATCCTTGAGCTCATCATTTATTTTGACCTTGATTTATTTGGAGTGGAGGCATTATTTTTAAGAAAAATATGTCACGTAGGTTGTGTAAAAATAAAACACATTTAAACTCATTTGAGAGAATGCCCCTTAGTTTAATCCATATTTAAATCTATCCTGTGTGGTGTTCCTGAAGAAGCTAGAGTCTGGTTGTAGACCACAACTATAAAAGCATAAGACTGTCTTTGGATAACTTTTATAGTGAAAACTACTTTTGGGACTGGAATATGAAAAACAAAGAACAAAAGTCTTAATTTTGAGTTGAAGTAAAGGGAAAGACCATGTTCACAGCAGAGTTAACATTTGAAGTGGATTCCCTAGACATTTCATCACCAACTGACGGAAGTAGTTAACTCTGGAAGAGATTACCAAATGAATAAAAAGAGACTGATTCAGTTGGGGGAAACAACAACAACCTAAAACTCTGACCTTGCAACACAGACCCTTAATGAGTTCAGAGACCTCTCATCCTAAACACAGATCCCAAAATATATCAGTTAAATTACAGATTTCCAAAGGGTTCAGGGACATTACAATCTAAACTCAGATTCTCAAATACCTCACACTCAAACCTTGGAATACCCATCTTCGAAGAATTCCAAGGCTTCCCAACTGTACATCCTAACAGAGACCTGCAAATGCATAAGCCCTCATGCCCTAAAATCTGCAAATATATCAAGCTCAGAATCTTAGGACACAGATCCTCAAAGAAGTGAAAGACCTCACACTCTGAACAAAGACCCCCCACATACCTCAGAATCAATTGTTTAAAAAAAGACCTTCAAAGAGCCAGAGATTCTCTCTCTAACACACATGCCTCCAAATACCTCAGATCTTGTAACAGAGATGATCAAAGAATTCAGTGCTCTCACATCCTGAATACAGACCCTCAAATAGCTCAGGTTTAAAATTTGTATGACAGACTCTCAACAATTTCAGAGGCCTCACACCCTAAACACAGATTCCAAAATACATTGATTAAAACTTTAATATACAGAACCTCAAAGAGTTCAGAATAATCTAAACACAGACTCCCAAACTTCAGACTCAAACCTTAGGGCACAGAACCTCAAAAAGATCAAGGGCTTTATACCCTGAACTGAGACATCAAAAAACTTTTAAGCAAACTTAGTTCAAAGCATTCAGAGATCTCTTGCCTCAAACACCTCAGACTAAAAAATGGAAAAATAGACCTTCAATGAGTTCATAGAGCACACACCCTGAACACACATTCCAAAATACTTTAGATTCACGCTTTGGCAGACAGATTCTTAATGAGATAAGGGACTTCACACCCTGGCTTCAGAACCTTCAATTCATAAGATTCAATCTTAGAACACAGATGTGCAAAGATTTCAGAGACCTCACAGCCTGAACACAGATCCTAAATACTTCACACCCAAACCTTGGGACACAGCCCTCTAAAGTTTCAGAGTCCTAATGTGCTGAACCCACACTTCCAAATATCTCAGGCCCAACCCTTAGAAAATAGGTTGTATACAATTTCATATACCTCATACCTTGAACAATGACAACTAGTACTTCCAATCCAAATCTTGGAGCACAGGCTTTATAAGATTTCAGAGACTTCAAACCCTGAACATGAATCCCCAAATACCATTGATAACACTTAGAACACAGACCAACAAAGAGTTGAGAGCCCTCACAATTTGGATGCAGACCCCTTAAGAGCTAACACTCAAACTTGTAACACATACATTCTAAAATTCAGAGATTCATACCTGAACACATACTCCCTATTACCTCAGACTGAACATATGGGACACAAATCCTTAAGGTGTTCAGAGACCTAACACTGCACAGTGACCCTAAAACACATCAGACTAAAATCTTGAAATACAAGCAATAATTACAGAGACCCCTCAGTTACTTGAACACAGACCCCTACCCCTCATTACCTCAGAGACTCAAACTTGGAACACAGATCATCCATGTGTTTTGAGACCTCAAACCATTGAACTCACAGCTCCACATAATCAAACCCTGGGACAAACTGCCTCAAAGAAGTCAGAGATCTCTCATCCTGACCAAATACTTCAGATTTAAACCTTGGAGCATAGACAATAAATTTACACACATCTCCAGTCCCTGAACACAGACCTGCAAATATAAGGTGTGATAAAAAAAATGTGGTGAATATTTAAATTAAAAAAAATTATTACTGTAAGAGACACATTGCCATTAATCCCCCTCAAAATACTCTCACTCACTTCGAACATGCTTATACCATCATTCTTGCCACGTTCTGAAGCAGTTCTGGAAGTCTTCTTTCATGCCTTTAGTTATGCTGTCATGGTTGCCTTGATGTCCTGAATCAATTCAAAATATTTACCTTTCATGGTCATTTTGACTTTGTGGAAGAGCCAGAAATGGCACAGTGCCAGATCTGGTGAATAAGATGGATGAGGACACATTGTAATGTTTTTTTTGTTTTTTGTTTTTTTTTAAGCTGAGCCATCCTGCTACCTGTTGGCAGCTCAGCGGCTGCTCAGCTCAGGCTGGACTCGAACCGCTGTTGCTCAGAGCTCAAACTCTTGAGTGAGCTCTTAACCAACTGAGCCACTCGGCCGGCCCACATTGTAATGTTTTTATGTGACAAAAATTGCCATACCAGAAATGATGTGTGACATGGAGCCTTTCTGTTGTGATCAAAACATACAGCGAATGCTGCTGCCGAGTGCCATCTGACAGAAAGGCAGGGATCTTCAATAAGAGAAACGGCACATCAGACCTTAGTAACAGTGTGTGACAAGTTTCAACTTGTTCGGTACAGTCAGTCGGGTGTGAGCTACGATTGAGAGCAGGTGTGTTTTAAAGTGTGCATAAATCATCCTCCATCATGACAATGCTCTGTGTCACACATCACTTCTGGTATGGCAATTTCTGTCAAATAAAAACATTACGGTGTGTCCTCATCCACTTTATTCACCAGATCTGGCACCACGTGACTTCTGGCTCTTCCCCAAAGTCAAAATGATTCAGGACATCGAGACAGCCACGATAGTGCAACTAAAGAGACTCACGAAAGAGGACTTCCAGAACTGCTTGAGAAAGTGGCAAGAATGGTGGGATAAGTGTGTTCGAAGCAAGGGGGAGTATTTTGAGGGGGTTACTGGCAATGTGTCTTTTACTGTAATAATTTTTTTTAATTGGGGAATTGAGGGAGGAGAACAGTGTTGGGAAATCGGGGAGGGGACCAGCCAAGTTGTTGCTCTTCAATCTTAGTTGTGGAGGGCGCCAGTCACCATCTGGCTGCCCGTTGGCAACTCGTGGCCTCTAAGCTCAAGGTGCTGTGTTACAATCTTAGTTGCGGGCGGGTGTAGCCACCATCCTATGCGGGAGTCGAACCGGCAGCCTTGTTGTTAAGAGCACGTGCTCTATCCACTGAGTCACCCAGGGGGCAACTCAGCTCAAGGTGCCGAGTTTGGTCTTATTTGCGGGTGGGTGTAGCCCACCATCGAATAGGCAGTCTTGTTGTTAGGAGCACGTGCTCTCACCAGCTGAACCATCCTGCCACCTGTTGTCAGCTCAGTGGCAGCTCAGCTCGGGCATAGCGTCACTGGCCCATGTGGGAATCGAACCAGCTCTTGCTCAGAGCTCACGCTCTTAAGCGGACTCTTAACCAACTGAGCCACTCGGCCGGCCCTGTAATAATTTTTTTTAATTTAAACATTCACAGTATTGTTTGACCACACCTCATATCTCTTATCCAAACACTGGAACACAGGCCCTCAAAGAATTCAGAGACTTCACATCCTGAACATAAACCCCCAAATGCCACAAACTCAAAACCTGGAATACAGATACTCCAAGAGTTCAGAAAACCTACACCTTGAACAGAAGTTCCAAAAAGCTCAGAAGAAAACTTAGGACACAAACTCTCAAGGATTTCAAAGGCATCACACCATGAACACTGACCCAACACTTCATACTCCAACTTTGGAACACAGACCCTGAAAGAGTTCTGTGACCACTCAACTTGTACATGTACCTCCAAATACTTCAGACTCAATATTTGGAAGCCAGTTCCCCAAGTGTTCATAGACCTCAGACCCAGAACACAAGCTTACAAACACCTTAGGCTCAAATGTTAGGGCATAAAGCCTGAAAGAATTCAGAAGACCTCTCAACTGAACACAGACTACAAATTAACTCAGATTCAAATACTGGTCACAGCCCCTCAATATGTTATGAGACCTCATCCATGCTTATAGAACCCATATATCTCATATTCAAATATTAAAACACAGACCCTAAGCATTTGTGAATACTTACATCCTGAATATAGACCCAAATACCTTACGAACTTAGGAACACACACTCCCAATGAGTTCAGACTTTACACTCCAAACACAGACCACAACTATTTCAGACTCAATCCTATGAAAACAGCAAAAAGACCTTCAAAGAGTTCAGAGACCTCACACTCTGAATGCAGGCCCCAAAATACTTCAGATTTAAACCTTGGAGAATAAATGCTTAATAAGTGTCTCCTTATCCTACAAGAGTTCAGAGACCTCACACTCTAAGCATTGACCTAGACACCTCAGACATCAACCTTGGAACACAGACACTGAAAGACCCTTGCAACTTGAATACACACCTCCAAATATCTCAGATGCAATATTTGGAACACAGACCTTCTAGAGTTCATAGACCTCATACCCAGTACATGAATTTCCAAATACCTCAGACAGCAACTTTGTGACACAAACCTTCAAAAAGTATAGAGATCTCACATTACAGATGCCTCTTCTAAATATTAAAATACAGACCCTAAAATATTTATAAATGCTTATTGTAAATACAGACTCCACATACCTCAGACTCAAACCTTGGAACACATACTCTCAATGATTTTAGAGACCAAAACCCTAAACAAAGACCCACAAATACATCAGACTCAGAATTTTGTGTCACAGACCCTCAAAGAGTTCAAGGCCTCACATTCTAAACACAGAACACCAAATACCTCATACTCAATACTATGAAAAAAAAAAAGACCTTAAAAAAGTCAGAGATCTCATACTCTGAACACAGACCCCAAAATAATTCATATTCAAACATTGGAGCACACTTAATTAGTTCAGAGACCTCTCACTCACTGCTCAGAGCCCCCCAAACAGATCTGATTCTAAATTTGGAACACAGGCCCTCAAAAACTTTTGAGATTTCACATCCTGAACATAAATACCCAAATACCACACACAGAAATCTTGAAGCACTGACCCTCTAAAGTTTAGAAACTTCACATTCTGAACTTAGACACCAAAACAAAACAAAACAAAAAACGTCAGCAGGAAACTTAGGAAACCAACCCTCAAAGAGGTCAGATACCTCCAACCTCAAAAAGAGGCTCCAAACACCTCAGACTCTAACCTTGGAGCACATACTATAAGAGTGTTTGGTGTCATCACGACCTGAACACATACCTTCAAATACCAGTGATTCAGTATTTGGAACCCAGACCTTCAATGAATTCATAGACCTCATACCCAGTACATGACCTTACAAACACCTGAGACTCAAACCTTGGGCCACAGGCCTTCATCAAGTTGAGAGATCTTACTCCTTTCAAAAATAGCCCATAAGGCTGGCCCAGTGGCATGCTGGGTAAAAGTTGGCTTGGGACGCCAGCTCTGAACAGCAGGGCTCCAGTTCGGATCCCACATGAAGGGCCAGTGACGCTGCGCCCTCTATAGCTAAGATGGTGAACAACAGCGTGACCTATAGCTGGGCTGCTGTGAGTTGCCAGTGACGGTGTAGGCTGCAGTGGGGCTGCAGTGGGCTGCTGTGAGCTACCGTGAGCAGCTGGCAGCTGGTGTGAGCTGCCCTGAGCTGCCGTGATCGGCCGTCCAGGACCGGTGACCGATCTGCCTCACCCGGGAAGAGAGCAATGATAATACCAACATGGCCCAGTGAAGTGACGTCCTCCACAACTAGACTGAAGAACAAAAGGACAGCAAATTGTTCCCCTTCCCCAATTCCCCAATGCTGTTCCTTTCCCCCAATTCCCCAATAAAATCTTTAAAAAAATAATAAAAATAAAAATAACCCATATATGTCACATAAACATTAAAACACAGACTCTGAAAGATTTGTGAGTACTTACACCCAGAACACAGACATAAAACACCTCAAATCTTGGAACACAGGCCCTCAAAGATTTCACAGAACTAAAACTCTAAATACAGATGTGCAAATACATCAAATTTATTATCATACGACATAGACCTTTACAGGTTTATAGACTTCAAAGACCTTACACTCCAAATATAAATGCATGAATACCTCAGACTCAATCCTGTAAAAAAACCTTTAAAGTCAGATACCTCACACCCTGAACATGCACCACCAGACACCTAAGACCCCGACCTGGCAACACAGGTCCTCAAAGAGTTCAGAATCCTCATACCCTGACTACAGACCCCAGAAGCTCAGAATCAAAATTTGTAGCAAAGACCCTCAGTGATTTTATAACCCTCAGCCTCTAAACACAAATCCCGGAATACATCAATTAAAACTTTAAGACACAGACCTTTAAAGAGTTCAGAGATATCAAAATCTAAACATAGAGTCCCAAACACCTTAGATTCAAACTTTGAATCACAGAACTTCAAAAAAAATCAATGACCTCATGCCCTGAAATTAGATACCAAATAACATAGAAGCAAACTTAGAACACAACCCCTCAATGAGTTCAGAGACCTCTCATTCCAAATACAAACCTCCAAATACTTCATACTCAAACAATGGAAGACAAACCTTCAATGATATCATAGCTGTCTAACCCTAAATGCAGATCTCCAAATTTCTTAGATTCAGCCTCGGAACATAGAGAAAACATGAAAACACAGACACTAAAAGAGCTATGAGTGTTTATGAGGTACAACCTAAATACCCCAAATACCTGAAACTCAAACAGATTTTCAAAGGTTTCAGAGAACTCACATCCTGAATACAGACCTGCAAATACACCAGACTCCACCCTTAATACACACAGTCTCATTAGAGTTCAAAGACTTTACATTCTAAACCCAGAACCCAATACCTCAGACTCAATCTTATAAAAAGAGTACTTCAAAAAGTCAGAGGCCTCACATTCTGTACAAACACTGCAAAATAGCTCGAACTCCAACTTCACAATACAGATGCTCAAATATTTTGAGCATCTCATCCTGAATACAGACTTCCAAATAGCTCATATTCAAAATCTGAAGTACCAAAGACCTTCAATGATTTCATAGCCCTCACACACTAAACACAGCTCCCCAAATAAATCAGTTAAAATTTTAAGACACAGACGCTCCGTGAGTTCAGAGACATCATATTCTAAAGAGTTTTAAACACCTCAGACTTAAACTTCAGGACACAGAACCTCAAAAAAGATCCCTTAATTCACACACCAATAATACAGGAGCAAACTTAGAACACAAACCCTCAAAGGGTTCAGAGATCTCATACCTTGAACACCTTTCCCAAATACCTCAGACTAAAACTTTGAAAAGTGGACCTTGAATGAGTTCAGAGACTTCTCACACTGAACACTCAGTACAAAATACTTTATACTCAAACAATGGAAGACAAACTTTCGGTGATATCAGAAACTTCACAGCCTGAATTCAGAACCCCAAGTCCATCAGATTGAAACATGGAACACAGACAGTGAAAGATTTTACAGACCTCACACTGAACACAGACCATAAACATCTCCCACTCAAACTGAAGAGACCCCACATGTTGAACTCAGACTCCCAAATATCTCAGGATCAATGCTTGGGAAACAGACTCCATACAATTCCAGAAACCTCATCGGTTGAACGCTGACACCCAATACCTCCTCCAACTCCAATGTTGGAACTCAGGCAAGATAAGATTTCAGAGATTTTGTATCCCCAATACCAATCTCCCTAATACCACAAATTCAACACTTGGAAACAGAAACCCTCAAAATATTCAGAGACTTCACTCCCTGCTCATGGACATCCAAACACTTCAGACTAAAAGTCTGAAACAGAGATACTCAATGATTTCAGAGACATAGTGCACAAACCCAGATCCTCCATTACGTCAGACTGAAACCTGGGAAAATAGATCATCAAAGTGCTTCACACCCCACAGAATACAATAAAAACTTTGTAGTAACACCGTTATATTACTGAGACCTCACATCCCGACCACAGATCCCAGAACCTCTGATTCAAACCTTGGAGCACAGACCCTTAAATAATTCGGAGAGCTCACACCTTGAACACTGTTCTCCAGATTCTCATACCTCAGATTCAAACCTAGGGACGCAGGCTTCAAAGAGTTCAGAGAACGTGCACACATAACATAGACCCCCAAATCCCTTACTCTCAAAATTGAGAGACTCAAAATTTCAGACAGCCCTCTTCCTGAACACAGATCCCCAAATATTTCAGACTTAAACCTTCACAAACTGACAGTTATCCATGAGTACCTCAAATCTTACAACACAGACCCTCAAAGCCTTCAGAGATCTTATCCTGTGAACAGAGACTCCCAAATACCTCAGATTCAAAACTTCAAACATAGATTCTCAAAGAGTTCAGAGGCCTCACACATTGGACAGGGATGTCTAAACAACTCAGACAAAAATCTTGGAACCCAGGACTTAAGAGATTTTAAGGACCTTATTCTAAATGCAGAGCAAAATTATCTCTGAAACTTGGGATCAAAGCTTAAAATGTCAAAGACTTTGCAACTTGATTACAGACCTCCAATTATCTTAGATTCAAACCTTACAATGCAGACCTGAAAAAATTTCAGAGATATCACACCCTGAACACAGACCAGCAGTTACCTCAGATGCAAACATTTGGACTGACACTAAAAAATTTTAGAGAACATAGGAACACACCTCTATGTATGAGCATATCAGATGCAAAACGTGGAACATACACCCTTAGAGAGATCAGAGGCCCCATACCCTGAACATGGACTTTCCAAACACCTATCATCAATAAATCAACAAACAACAAATGCTGGCAAGGTTGTGGGGAAAAGGGAACCCTGGTGCACTGCTGGTGGGACTGCAGACTGGTGCAGCCACTATGGAAATCAGTATGGAGGTATCTCAAAAAACTGGAAATGGAACTACCTTATGACCCAGCAATTCCACTCTTAGGTATTTATCCAAAAATCCCAAGACATTAATCCAAAAAAATATATGCGCCCCTATGTTCATAGCTATTCACAATAGCTAAGACTTGGAAACAACCAAAATGCCCATTGGTAGATGACTGGATTAAGAAACTATGGTACATTTGCACAATGGAGTATTACTCAGCTATAAAGAAGAAGGAAATAGTACCCTTTGCAACAATATGGATGGAACTAGAGAACATTATGCTAAGTGAAATAAGTCAGTCAGAGAAAGACAAATATCATATGATCTCACTTATACGTGGATGCTAAAAAACTGAATAAATAAGAAATGTAAACAGAAATAGTCTCAGAGACAGAGGAAAAACTGAGGGTTGCTAGTTGGGAGTGGGTGGGGATGAAGGAGAAGGGGAAGGGATGAGAAATACAAATTGGTAACTACAATATGGCCTCAGGGATAGACAATACAGTCTGGGGAATATAATCAATAATGTTGTAAATATTTTTTAGGGGGCCAGATGGACTCATGTCTTGTTAGGGAGACCACTTCATAGTCAGTGTAGAGGCATGACCACTGCACTGTATATCTGAAGCTGATGTTGTATAATAATGTATGTCAACTATAATTATATATACATATAGTCACGGGACATGGAGTAGAGTGTGGGAATGGAGTCAATGGAATTGTAATAGATAAGCATGATATCAGGGGTGGGAGGGCAGTAGATGGGGGAAAGGGGTTGTTTCTGCGTGAAGGGTAAAAAGGATAACTATTGCATTGTTCTGTACACCTGAAACTAACAATAAAAAAAGAATAATGGGCAGCAGTATGTTTGATTTTGTAAAGAGAAGATTATAGCAATTCAAATTGATTATCTTCTATGACAGGAAAAGGCCTTAAAGGTACAGAGAAACTAACAGGTTTTCCTTTATTCAGGCCTGAGTTAGGCTTCTATTTCTATCCTCTAGTTTCATTAATGATTAGTCCCATGGTTTAGGAATCATACTCCAAGGAATCCAGGCATTCTGTAGAAGATTGTTCAGAGATTACCTAAGAGATTGAGGGTGCAGAGACAGAGATGATGGGCTTCTGAGAGCCCCTCTTCTCTAGCTTCAAGCATAGCAGTTCTGAGTTTTTTTTATTAGGTTTGGTTGTATTTTTTTGTTTAATAAACATTTCTGTTTTCAAATGATTTTAGATTTGCAGAACAGTTGCAAAGATAATACAGAGTTCCCATATACTTTAAAAAAATTAGTTTCTGGTGTACAAAACAAAGTAATAGCTATAGATTTCAGCCCTCACAAAGTGACAACCCTCCTCCCCCAATCTATTGCCCCTCTGACATCGTATATATCTATTACACTTCCATTGACTCTATTCCCTATGCTGTACTCCATATCCCGTGACTATACTTTTCACTCAGATTCGCCTAACGTTAACATCTAATGTAACCACGGTCCACTTGTCAAAACTAAGAATTTAACGTTGGCACTGAAGGGAACCAAAGCTTTGCCACCCTAAAGCTGTCTTTTGGGATATTAAATTTAAACTGGTTATTAAGAAACAAAAGACTCAGAAAGAACCTTTGACCCTCCTTTTTTTCCTGCCTAAGAGATTCAGAGGGAAAGACATACTCCAGGAAGGGAATCTTAGGATGTTCGCCTTAGTAGCCGTATTTGAATTAAGTATGGTCCATGGGAGGGTGTCAAGCAGGGGCCTGTTAACTAGATACACCCTGTGTCTCATTGCTTCTGGGTTGCCTAGCAAAAACTTACTTGTATGTACTGTTCTTTCTCAACCACCTGTATATTGCCTATTTCCTTTTAAATCTCAGATGCCTGCCGTCCTTTTCTCCTTTGTTTAAAATGACATACATACCCAATTTTACCTGTCTTTGGGATTTTCATGCATATGCGAATTCCCCATGGGCATGTATTAAAATTTGATTTTCTCCTGTTAATCTGTCTCTGTTAATTTGATTATTAGCCCAGCTAGAAGAACTTAGAAGGTGGGAGGAAAAGCATTTTCTTTTAGCCCCCACAATACTATGCTTGGAATACTGCTAACTAAACTGTGCACTTTATTCACATTTCATTAATTTTCCCACTAATATTCTTTTAATGTTCCAGAATTCAAACCAAGATACCACATTACATTTAGAGAATATTTTTCTTTTAATTCTTTTAACAATATCCTCCACAAACAAAGATTTTAATTTTTTTTTTCTATTTCAAAAAACTGGAAGTGGAACTACCTTATGACACAGCAATTCTACTCTTAGGTATCTATCCAGAGAAACCCAAGATGCTAATTCAAAGATTTTAAATTTTGATGAAGACAGATTTACTAATTTTTTTTCTTGTATGAATTGTGCCTTTAGTGTCATATCTGAGAATTCATCAGCAAACCCAAGGTCTCCTAAGTTTCTTTTTAATTTTATACTTTTACATTTTATATTTAGATTACAATCCATTTTGTGTTAATTTTTGTATACAGTTTGAAGTTTAAGTAGAGGCTCATTTTTGTTACATATGACCATCCACTTGTCCCCATACAATTTATTGAAAATACTGCTCTTTATCCATTGAATTGTTTTTGCACCTTTGTCAAAAAACAATTGGCCAGGACCAACTAAGTGGCTCAGTTGGTTAAGAGTTAGCTTAAGAGTGTGAGCTCTTAGCAACAGGGCTGTTGGTTTGATTCCCACATGGGCCAGTGATGCAGCTCCAGAGCTGAGCTGCTGCTGAGCTGCCAACTGGTGGCAGGATGGCTCAGCTGGTGAGAACACGTGCTCCTAACAACAAGACTGCCTGTCGATGGTGGGCTATGCAGTCGAGCAATTAAGACTGAACTGAGCACCTCGAGCTGAGATAACTCAGTGGATAGAGCATGCACTCTTAACAAGGCTGCCGGTTCGACTCCTGCATGGGATGGTGGCTACACCCACCCACAACTAAGATTGTAACACAGCACCTTGAGCTTAGAGGCCACGAGTTGCCGGCGGGCAGCCAGATGGCGACTGGCACCCTCCACAACTAAGATTGAAGAACAACAACGTGGCTGGTCCCTTCCCCAATTCTTCAACACTGTTCCCCTCCCCCCAATTCCCCAATTAAAAAAAACCCACAACAATTGGCCATGTTTGTGTGGACCAATTTCTGGACTCTATTTTATTCCAATGATCTATGCATCTTGGTTACTGTCACTTTATAATAATTCTTAAAATCAGACAGTTTAGCTCCCAGATCTCAGTTTCTAAATATAATTTCTCAATAAAAGGAACCAAGAATCATGGAGAAATGGTTGATTCTAGGGCTGAAGGCAAACTTGTATTATCTTATAGTGACAGAAAGTAAGGGAAAGCTAAAAAACAAAACCAAAAAACAAAACAACAAAAGATGAAGACCATGTCAAAAGTACACAGGAGCCAGTCTGAAGGATACCCCAATGGCCAAGCTAGACCAATTTGAGCCGCAAAATAGAAAAGAATTGTATTGGAATAGAACCTAAAAAATAAAATAAATATTCAAAAGTCCATACTGATATAAATAAACAAATGGGGAGAAAGGACAAATCTTCCTTACAGAAGAATTCCAAATAATAAATATAGAATGAATGCGTGAAACAGAAAATCACTATTAGAACACCACAGTAATAACTGCTGCTGGCAAGATCCATAGATTACTACTAAAATCAGAGGTTTAAACTTTAAGGAGAAAAAGGATATTTGCATAGCCTCATAGTATTTTCCTCCAAATATTTATTAGTTACTGTAGAGAACTTTCTTTTTTTGCAGGTGACTTGTCTTTTTAAAAAATGTCTTAGCTTCTTCCCCCCCACCCTTTTTTTTTATTGTTTCAGCTGTACAGAACAATGCAATAGTTACCCTTTTCACCCTCGCAAAGTAACAACCCCCATCCCCCCATGTATTGCCCTCCCACCC